>NC_060122.1:184640779-184950892 GCF_021461395.2 Schistocerca americana
AATGGTACTCATGTTCTCTTTCTTGTTTTTGTTCCACAGTCGCAGTTTTACCAATGGTACTGAAATATATTCCTCCTCTGCAACTGTAATACGCATCTTATTTAGACCAGACGCGTTTTTCTCTTTTGAAGCATCTTCAGTGGACAGTATTTTGTCTCCTCAATTGCCATATCACCTATCGTAGTTTTGTGCTGCGGTAACACAATATTCATCGTTTGTGTCGGCTGTTCAGTGTTTTAGCAAATAAATGCTGTTTGTGTGTGCCACACGCAAAAATTGTATTTGACATAGCTCAGAGCACTTCACTGATACACAGTATATTCAAGTCCTAATGTTTTTGTAAGTCCACAGTTTTGTTTAATGTATTTTGTCTACTTCCGTTTGATTGATTGAAGTGCTTTAAAATAAAGCCAAACGTGCTCAGTGTAAATAAAACTTTTGTTACAGTCGCGAAAAACGGAATATTTCTCAATATTACATACGACACCTTTGTGGTACTTAAATGAGGGATTGTTATACAGTAAATTTTATATGAAATTTAGGTATCTCGTCCACATTTCATTCTCAACATTGTGGCAACTAAAATCGACCATACGGAAAGTATACTCTATGGACTTTTACCTCTGCAAACTCCTCAAAATTTCGTGCAATGGTTTACTATATTTAATGCTGCATAATAACTGCGTTGAACATCGAAACAAAATTAATTCATTTATGGGGGAAAGGTATCAGTCAAAAAGATGTGTAAAAATCTAATTTTTGGGCCTAATAATTTTTGTGGAATCGAATGATAAGAGTGTCAAAGCAGTCGGAACACGATGTGTCTGCACAGGCGAGCAGTGCAGTGACAAAATCGCGCACAGCGCGGAATGCAGGGAGCACGTGTTTGTAGCAGCGAAAGGGTTAATGCGGCCGTGGTGGCATTACTTCATGAACTGCGCGCTCCCCCCTAAACGTAAGCTTGCGAACTATGCTATACTATGGCGCTGCTTCTATTGGCGCGTGCGTCGTGTGCAACTGGCAACGCAGCAATCTCCCGCGTCTGGGCGGGCATGCGCGAGCCGCCAAGATAAAAGAATTGAACTATAGCAATTCATCGCTGTTTCAGTAAAATGTACTACCTAATTCGTGACCAGTACACAAAACAACTAAAATTGTAAATATAGTTCATTGTCGTTGACTTTCACTCTCAAGATATTTTCCAAAGAAGGAGTGATATGTAACTAAGGCCACAAACCCTGTAATATTGGACACAATATTCACTGGTTAACGAGAGATCTCCTACAGTGACCTAAATTTTTGGTTAAGTTTAACACAATAATTTAAAATATACATGGAATCAGATAGAAGAATGCAATAAAACATTATATGCCGTTTCTCGAATTAAAATGTAACGCAGCTGAGTAAACTGCAATATTTCCAGAGGTAGGTATCAAGTACTCCCTTCTCTCTCCCCTCCCCGATTGGTATTGCGAGAGTTAAACCACGAATAAAATTGGTCTTCCACTATGAACGTCCAACACGCACAATACGAAGCTAAACATGATTTCAGACGGGAAACAGTAACAATATTTGGCACAGGATATCCAGTAAACAAATCAGTCAAAAACAACATCCTGTAGTTCATTTCTATATCAGAACGTTTCTTCACCATCGCCTTCAAATCAGGAAACGGAAAATATGCCACCATCAACGCACATGCGTCGGTGAATGATCACAACATAAAGAAACAGCAAGAAGTCCAAGACTTTTATGGAGCTACGGAAGGATAACAGAATATCACAAATACATATTAAAGCTGTATTTGGAGACTTCAAGTCTCGACCAGGTGAAGGGAAAAGTACACTGACCCTTACGTAGAACACAAACAAGAAAATTAATATCATCTAATGTATTATTATCAAAATTTTAACATAAAAATCATGTCAATGCAAAATCTACGCCCACACCGCTGTGGAATGAAAATTTTATTCCATAAACGTCTCGCAGGCTACAGATAAGCCATGTCTCCGCAGTATCCCTACTTCCAGGAGTGCTAGTCCTGCACGTTTCGCAAACGCAAACTTCTGTAAAATTGGGAAGGTAGGAGACGAGGTACCGGCAGATGTGAAGCTGTGAGAATGGGTCAGGGATAGTGACTGAGGTGCCACGAAAGACGAAGGTCTCGAGTTCCACCCTCGGTCCGGAACACAATTTTAATCCCCGAGGAAGTTTCAAGTTAAACATTCTTCGAGTCCGATCATCACTTGCCACAAGCAAAATTTGGGCCAGTCCCAAAAACAGAAATATAATACAGAACATAATTATAATACTGGATGCAAAATACGTGTAGTTAAACAAAGATAAATACATTGAACAATTTAATCAAAAGACAACCGAAAAATCGGAAGACCTGGGGAAGAAAGTTCACCATCAGTAGGATGGGGTCATAATCCCAGGAAACACAAGCATAAATGGTGGAACGCAACTTCTTACGAAGACTTCTGCCGTGGAATAACGTTAGCTCTAACAGAACAACAGAAAAAGCCATGATTTTCAAAAAAGTCCAAAAATAATCCTCGAATGATACTGGAAGATTAAAAAAGGTACACGTAGAGTATACGAAGTGAAATCGTAGGCGATTTCAGAAAAAAATGAAGAACGTGGTAAATTTCTACTGAATATTTACAAATATATAAAGGGTTATCACCCTCCAAATATATAGTTCAAGGGAACAGACAGACCTCTGGGCATAAATACTGAAGGAAAGTTCTCAAACAACTATTCTTTGAAAAAATCTTCAATGCCGAGAAGCCTAAAGAAGAATTAAACTTCACGAAAACAGTACCAAATCTAGATTCCGAACATCACAGAGCGAGAGCACAGGAGAATATTATAATAGATCTAAAAAGCAACACAGCCCCAGGAGAAGATGGCACTATCAACGAAACGTGGAAACTCAAAGAGCAAATCATCGATAAAAACATTCGTAAAATTCTCTCATGAATATGGATTACAGGTGAAATCCTACTGGAATGCAGAGGCGTGTTGATTCACAAAGCGTCCGTCAAGAAAGACTCCAATAGTTACAAACGCACCTAATTATAATCGTTTCTATACGAAACTCTGATCATGACCTTACTCAACCGACTGGAACCACAAGTTGATGCTAGAGTTAGGTGGTTACCAAGCAGACATCAGAAAAGTAAGACCACGTATTAAGAAAGATGTTGACTATCTGAACACTTCCAAAAGTCGGGAACACGAGTAACACTGTGATCACATTTGTGGGCCTTAAAAAAGCCAACGACTCCATAGAGAAGCAGACTTTCTTTGACAGAGTTGTATAAAAGACAGAGGGATTAGGGCACCTGTACAATACACTCTCAAGGGTACCACATGCAGAATATAATTTGTGAAAGACACCTTAGGACCATTAGAGATAACTACAGTGGATGGACAAGAAGATGTACCCTTTTATCTGTATTGTGCACAGCAACAGAAACAGCTCTGCCACTAAACGTCGGTTGGCGAAAAAGCTGCAGTGGATTCACAGTGGAGGAAGTGGTGCATTCGCACCAAGCAGCTACCCATTATTTACGCCATTGCAGTTCCATTAGGACATTCACTTAGAGGACACTTCAAAACGACTATTTTAATTATATATTGAAACAAGTTATATTCAACTAATTATATACTTCTCGATACACGTTTAAGTTATTTATAGCCGATGATGTCGTTTACCTTGTAGATAGCATACAGCCTAAGTCAACAAATTTTCTTAATAGAGGACCAGTGAGGGTTTTCTTGCGTTTGCAATAAAACGTTGACTTAAACCTTGTCTTCTTCCTTCCCGTAAGAACAGTTTTTTGTATTAAACATGCCTATGCGTACAAGCTAATTATAATGTAAGCGTTATTAATTGTTTTGCGGTACAACTACGGACAGTGTACCGTTCCTGATGAAATACGTGTGTAATTATAGACTTGTAGTGCTTTACATTGAAAAGAGTAAGATTTCTCCAATTTCCAGATAATCGACCATTCTGACAGATCTACTGCTTCATACGGAACATAAAATAAAAGGCAAATATTTCGATGCTGAAATACAGCCCATGCAAAGATGGCCCATATTTTATTCTACTTGGTTTTGCACAAGATTATCAAACAATGGAAACAAAAGTCGAAGGGGTTAAGTTAGGAAGAACACGTACAAAAAAAATACTGGAATTTACAGATTACACGGCAGACACAGCTACAATAGGCACGAAGCACAAGGAACTCTGAAATACTTGCAGAAACTATACGCCTTAACAGGTTTCACATAATGTATGAGTAAACGCAATACATGGAAGAAAAAGCAACACACAAATAATGCACATAAAACGCGTTAAGGTTAGCAGACTGGAAAAATTCTGATATCTAGGGGAATATGTACAAATAAGAAGATCAAACAAGCCATCCAACGCAGATGAAACACAAACATTTCAGAAAGCGCACAAACTCACATGGACGTACATAATTAAAAGAAACGTTTCAACAGAAGCCAAACTCGGGAACTATAACATAGATGCCAGAAACACGCTAACACTAGAAACGTTCACTGTCTGATCAGAGAGACTTAGAGACAGAACACAAAATTCTCAGAAATATTTTTGGAGTAATACACGATGTATTGACGAAGAATCATACCAATAAATTATAAGAACATGTAGACAGACGTACAGAAACTATCGTAAAACGGCTTCTGACATTATACGGACACATACATAGAATCAGCAGCAACATCCTTACAAAGAGAATTTTTTATGTTGTGACATCTCAATCGCCAAACGCAATTGCATTCAACAAAGAAAAGAATACCTAAAGCTATCAGAAATCAATGGAGGAAAGGATAAATGAAATTGTCCAATTCAGAACTGAATTATGAACTCATAATTTTACGGAAAATAAAGGAAGAAAAAGGGAAAATATGGACAGCATAAAGGAAACAGAAACACAATCAAAGAATGAAGAGACTTTGGGAAGAGAAAATACGAGACAGACAAGAAAAAATTGGAAAATCTTGTAACGACATAGTTAAAATCATTCTTCAGAGGAAAATTTGGTAGTAATTACAATAAATGGAACATTATTGTTAGCAAATGCATTTATTATATCCATATAAATTATTATTGTGAAGCATTCTTGATCATGAATACTAATGTTGGCTAATGCAGTGCGACTTGATTTGACACACATTAATTGCGATACCACTATATTCACTTTTATTTTCTAATTATTAACGTGTGTTCCATGTGAGTCTGAAACGAGAAACTGTGTAGTAGTAGCAGCTCATCACAGTCAGGCAAACATGTGGACCATGTGTAAGTTCCGTTACTTGAAACATACGTAATTAGACTGAACACTGACAATCACAACACTAAAATTTTGTATCCTACCAGAACTAGTTGTTTAGGATTGCATATGAATATAAGGGTAGCAAAAGAAAGAAAGTCAGTGATTTCGAACGAGTATCTAGGGGCAAATTGTGACTGTTTCCCAGAAATATATTTTTGTGGTTTGCGTGAATTATTGAATCTTTACTACGGTTGTGTAGACAAAGACAGACTCGCCGTATAATTACAAAGGTGTCACCACTGACAAGGCGTTTCGTAGTGAATTTCAGAGTAAAATACTTTGGGTCAGCACGATTTGATGCATTTTCCACTAGAGGCATACGTACAAAAGAAGACTTAAGGTATGAATAAGACACTTATATATGAGTAACACGAAATTTTTAGTCCTTTCCATTGCAGACGGTAATATTTCTCCAGCTTCGAACTGAGTGAATATACCTACCCTACCTCCTTCTTCACGTGGAACATAAAATGGTGGGCAAGTACTCCGACAATGGAATGCAGTCCATGGAAACATGTCCCGTAACTTCTGCCTGGAATATTAATATACGCTTTTAACCTGTTCCTAGGTCTTCTTTTTACATTATCCATTATACCTTTCATCACTTTCAAAATATTGCATGTAATGATATGATTTTGTCATTAGGAATTGCAACATATTTTTCTGGATCAGATACATGAATGATATCCTCTGTTTAATAGATGAGGCTCCAGCAGAAATTGACCAGCTGAATGAAGATGTAAGCACAGTACAGAAAAAGATAAAGTTTACACTAGAAGAGAGTATGACAATGAAATAAACTTTTTAGTTCATAACACAAAAATCTCAGGATTGTTGTGAACCTACAAAAGACTCACAAAATTATAAATCCGACTTCAGATCATACATACTCTCGAAAGTAACCAGCACTCATATACAGGTTTCGTACCGCTCAACAGAGACATCTATCAGGAAGAACTAGACATCACCACACAAATAGCAACAAACAGTGGTAGCAACAGTAAACTAGTCACAAAATGGAACAACAAAGACAGCCATTAAAAACGATACGTATAGAGCTACAGACAACAGCACAACAAAACAAACACAAACAAGCAGACACAATAACGACACAAAGCATACATGAAAACAAGGAAGAAGATCCAAGATGATACACAGTGACATACAGATACAAACTGTCACAAGAATAACAAACACTTTCAAAAGACACGAAATAAGAATAACTTTCAAAATATACAGTTCGATACATTCTTCAAATACAAAACGACGCAAATATCCACCAGAAACGAGATCGTATTAGAACACGGAAGTATGGAAATTGAGAAATTTGGTAACACTTAATAGAAAACAGAGACACTCCGACACCTAAACTGGCAGTTATGGAGCTGCGTTTCGAAACGGAGTAACCACTTGGAAAACAGCAAGACTTTCAACCACTTTGCCACATGAGAGAAAGTTGTTTGGGTTACAAACAAAGGATTCGACAGTCCTCTGTGAGTACCTTTCCGTTTTAGTATAAACATTTGATGAACTTTTTTAAATCTATACGTAGCCAGTTTGTTCAAACGGGAATCTAAATGTGCAAACAGAAAAGGCGTTTGTATAACATTTCAAGGACACCAACTGAAGATGCACTAAAAACAAGGGGAAGCAACTTAAATAACAATCTAAAGTGCACCAAGTAATAGGTGTTTTTCTTTCAGACACCTACAATTCGTATTCAGCTGTTGCCAGTTTGGTTACCATGAGAAAGTTGATTTTGTCATTGCTTAGAATCAGTTTCTGCAAGCGGCCAGGCGGGACGCGATTTCGGCGACGAAGAGATTATGCTTCCACATTTCCGTTCTGTGCTTTTAAGAACTTTAATTGTGGCAACCAGTTGCGCTCCCATTGTTAATATGAACACCTACAGTAGGTTGTACACCCCAGCCGGCAACATTTCAGCACGTACATACACGCAACCTTTTTTCTTTGGTATTTTGAACCATTCGTGTAAATCTATTTAACGTGCCTCCAGCATTAAGTTCGTGAAGGATGTCATTTCAGTCATCAGAATTCAATTTTATTGTGCGATCGTATAGCAAGACACTGTTCAGAAATATAACATGGTAACAGCAGAAATCTCTCAAGTATATGGATCGATTAAATATACCGTTTAATTTGTACTCATTCTTGAACAATTGGCAGAAGGTTTTGAGCTAGAATTCGGTAGCGAGATTTAAGTCTGTTAGCTACAATGGATCTCCAGTGGCCCTAGAAACGGATTCACTGGGGTTATTGTAGTTCTGCTGCGCAAACGTTCCATTCCGCAGGCTTCCGTAGGTCATTTAAGCTTGATTGACCCGAAATAAATACACCATTATTTAAAATAACTTATTACCGATCTTGGGTACAACGACTGAATTCAAGACTTCCTTGCAGACGGAACCCAACACGTCACACTTGACGGAACTATATCTACTGCTTTAAAGGTAGTTTTCGTGTTATCCCATGGCACAGTGGTCCGACCGTTATTGTTTACAGTGTATATAATTTATGCCTAAGACTTCCGGCATAGGAAGTCACCCCCATTTAGCCAACGGCCTCATCAAAGAGGGTGGAGAAGCCGACAGAGGTTCAGGGCACTCTCTGGTTCTTGGGGTGGGAAACTGCCTCTAAAGACATATCAGCATAAATATGCAGAAGGCAATGAGAACCAGTGCACTGAAGACACTTCACGTCTATCCACAGGGCATGTGGCTTGTAATCGAAAAAGTGTCATGATGACCTCTCCAATGGCAAGAGATTCCGTAACGATGGTTCAGGCATACATGCCGACGTCTCAAGCTGAAGATGAAGAGATAAAAGTATATGGGGATACTGATAGGGTAATACAGTAAGTAAACCGATATGAAAGCCTGATAGTCAAGTTGGACTGGAATGCAGATGAAGGGGAAGGAGTAGGTGGAAAGGATACAGGAGAATATGGCTAGGGACAAGGAATGACAGAGGAGAGAGACAAATTCATTTTTCTAATAAATTTCAGCTTGTAATAGCCAATACTCCGTTCAAGAAACACAACTGGGGGATGTATACATGGAAAATGCCGGGTGATACTGGAAGATTTCACTTCGATTGCATCTAGCCCAGACAGAGATTGTTAAATCCATACTGGATTCAAAGGCGTATCCAACAGACATACACTCAGATCGCAGTGTAGTAGTGATGAAGAGTAGGCTAAAATTTGAGAGATTAGTCAGGAAAAATCAATAGGAAAGAATTGTGATCGAAAGCACTAAGAAATGACGATGCATGCTTGAAATTTTCTAAGGCTATATCTCAGTGGGTAGTACAGTTGAACAGAAAAGGACATCTCTAAAAAGGTCATTCATAGATGTTGGAAACAAAAACAAAGGTATAAAGAAAGTAACTGCGAATAAGACACGAGTAACAGCGCCACGGGTAACAGAAGAAGCACTTTAGATTATCGACGAAAGAAGGAAGTACAAAAACGTTCATGGACTATCAAGAACACAGAAATACAAGTCGCTGAGGAATGGCTGCTTAAAAAATATGAATAAACAGAAAAAGAAATGATTGTTGGGAAGACTGACCCAGCATAATGGAAAGTCAAATTAACCTTCGGTGAAATTAAAAGCAAGGCCGTTGCGGCCGAGCGGTACTAGGCGCTTCAGTCTGCAACCGCGGGACCGCTACGGTCGCAGGTTCGAATCCTGCCTCGGGCATGGATGTGTGTGATGTCCTTAGGTTAGTTCGGTTTAAGTAGTTCTACGTTCTAGGAGAATGATGACCTCAGATGTTAAGTCCCATAGTGTTCAGAGCCATTTGAACCATTTGAAAAGGAAGGATGGTAACGTTAAGAGTGTAACGGGACTTCACTGGTTGAAGAGTGGAATAGAAATTCAAGGTGACAGAATATCAATACATCAGTGCTAAGATTGAGTACAGAATATGGGATGAGAGTAAATCGAAGAAAGATGAAAGTAATGAGAAGTAGGAGAAATGAGAAGAGCGAGAAACTACCGTCACGATCGATGGTCGCAAAGTAGGTGGAAGTTAATTTAGGCAGCTAAACGACTAATGAAGGACGGAGCAACGAGGACATCAACTGGAGACTAGTACTGGCAAAACGAGCATTTCCCGTCAAACGAAGTCTACTCGTATCAAAATAAGTCTTCGTTTGAGGACGAAACTTCTGAGGACAGACGTTTGGAACAAAGAATTGCATGATTGGGAAACACAGACTGTAGGTAACTGTAGCAGAAGGGAACCGAAGCATTTGAGATGTGGTGCTGCAGATGAATATTGAAAATTAAGTGGACTGATGAGGTAAGGGAAGAGAAGGTTCTGCGCAGAATCGGGGAGGAAAGGAATATGTGGAAAACACTGACAAGGAGAAGGAAGAGGATGACAGGACATCTTTTAAGACATCATGGAATAACTTCCGTGAAACTAGACTGAGCTTTAGAGTCCAAAAAATTAGGGCAGAGAGTAAGATTGGAAAATGTCCAGCAAATAATTGAGGGCGTAGGTTGAAAGTGGTACTTCTCTGAGATGGCACAGGAGAGGCGGGCCGCATCAATCCAGTCAGAAGAATGATTACTCAGAAAAAGATGAAATAAATAAATTAACTAATAGAAAACATAGAAAGTTCTTCAGACTGCTCGCATATGAGGCAGTTGTCGGTAAGAAAGTAAACTTAAGACTGTTCGCAAATGATAGGTTTTAAAGTAACAATGCCAGAACACCATATCGATTTTCGAACTGAGAAAACGTAAATGAATGTAACATACTGCGCATAAGGAGGAAAAGAAATCCGCTGCAGAATTCTTCACGAAATGTAACGCATCCAGAACGGAACGGGCTTCCAAGACACTTCTTGGACAGAGTCCTGAGTATTATTCATCAATGTGGGATCCTTACCAGGTAGGATTGATAGAAGAGATAGGCAAGATCCAAGGAACAGCGGAAGGCTTTTTCGCGGGTTCGTTTTCTCGACGCAAGAACGTTACAGAGATGCTCAAGAAACGACGTTTTTGCAAGACAGGCGTTATGCGTCATGGAGATGATTCAATAGAACGAAAAACCAGTCCAAGCTGCAAATGTTTTATTTTTCATTGGATGACTAGTTTGGAGCCGAAACCCATTTTCATATCAACATAATAAAGTCGAAAATAGCAATTCCGAACATGTCAACAAATGTGTAATGCACATTTATTGTGCATACAGATAACTGTAAATATACATTAGATGTTTTTTTACATCTTTGGAAAAGTAATTTTCCAACTTTGTTATATAGATTTCAAAATGAGTCTCAGCCCGAAACTAGTCATCGAATGAAAAATGAAATATTTGCAACCTGGACTGGTTTCTCTTTCTAGTGAGTAACAGAAGTTGCTGATCTTGGTTACTTCAGCATGCTGGATGTTCGTATATAAGGAGAGGTTTAGTACTGAATTTTCGAGGAGCACTTTCTGAGAAGAGGTGGACAACATGAGTTCCTGATTATTATACAAATGACGAAATGACCTCGACTAGAAAATTCGATGAATTAAAATTAATACAGAGGCTTAGCGACAGCCATTTTCCATCGTGCCATTCGCAAGTGGAACAGGGAAGTACTACCCTCTGTCACGCATCGTTAAGCAGCTTGCCGGGCAGGAACTAAACTATTAATGTTTTACTTATAGCTTCTTGTTACATCTACATCTGTATCCCATAATCCACCATATGGCGTATGGCCGAGCGTATATTGTGTACCACTGTTATTTCCTCGTTCTGTTCCAGTCGCAAATGGTTCGTGGGAAGAACGATAGGTAGTAACACTCTCTGAGTGTACTCGAGTCGCCCTAATTATGCCTTCATGGCCTTTTAGCGAGGTCATGTAAGCGACCGTTATATGTTGTTGGCTGATGAATTTAAGAACGTACTCTCTTTTAACATTAACAGTAAAGCAACCGTTTTGCTGAATGCTTTCTTTGCACCGTGTGCGACTTGATTTGCCTGAGTATCTCCGTAAGGTTTTCGCGCTCATTTTGTGAACCCGTGGGGAAACACGAGGCTCTTCTGTCGATTGATCGAAAGAGTGTTTTGTAGGCTACTTCCTTTGTTGATGAGTTAAATTTCCTAACTGTTCTTGCAGTTAACTTTAGTATGCCATCTGTTTAACCTGCAGTCAGTTTTATGAGGTCTTTCCACGAAAATCGCTCCGTACCCGCACTTCTGGACATTTATGGATTTCACTCCTTCCAGCGTTTGTTCTGCAAGAGGATACCATAATGGATTTTTCTGCCTGTTTATGCACAAAAAGCTACATCTGTTTGTGATGAAGGTCCTTTAAAACTCCCTGCACCAATTGTAGATTTTCTGCATGTCTTCCTTCATCTATACACAGTTTTCCACCTTCGCACTTTTCTTGCACGAGCACCGTAAGCGAAAAGGCGCATGCCTATTCCGACGCCTTCCGCTATGTCATTTATAGGGAGAAGGGCCAGACATAAGAAAGAAAGTAGCTTCCGCGACATGAGGCACTGCCAACCGACATGTCTCAATGAAACTTTAACTGCCCATAAAGGAATACGTACAGCACACTACAAAAGATAACCAAAAGTATTCGAAACGAGACGAAAAAACATTACACCTATATTGAAAGACTATAAATACAGCGAAGTCACCGTGCTGTATGGTGGTCCCCTGGACGTTACAAAAAGAGGGACATGGTACCTAACAGGGAGTTTAATCAGGACGGACGACAGTGCATGCTCTGCGACATGCTCCCATGTTGGGCACAAAGTTTGTCAGGAGTTTTTGTGGCAGGGTGTTTCATTCCTCCACCAGCGCCGATCACAACTGCTGCATGGTCTCTGGTTCATGTGGCCGTACTGCAACACATACCCCAACGCATCTGACACGTGCTCGATGAGATTACAGTAGTGGGAATGGCTGACTAAACCGGTCTATTCGCCGGATATTCTCTCGTTCCAAGAACTCCTCCACGTGCACTCTTCGACGTGGTCGGCCGTTGTCATCCACAAAAATGGGGTCAGGACCAAATGGTCATTGGAAAGACCGACATGGGGAAGGAGTACGTTGTCACAGTAAGGTTGACCTTCGAATGAATTGTGTTCAAAGATCTGCGATGGCGCCAGGTGTGCGGGGATTGCACCAGCGACGAATAAGCTCGCTTACTCTTCTCGGATGAGGGCAGAGCCAGTGATTCTGGACGTTCCCTCATCTGGCGAGAGGTGAGAATACGTAATCCACCCAAGCACATTGTCGGACGTGAACGTTTTGGAAGTCCAGATTTTGTTGTGTGCTGAGGCATAATATCGCAGAGGCGAAATAACCTCGAAAGCTTTGAACATAGTCAACGTCATTGTGACACTGTACTCCTTACCCATGTGAGTATTTTTGGAGAGAATTCGACCGTCGCTTCATGTTTATGACTCCGTATCTCAATCTACATAAACGCAACATTTCTAGAACGGCAACCCGTTGCTGAAAATGCGTTACCATCCGTGGCGATCACACACCCTGCTAAGAGCCACATCCAGGCTTTTATAACGTAATGGCACATTCAACATTCATGGTCACCTGAGTGTAGTTATTGCCTTTGGCTATGAGTGGGATTTATATTCCTCTCACTGAGAGTTTCTTGTTGTTAGCTTATGTACTGTAGGTGTAGCTGTTCTTTCTACGTGCGTTCCAAGTGTCACAGAGAAATGATAGTAGGCAGTGACTCGCAGTGCATAAGTTAAGTCCATAAGTTTTACACACCAGTTTACATTCTACGAAAATTCAGGCCCAGTAACACAGCCAGGGGGTACACAAATATTTCTGTTCGATACAAAGTCGTCAGTCTAATCACACAATGAGTCTGATATTCTATAGGCTCGTTATTTATTCATTACTCGGCCATGTGGAACTCTATTGAACACTTTTCTGGAAGTCATGGAACACGGCATCAAGTTGGGAGGCGGTGTCTGCACTATCCCACTATGACTAGTGTCTTTTCCTCTGTTGAGTGATTTCAGATGCTTTTCTATCCCACGGCCGCTTATTGTGAATATGTGTCATTTTGACACTCGTGTGAGACTCAAAGGAGGAACAACAGAGCAGTCTTCCTCAGTGAAAGAGTTCTGACAAAAAGACCTTTGGTAACATGGTTTCCCCTGTGTCATCCTCCGTTTCGATATCACTATGACCGGGGAGTATCTGGACTGGTGACTTCGATCCATTTGTCTATATAACGCAAGACAAAAACATTTTAAGGTTCAAATGGTTCAAAAGGCTCTGAGCACTATGGGACTTAACATCTGTGGCCATCAGTCCCCTAGAACTTAGAACTACTTAAACCTAACTAACCTAAGGACATCACACACATCCATGCCCGAGGCAGGATTCGAACCTGCGACCGTAGCAGTCGCGCGGTTCCGGACTGAGCGCCTAGAACCGCTAGACCACCGCGGCCGGCAACATTTTAAGGTTTTGTGTCTAGTCGGTATATTGAATATTATTTTCGAGTTTGTTGGGCGCTTCAAGAGTGCCTGTCTTTAAGCTGCTTTTGGCTTCGTTCATGTTTTGTTTGTCTCCGAGGCTCCGCCTACGTTTAAATTTGCAGTGGGGCTCTCTTTGCTATCGTTGCCGCTTTCTATAATGATTGTCGAGCAACGACGAGTCTTTTCCATCCTTCACAACTTTGTTCGACGTGTATCTGCTGTAAAAGCGTATTGTACAATTCTCTTGAACTTTGTACATTGATGTCAACATTGTCAGTGCTGGATATGTAATTTTGTCGTTGAACGATTAGCTAATCCGAACTCTATCTCTTGTCACTTTTGCTAATCTCAGATATATTCCTACGTTTCTCGCTGTTGAAATTTAGAACCCTCTTCAATTGCGCTATAACGGCTTTATCGCCACATTTTCCCTTTACTACTGAGTCGAAAAGTTCTCGCCTGTTGCTGACCAGGATGTCTAGTATGTTATCTTCCTGAGTCGGTCCTCCGATTAGGTACTCAATTTTATTTACGGTTAAGTCATTTAGAAAATTTCACATGTTCCGCTGTCCCTAATCCCAGCCTTAATCATTTGAGTCTCCGAGAAAAGCTGAAACATACATCTGACTGTAGATACAGAGCTCAATTGCAGTGAAGAAATTAGTAGTAGACTCACTTTTATCAATTGTGTGTCCCTTGACACGGTCATAAACACGCCTTGCCATCTTGTATTATTACTAGGTGGACATTTGAGACTTATTTCATGCTAGTTAGATCTCATTTTGCCTGAATGGTTGTTGGATTTTGTTCATCATGTACCTCATCACTCTGTAGGAGTGTTCCTAAAAGTCGTATTTAGCATTTATACACAGATTGTAGTAGTATTCTGTCCCACTTTATGGATTAAATGATTACGAAACTCCTCAGGAATAGATAATACAGCAGAATTAAAAGAAACTGTAGATACAATAACAGCAGATGAACTCAGTAATGCTTATAAAGAAGGAAGAAGGCATCAGAATTTGGTGATATGACAAATTGCACAGACTCCTTGTCAACACTTTTTAAGTCTCAGTACTATTTGAGGACTGCCGATGTCCTTAATTTGGAAAGCGAGGGGTTCTACAACGTTGGTTGTATGCGCTTGAGAAAGTACTGCAACCTTTATCATAACACCACAGGCGTCTAATGTCTCTAGTGACGTGTGTTAATTTGCTTCCCCACATTAAAGCGCTGGTAACACATATCGCTGTGTCGCCTGTTAAGTGGAGGTGTCAGTGTTCTCGTGGGTCATGAAATCACTGGTTGGCAAATTACGCTGCTACGGGTTGAGTCACAAACATGTAGGGAGCCTCTAAAGACTCGAGCACTCGTAACACTGCATGTGGCGATCCGTGAGGCTGGGTCAGCACACCAACGACTAGCTTCACCCCAAGCTACTTTCTGTCACAATATTCAAAAAGAACACAATTTCGATCTTCATTCAATGTTATTTGCTCACCACCATGTAGGCAGAAGATTTTCACATGCAACACAATAATCACTTTTCGCAATGGAAACATGCCCATTAATGGGAAGAAGATCCACTGAGTTCCATGCCAAGCACTTCAGTGGAGACCAGATAACTGTGCAGCAGAAATTGTGGCCACCTATTCGACAAGATGAGAACACTTCGGTTGAACTCCACACGGCTCTAAACAGCTGAAACAGCTACCACTTCTCAGATGGCGGAATTGGCAGTATCACGATCCAAGAGTGGTCACGAAGATTATCTTGACGCCATCAACTCGGGAGAATGTCTCGTAGCAATGTAGCGAAGCGAAACAGCTGAAGAGGAATGTGCGATACTACTGTATAGGCAGCTGTGACCAGTGACGAAATGGTAATGCCTTAGTGTGACATCAACTATTCTAGTACATTTCGAACTTATTTGCTCTATTCCATTGTTCGATTTCATATTTTTGATCGTTCCGGGATAAATTATATTTCAACCTTTGAAGCGACTCTGTAACAATACTATTTTGTAGTAGAAATAAATGGAACCGCTGTAAAGCTTTCTTTGAGATACCGATTCGTTTTTTGTGTCTCTCTCTGTCATATAATTAATCTACGACTGAGTATGTTATTCGTAACTGGTATTATCTTACACGACATAATATACAGTGGTGTCAAAGGACATTGGATACCGATACGAACATACTCAGCAGGCTGTGTTGTCGCATACAAAATATAAAAAAGCGCAGTCGTTTGACAGAGCTGTCCTTCATTATCAGGTGATTCATGTGAAGTGGTTACGGGCGTGATAATGGCTCCATGACAGGAATTAACAAACTCTGAACGCGGAATGTCAGATGGAGCTAGGAGTATAGGCCATTCTATTTCGGAAATCAAGAGGAAATTCAATATTTCAAGTCCCATAGGGTCGTGAGCGGGTCTAGAATACCAAATTTTAGGCAGTACTTCCTATCACGGACATTACGTTGGCCGACGCCCTTCACTTAACGACCGAAGGCAGCTGCGTTTGCATTAGGTTGGCTGTGCTTAAAGACCAGCAACATTGTGTGAAGTAACTGCAGATATCATTGTGGGACTTTCGACGAACGTATCCATCACGAGGTTGCTCCGAAATTTGACGTTAATAGGCTATGGCAGCACACGAACAGCGCCTTTCCTGGGTTCGCGACCGTATTTATTGAACCCTAAATAGCATGTTCACATGAGTCGCGATTTCACTGGAAAAGAGCTTACTGTAGGCTTAGAGTCTGACGGAGAACCCACGAAGCCATGGACCTAAGTTTCCACAAGACACTGAGCAAGTTTATTCTGCCTCCGTAAAGGTGTGGGCTGTGGTTGCATAGAATAGACTTGGTCTTCTGGTCAATCTCAACTGATCATTGACTGGAAATGGTCGTGCTCGTCTACCTGGAGACCATCTACAGCCATTCATAGATTTCATTTCTATGGATGACATTGCGCCTTGCCACCGGGCTTCAATTGTTAACGATTGGTTTGCAGAAAATTCTGGATAGTTCGAGTGCTCGATTTGGCCACCTAGGTCACCCGACATGTATTCCATCGAACATTTATGGGGCATAATCTAGAGGTCAGTTCACGCACAAAATCCTAATTCAGTAAAACTTTCGCAAATATGGACGCCTGTAGAGGCAAGCAGGGAACATCCACATCGAGTTGTTGCTGTACCCCACGCCAAAACATTGTCACATACGATATTAGGGGGAATCCGTTGGTTTTAGTCACCTGAGTGTGTAATGCGCGTAATGAAAACTTCCTCTTCATTAATAGCTCAAAATATTGCCAGAAATGTGATTTAGCGTTCATTACCTAGTGTAACACACAGTCGAATT
The DNA here is from genome assembly GCF_021461395.2 of Schistocerca americana. NCBI lineage: Eukaryota > Metazoa > Arthropoda > Insecta > Orthoptera > Acrididae > Schistocerca > Schistocerca americana. The sequence continues at coordinate 184,658,021 of NC_060122.1, forward strand.
GCTCATTTCAGCGCTGGTCTATAAAATTACAATCCCCACTTTAAACTATTAAATGTCTTACTCACTTTGTGGATATTCAAGGTTATTGCATATATAGCGTCACATATTCAGTGAGATTATCACAAAAATTAAAGCAACAAAGATTTCAGCTGTGTGGAAGTTACCAAGAAGTGCTACAATATAAACACTTTATCAGAGTGTTATCTATCATAGGGAATCCAGTACCCAATCAGGTGTCCGCAACACGCTTCAGAATCCGAAAACAAAGTTTAATACGCCAGTACTAATATTGTATACAGATAGTGAGACAAAATAATTTACGTTACACTGTTTGTAATCGTATGTCTCCTGCTACAAGAGGAATAAGGATTGACAGCAAGCCGCTGGATCATACCTGTAATCACTGATGCGTCCCGTGCCCCCAAAGCTGGAGCTAAGACTTCTTGCGAAGCTCACAAGCTCGGAATGAGCTTTTAACAGCGGCTGTTGTGCTGAAAGAAAAGCTCTACCACTTCAAATAAGAATATCGATAGTTTTTTCTCGGTTTAAGTAAGCGCACGATTTCGTAACGACAGTACGATAGCCTCAGCAGAAATCGCAATGATGCTAGGCAACGACTCAGGCCCTTCTCCACCGACCATGCATTGTTGCGAAAGTTCCCAGGGATCGTCACTAAACAGAAACGCCTTGAATTACACAGAGCATCCCGCAGTGTTTGATCGGAGATGTTATGCGGGCATTTTGTATTCACTGTTGTTTAGAAAGGTAAAACATAGAAGAACCTAAATACAATTATGCACGGATGCTGTGACGTTGGTCCTTAAATAATGTGCTATAGAAAGACCTCGCGTCATTAAAGGGTATGTGTATATGGATTAAAAGGAGTTGAAAGTGAATAAAGAAATTATGGAACTAACGTGCTACAGGAAAGACATAAATTTACTCTCGTACAGAACAGAGAGACGAAAGTTAATAGAAGTTCGAGTGGCTTAAAAATGTCCGCACCGAAGCATACAACTATCATCATCACACCTTAGCGAAAGATCTTGACAATAACCCGAGAAAATTATGGGCTCTCAGCACTATGGGACTTAACATCTATGGTCATCAGTCCCCTAGAACTTAGAACTACTTAAACCTAACTAACCTAAGGACATCACACAATACCCAGCCATCACGAGGCAGAGAAAATCCCTGATCCCGCCGGGAATCGAACCTGGGAACCCGGGCGTGGGAAGCGAGAACGCTACCGCACGACGAAAAAATTATGGACAAACCCAAAATCGCTATGTGTGTCTTATGCTTCTATCCAGTCTCTCGTTCACCAGTCTAGTGTGACAACAAAAGATAGCAAAGGGAAAGTCAAATTTTGTATTTCGCATTTAAGATACCCTTCACGCGCGAGAATCGTGCAAACATCCCGTAGTTCGACCACAGCACAGACTCACGCGTGGAGGACATAGTGATATGCATCCCTGTCGTTGACAAGCAGGTGAAGCAACTGAAAGTAAATAGTTCGCCATGTCCGGATGGAATACCGATTTGGTATTAGAAACAGTTGTCTTTGAGATTGCCCTCAGTCAGCTTTCATTTATCGCGAAGCTCTGCCGAGTGCAGGGTCAAGGAACGGAAAAAAAGTCGTATCTGAAACGCAGAAGAACCGAACAACAAAATTACAGACCAGTATCCTAATTACAGAATTCTTGAACTTATTCTCACTTCTAATACAGGAAATTCCGTTGAGAACGAAAGGCTACTGTCTACGAATCATATTGTTTTAGAAATGATCGCTCGTGCGAAACTCAGCTTAACCTTTTCTCATATGACACCTTTCGAACCATGGATGATGAGCAACACTCAGATTCCATATTCCTAGATATCTGAAAAATATTTGACACAATGCCCCACGGCAGATTTTTAAGGGCGGTACAAGCATACAGTTTACTTTTCCATGTATGTAAGTGTCTCGCAGATCCTAAAGTAACAGAACCCAGTACGTTGTCCTCGATGGCAAGTATTCATCAGATCCAAGGGCTCCGTCAGATGTTTCCTGGAATTGTGATAGCCCAGCTATTGTTTTCGATACACCTAAGTGATCTGGTGGAGAGAGTAAGCACAGTCTCCGACTGGTTTCTGATGATGCTGTGATGTAAGGAAAGGTGGCGTCGTTGAGTGACTGCGCGAGGATACAATATGAATTAGATAAAATTTCTGGTTGACATGGTGAACGGTTAGTTGGTTTCAATGAGGAAAAATCTTAGTTAATGCAGATCAGTAGGAAAAACAAATCCATAATATTCGAATACAGTGTTGGTAGTGTACTACTTGGCACAGTAACGTCGACAGACTATCTGGGCATAACATTGCAGACCGATATGAAATGGATTGAGCACGTAAGGGTGGTATCAGGAAAGACGTAGGATTGACGGATGTGTCGACAGGGAGTGGCAGTTTCAAACATAGCGCAGGCCGCTCGCTCCATGTGACGTCACTCGGTTCCGTGGGTGGACGTAACCTCCAGTAACTGTCCAGTTTGCCTCCAGCGCATGCACCACTCCAGCCCTCTCTGGAAGGCTCCACATGCTACCGTTACATCTATATAAGTAGAACAGCGTGCCTACACAGGCAGTCATTGATTTCAACTCCTGATGACGATGTCCTAGGAAACTCGAGTGTCTTATTCGATATGACACGGCTTGTAAACCGAGTAGATTTTGTAGAAGCATGCTACAGGGAAAGACTCCGAGGTCACATCTTGTAAAGCTCATTGTGGCTCGAAAAAAGTGAAAGTCCCAATAATCGCACCAAAATTGGCTCAAAGATTCTCCACATGCCTTGTGTAAACTAGCTGTTATTAGTAGATCAAAGGATTCCTGTTGATATGTAAATTCAACCCCCCCCCCCCCCCCCCCCCTTCGAGATATGGCTGTCGAATTTCACTGTCTTCTGCATTATTATTTATGTGTGTTACTATTACACTCTGCATGTGATTGGTAATAAACGGTCTGCGACAATTTTCACTACTCTGAATTGTGGTCTGAGGTGACATGGAATATTTGAATTTTCAGATATTATATTCCTGGAAGTTTGTTTAGGCATAGCAGGTGATACTGTATAATATAACCAGTCCACTTCTACATGCAAGAGTAGGCGCAATAGTTACCTGAATATTGTACCATTATCATCTTCTTCATATTAATTCACATACACGTAGACTTCCAGCTGTATATCATTGTCTGTCATATCTTCATCAGCTTCACTCAAACCCGCATTTCCCAAAACTGATTTATCATCATTGTTACTCTTATATATACCTACTAAAGACTCTTTGAGCTCTTAGACCTTCTCAATCATCATGCAATATGAGTCAAATATATCACCTCGTACTTCAACAAAACACAAATTCTGTTTGTGCATTTATTGCAGAAATGCACGTCTTTGTATTTTCTGCGAACTTGTTACAACAATGGATACATAAAAAATTGGTTGAGAAAGCGTTTATCCCAGATTTTTCACTATAGTAATAAAGTTGAAACATAACATTGAAAATCACATTTTCTACACTTGAGGTGTTGCCCGACCCCAATGCAAAGAATCAAAATTATTGTTGTAAACGCCGTAGTAAAACCTTAAATATTTTGCCCATTTATAATAAAAATAATAATCCATACCTGGAAGACGAGAATCCTACGTCTAAGTTGAAACTGTTTCTTTTAATTTAACAGGGCATTGGGGTGTAAAGGGACCATACCTATGAAGCAAGGGTTGCTAGGGTGCCGATATAAACAGGGCTGAGTTTACAATGCCTGTGGCGCTGACTGCCATTGATCTCTGTACACCAACAAATTTGTATGCAATGATGTCGGGCATATTCGGCCTGGAATCGCATCAACCTGACAGTCGCCCACCATACGGCCCGACACCCAGGAGTGGTGCTCTGGAATGCCATTTCATTTCATACAAGGATCCCTGTAGTTGTCATGCGCGGTAGCACAACGGTCCGTTGTCGATATTCAAGCCCCACGTTGTTTCTCTTCATTGGGAAGCATCCAGACTTACATTTCAGCAAAATAACGTCCATCCTATTACTGCGAGACTCTCTGCTACTTGTCGTCGTGCTTTCCAAACCACTGCTTGGCCACCAAGGTGGATCTCTCCAGAATTGAGAACGTGTGGATCATTATGGGCAGGGTCTCAACCAGTTCGGGATTCTGACGAAATAACGACCCAGTTGGTCAGAATTTGGCAAGATACTCCTCAGGACACCCAACAACTCTTTCATCAATGCCAAGCCGAATAATTGCTTGCATAATGGCCAGAGGTGGATGAAAACGTAATAGACTTCAACAATTGTGTAGGTCTAGCTGTTGAATAATTCACTCAGTTTTTCTGAAACTATAATCGTTTGTTTTTCTGTACATGTACATCACCTCTACCGATTTCCGTCCTATTCAGATAATTCCTTTCGTGATGCGATGGCTTTCTTTCTTTCTTTCTTTCTCTTTTATTTTATTTTACTGTTTTTTTTTGGTTTGGAGCGTATACAATATGTTAAACAAGGACACCACAGGTGGTCATCCGTAAACTTGTTTAAGGAATAAGACCTGCATTTGCCTGAAGTTAAATCAACGGAATCCATCCTTCCCGGTGTCTCTCACAACCTCAGTCGTTTATACCTGACGAGCTGTGGCCATATGTTTATACATAGCTGGAACAAGTTAGCCTAATAGTGTATAAAATTATAGCAAACCATTTGGTCTCTTCACGCTTTTCGTATTTCGGAAACGGCAGTCTGCGTTCGAATAGTAGTGGAGGCTGTTTTGGGGACGTACCGTGTGGCGTCCAGATCGTCTTCCCTCTACGATGGGCTGAGGGTGTCTAAGACACTGTGGTCCACAAAACTGAGCAGTTTGACACTTTAGATATTTTTTGGCATGTAACTACGGTTAAGAAATTGTCTCAAAAACCGTTTGACCATGATAAAACTTCTCTGGATGTGGAAGCCACCATTTCTGGTGGAATTTCTTTGTTTCGTCTGAGAGTTCCCTTTGCTGTAACATTTTTCTGCAATAGTTCTTCAAGCAAAAGAACATTTATGAAATATTATTATTCCAATATTGTTGTGTTTCCTCTCGGTGTCGTTGGTTTGTCGCTGGTTTGTTTTGTCTACATCTACATACATACTCCGCAATCCACCATTCTGCGCATGGCAGAGGGTATCTCGTACCACAACTAGCATCTCCTCTCCCTGTTCCACTCCCAAACAGAACGAGGGAAAAATGACCGCTTATATGCCTCTGTACGAGCCCTAATCTCTCTTATCTTATCTTTGTGGTCTTTCCGCGAAATGTAAGTTGGCGGCAGTAAAATTGTACTGCAGTCAGCCTCAAAAGCTGGTTCTCTAAATTTCCTGAGTAGCGATTCACGAAAAGAACGCATCCTTTCCTTTACATACTCCCACCTGAGTTCCTGTAGCATTTCCGTAACACTCGCGTGATGATCAAACCTACCAGTAACAAATCTAGCAGCCCGTCTCTGACTTGCTTCTATGTCCTCCCTCAATCCGACCAGATAGGGATCCTAAACGCTCGAGCAGTACTCAAGAATAGGTCGTATTAGTGTTTTATAAGCGGTCTCCTTTGCAGATGAACCACATCTTCCCAAAATTCTACCAATGAACCGGAGACGACTATCCGCCTTCCCCACAACTGCCATTACATGCTTGTCCCACTTCATATCGCTCTGCAATGTTACGCCCAAATATTTAATCGACGTGACTGTGTCAAGCGCCACACTACTAATGTAGTATTCAAACATTACAGGATTCTTTTTCCTATTCATCTGCATTAATTTACATTTATCTATATTTAGAGTTAGCTGCCATTCTTTACACCAATCACAAATCCTGTCCAAGTCATCTTGTATCCTCCTACAGTCACTCAACGACGACACCTTTCCGTACACCACAGCATCATCAGCAAACAGCCGCACATTGCTATCCACCCTATCCAAAAGTTCATTTATGTGGATAGAAAACAACTGCGGTCCTAACACACTTCCCTGGGGCACTCCAGATGATACCCTCGCCTCCGATGAACACTCACCATGGAGGACACCGTACTGGGATCTATTACTTAAGAAGTATTCGAGCCACTCACATACTTGGGAACCAATCCCATATGCTCGTACCTTAGTTAGGAGTCTGCAGTGGGGCACCGAGTCAAACGCTTGCCGGAATTCAAGGAATATGGCATCCGTCTGATACCCTTCATCCATGGTTTGCAAGATATCATGTGAAAAAAGGGCGAGTTGCGTTTCGCAGGAGCGACGCTTTCTAAAGCCGTGCTGATGCATGGACAGCAACTTCTCTGTCTCAAGGAAATTCATTATATTCGACCTGAGAATATGTTCGAGAATCCTGCAACAAACCGATGGTAAGGATATTGGTCTGTAATTTTGAGGATCCGTCCTTCTACCCTTCTTATATACAGGAATACCTGCGCTTTTTTCCAGTCGTTCGGGACTTTACGTTGAGCAAGAGATTCGCGATAAATCCAAGCTAAGTAAGGAGTCAATGCAGTAGAATACTCTCTGTAAAACCGAATTGGAGTCCCATCAAGACCTCGCGATTTATTTATTTTCAACCCATTCAGCTGCTTCACATCCCCAGGAATGTCTATCACTATGTCCTCCATACGGGAATCTGTACGAGACTCACACGGCGGTATGTTTGTAAGATCCTCCTGCGTGAAAAATTTCTCAAATGCTAAATTTAAAATTTCCGCTTTCGTTTTGCTGTCTTCCGTTGCAAGGCCAGACTGATCAGTGAGTGACTGGATGGAAGCCTTCGACCCGCTTACCGATTTTACGTAAGAACAGAATTTCCTTGGGTTTTCAGCTAGATCTTTTGCTAAGGTATGACGGTGGTAGTGGTTGAATGCTTCGCGCATCGCTCTTTTTACAGCAGCACCAATCTCTACTAACTTTTGCCCGTCCTCATTCTCCCGATCTTTCTTGTAGAGCGAGTGCAACTGCTTTTGCTTCCTGAGCATTCTCCGAATTGCGCTGTTAAACCACGGTGGGTCTTTTCCGTCCGTAACCCACTTTTTCGGCACATGCTTGTCCAATGCGTGATTTACAATGTGTTTAAAATTTGCCCATAATTCTTCCACGTCCATCGTACCGGAAGTAAATGAAGTCGATTCATTTACTAAGTGGGATGCTAACAACAGCTTATCTGCTCTTTCCAGTAGGAATACTCTCCTAGCCATCTTGACCGACTTTTTACTTTCGTGACCATAGTCGTAATGACAACATCATGGTCACCAATTCCTGTCTCAACACTGACACCGTGGATGAGGTCTGGTCTGTTCGTGGCTACCAGATCTAAAATATTTCCATTACGCGTTGGCTGTCGATTTAGCCGCTCAAGACAGTTTTCGGATAATGTGTTCAAAAGTAATTCACACGACGGCTTGTCTGTACCACCTGTAATGAATCCATAGACATCCCAGTCTATACTAGGTAGGTTGAAGTCGCATCCAACTAATATAGCATGATCCGGGTACTTCTGCGATACAGAGTGTAGACTCCCTTTGAATGATTCTAGAACTGCCACGGTGGAACCTGGTCGCCAGTGATAACACCCAACAGTTAGCTTTATTTCTCATAGCCCTGTTAAACGTGTCCAGATAACTTCACAATCACACTCTTCTTCGAATTCAGTAGACAGGCTTCCCAAAATTCAACTGTTTCCTCCGACACGATTCTCCACCTCTTTGTTCTTGTTACTAGCAATGCACCTTCCTTCTATATTAGTACAATATGCAACATCCTCTAGAGTTCTTTGCGAGATGAAATTGTTCCATACCTTCTTTGAGTTACAGTTGAACTACTTGTTTTTGGTTCAGGTGGAATTTTCATGGTACTGTATACCCGAATTCTGCCGGATGATGGCAGTGTTTTACTCCACTGAGTTCCATCAGGACCATTAAATAAACCAGCATTTCTGTAGCCTGTCTTTACTTGGAGCAATAGAAAACGTGGATTCATTTTTCTTGGGACCGTCCATGTGAGAATCGCCGTCACCTTCCTGATCCAAAAGAACTTTATGTTCAAGCCTTTCAGGAGCTCATGATTCAGATTCTAATCTTATGTATTTATGATGATGTTATTTTACTTCTGCCACATAATATTGAATTTGTGCTGTAAATAAAGGATAAAAGTGCCTTGCATAATTATTCTGTTCATGAAACTAGACTTACGGTCACCTCAAACAACTCTGACAAAGAAATACTATTACCATCCAAAACACTAATCAGTTGTAGCTGTTGCAATACTTAAGATATTTTACCAATGATTTTAGGTGTGATGCACTGTGCCAGTCGCTACAGTCTGGAGCCGCGCGACCGCTACGGTCGCAGGTTCGAATCCTGCCTCGGGCATGGATGTGTGTGATGTCCTTAGGTAGTTCTAAATTCTAGGGGACTGATGACCTCAGAAGTTAAGTCCAATTGTGCTCAGAGCCATTTAAACCATTTGAACTGTGCCAATAATCATACAAACATAACGTGTCATTCAGATCGAAGGTAAATTAATAGAAAATTGGCTTGTTCATCTAATGGGTCTAAATGATTCCTGCCATGCATTACACATATAGAATTACAGAGTCAATAAAGGAAAATAATTTATTAGACTTGCTTGAGATAACGTTATACCTAAAGATAATCAGCGGTATGGCATTCTCATTCTAACAGATGTTGTATTACAGGCAATAAACTAAAACAATAAATTTGAGACAGTGTTTAAGACAATTTATTTATAACATGGAAGGTTGCCGAATCAAGAAGAACCTTGTTATACATCCGAGGGTTGAGGATCGAGGTCGCATTCACCAGGCGTCAGTCTGAGCGAGTGCGTTATTAAGCACTTCTAGCTAGTCACAAGCGTATGCTTACACTGTTGTTCACAATGTTTGTGAGAAAATAATCCTGTTAAGCAGTATAAGGGAGAAAAATAAGAACTGAAGACCAAGTATGAAGTACTCTGTCTGGGATGGGTGAGACACAGGAATATAGCCTTCCGCCTCCAATATTCAATCTATACATTGAAGAAGCAATGGCGGAAATAAAAAGGTTCTGGAGTGGGATTAAAATTCAGGGTGAAAGGATATCAGTGATAACATTTACTAATGACCTTGGTATCCTCAGTAAAGGGAAGGAAGAACTTAGAACCGACTCAGTTGAGGAAACGTTCTAGTGAGCACATAATACGAATGCAGAGTAAAACGAAGAACGACGAACCTAACGAGGAATATCAGAAATTAGATAATCGATCACAACATCGAAATTTATGGTCGCAAAGTAGACGAAGTGGTTCAAATGGTTCTGAGCACTATGGGACTCAACTGCTGAGGTCAGTAGTCCCCTAGAACTTAGAACTAGTTAAACCTAACTAACCTAACAACATCACAAACATCCATGCCCGAGGCAGGATTCGAACCAGCGACCGTAGCGGTCTTGCGGTTCCAGACTGCAGCGCCTTTAACCGCACGGCCACTTCGGCCGGCAGTATACGAAGTAACAGAATCGAGATCAGTGAGGAACTTAACATAAATTGTTGCTCACGAAGAGTACTAAGCTAAGGAATTCTTCTACCTTAGAAGCGAAACAACACATGACGGGCGAAATTCGGAAGAGAACACAAGCAGCCTAGTGCAGACAAAGAGAACATTCACGGCCACAAGAAGTCTTCCGGTATCAAACATCAACCTAAATTTGAGGATAAAATTTCTCCGAATGTTCGTTCAGAGCACAGCATTGTATGGATGTGAATCACGGACTGTGGGAAAATCGTAAAAGAAGAAAATGGTAACTACAGAAGAGTGTAGAAAATTAGGTGGCTTGATACGAAAAGAAATGAAGAGGTTCGCTGCAAAATCGCAAGGAGAGGAACACGCCGAAAATACTAAAGCGAAGAACGGACAGGATTCGTTAAGACGTCACTTGTTAAGAAATCGAGGAATAACTTCCATGGTACTTAAGGAAGATGCCTTCCCCATCGGCCTGATATCCACTCCAGGACATAGGCCTCTGAACGATCTGGATCCAGCTTTTTCCCGCATGTCGTTCGATATCGTGTCTCCACATCGTCAGAAGACCTTCGACCTTCGACACTTCTTTTTGTGCCTCTCGGACGCCATTGCATCCGTGTTATGGCCTATTTCAAATTGACCTTCGCAGCGTTCCTGCCCACCACCACCGCAGTCCTGCTAACCAACCTAAAACGTCACAGACGCCCGATCTTCTCTACTTATCTCTTTCTTGTTCATCCTGTCCCCCACACTCACTCCAAGCACTAATCTCTTAAATGCCCTTTGACAGATCCGGAGTCAGTGCCGGAGTCATTGTTTCGAGCCCGTTCTTTGTTACTGGCAGCATACATGTGCCATTAACCTTCATCTCCGAATTTTTAGGGGTAACCATACTGCGGACAATGTAACCAAATTTCCCGAATGACTTCCAGGTAGCAGCTGGGGCCAATTCTCCTGGTGATATCTGCTGTCTAGTTATCTTTCCCATCATAAACATTAATAAGGCTATATTACAAATCGCTTTTCTGTCCTTTATCAGTTCAGTAACATTTTATTTCTTATAATTTATTTCGTGAAATATTTCGTATTATTGTTACAATGCAGGGTGAAAGGTTATCACGCGAAGTTCTGGTGAGAGCAGCTTGGAGCGTGGGTTGTCATGGGAGTAGCATGATTAGGTGTCTTCATTTCAAACTCAATACTCAAAATGCAGTAGAAGTAATTCTTCATGCTTTCCCGGCCATCTGTTGACATCTTGGATATTCGGGAATCCAGCCGGATATTAGCGTCGTTCTCGCACGATGGACTACTTCCGTTCTTGGATTTTCTAGTGAAGAGAAAGGTAGATGGCACATTTTGACACAGTGTGTACCACAAACCTACGCACACTGACTTATACCTATAAGCCAGCAGTTGCCACCATCCGGCACAGAAGAATGGAGTGCTCAAAACACTGGTCCACAGAGCACAAACTCTGTCAGATTCTGATCGTTTGGCCACAGAAATAGAACACTTACGATCAGTGTTCAGCAGGAATGGGTACTCCTCTAGAGATATCCAGAAGGTACTTCAACCTGCAAATCAGCCAAAGGATCCAGAAGAAGAACCAAAAGAGGCAAAGAAGATGGCATACCTGCCATACGCCCGACCTATCTCTGCCAAAATCAGCAGGATACTCCAGATATATGACATCAAGAGCTTATTTTGCCCACCCACCAAAATTTGGGCTATGCTGGGGAACGTAAATGTTGACCTGGGGCTACGCAAGCCAGGTATTTACATCATACCATGCCAGTGTGGGATGTCATACATTGGCCAGACCACCGTAGCTGTGGACATCAGGTGAAAAGAACACCAAAGGCACACCAGACTCAGACAGGCAACTAAATCAGTCATAGCAGAGCATTGTCTGGAACTTGGTCCATCAATGGATTACAATGACACCAAGATTGTGACACGGACCTCAAGATTTTGGGACAGTGTCATTAAAGAAGCCATTGAGATTAAGGTCACAGGTAATCTAATCAACCGTGACTCGGGATACCAAATCAGCACTGCCTGGAATCCATCACCTGAACTTGTGAAAACTCAACGCAGGACACTCTGGGATTCTACAAGAAATAGAAGCGGAGACCGAGAGCACAGCCGTGAGACAAGGTGTCGGACATTAGAGACCAGATTTGACACACCCCAGATCATGAATTCGACTTCAGAAAATGGCCAGGCCGGGCGCGGACGGCGGTCGGAACACCGGCGACCAGAGAGGGACAATGTGGCCGCGTTTGGCGGGCGCGGTCCGCAGACGGAACACACGACACGGCGCGGACCGATGACGGAATGCCCAGCTCCTTCCAGGCATAAATACTGGACTCGATCGACTCAAGGACCTGTCTCAGGTAGCACCTGAAGAAGACAGCGAGGCACGCTGTTGAAATATCGTGTGAGAACGACGCGAATATCCGGCCGGATTCCCGAATATCCAAGATGTCAACAGTAGAAGTACTTTATCTCCATGCATTTCTGTCTCAGTTGCGCCAAGGATACGCAATACGCCTACAATGAAAAAGCCATGTTCTTTAATAACGAGTTTGAACGAAAGAAAAGAAAATTGTCAGCTTCGTTTACCATTACACAAATGTTATTAACGAGGTGCCGACTCTTTCTAAATTGCCAATATTTTTTTAAAAAAAATTCTATTGCAAAACATCGTTAAGCCAATACTGAGTCAAGGTAAATCCAAACAGGCAACATTTCTGTCAGAGTAACCAATGTCAAACCTTCACAACTGTACAGCATTATAGGGTTAGTCGTAAACGTGGAAATGATCTAAACAATGTTTATTTCATGAAATAAAAAAGAGCCTTGCTGTGACTCGCATTGGTGCTGTTTGCAGGTTTCCGCCCTCTGTTGCAGGCCAGACGGTATCGTTTAGTTGGCATGGTTTCGGTTGTTTGCCTTCTTCTCGTGTTGACTGGCGCCATTCGGCATCGCAAGCGTTGCCTGTCCGCTAGTGGCAGCAGCGGCGGTTATCGATATGTAGTAACTGTTGCCCTATCTTTGGGGCGACGTCGTTGTTTTTCCGGGTCGTGTGTGAGGCAGTTCGGTTGGGGACTCAGATGGGGCCAGGTCCGTGTAGTGCGAGAACACGCCGAGACCAGTGGAGGCGCGCATGGACTGCCGGATGGATGGGCTGTGGCCACGAGGGTGCACGACCTCGTCGTAAACCAGATCCTGCAGGATTTAAGACGAGTGCATTTCAACTCAAGTAGAGAAACCTCCACCATTGTGACATCTCGTGATTCTCCATTGACCTGGGTTCGTGTTGCTGCTCGTAGTGCCGCCGAGGCGAAAAGCGGCAAGTGGAGTGCTTGGGGAAAGCGGATCTGATTAGCTTTCTCACTAATATTTACTGCGTTCAATTTGTTCCAATTTGGTAAGTTCAACCAGCCGTATTTTTCCTGCCTGGTGGTCGCTAAAGCCCCAGTTACCTGCCCTGGCCGTTAATATTTGTAGCGTCAGTGTACGTTTCCTCACCTTGCCGCTGCTGTCCGGTAAGGCGTGTAGTTTTGACAGCTTTCTTGATTGTAGGCAGTTTGTGATTCTTCTGTTATGGTGGTAGCGATTCCTTTCTCGTTCCGGGCACTCTAAGCACTGTATACTTGGGGCGTAGTGCAGACCACCGTTTCCGGCTTTGGCGTATTGTTCCATCGTTGTATTTGGTTTTATCGGACGGTAGGTAGCTTCAACAAGTTATCATTAGTCATTCGTTGGACTGCCAGTAGCCTGAGTTACCATCTTGTGAAGTGAATGCAACTCTTGGCTGCCTGTCTCATCGCTCGCGAAAGTGTTTGTTGCACGACCTTCTCAGATGTCGATTCCTGGAGCACTGTCTCTGACTGCCGGCCGGTGTGGCCGTGCGGTACTAGGCGCTTCAGTCTGGAACCGCGTGACCGCTACGGTCGCAGGTTCGAATCCTGTCTCGGGCATGTATGTGTGTGATGTTCGTAGGTTAGTTAGGTTTAAGTAGTTCAAAGTTGTAGGGGACTGATGACCACAGATGTTAAGTCCCATAGTGCTCAGAGCCATTTGAACCATTTGTCTCTGACTGGTCCTTGTGTTTTATTATTGTATTATTTATTACCATACGTTCTAATGCCTACATTAAAGATTGTGTATGTCTAGTTGATAGTTCCCGTCGCTTTCTGGAATAAATCTAACAGTGTAAGGGTTGTGTTACAAGGTTACCATCAACTTTTTTCACCCGTTTAGTGGTCAGCTGCTTGTTTCTTTTGATTAACCTTTTGCGTGTATTTGCTGTTTTAGAACAGGTTTCCAAATTCTTTATATAATTGCCGTTCCTGGCGTGTAAGGCCTTCTGCCGTGATTGTGGTCATTTGCTTTGAAAAAATTATTCGATATTTGTATTTTAGCAGTAAGCCTTTAAACCTTATTTACTGCCATTCCTGGAGTCTGATACCTTCTGATGTGTTTGTGGCCAGTTACTTTTTAATATTTCAATATCTGTTAGTTGTAATTGCAGCGAGTTCTTAAACATTCTTAGTTTATTGCCGTTCTTTGTGTGTAACGCCTTCAGCCTTGATCACAGTGGCTTTTTTTCCATTATCTGCATCTGTATTTATGGTGATTTGCTAAATTGTAACGCACTGAAAACACTATTATTTACACAGTCGTTTATTCCTTCATTGAAAACGTGTGGTATTTTGTTATTTATTTTTGAGTCTGGAATTACTGTTTTAAAAATAAATGTGTGTAACTGTAAAAGGCAACCAATAGTAACTGATTACAGCCCCGTTCACAATCGTAACCGAATCCTGCCTTCCCTTGACTACCACCAGGTCACAAAAAAATTCGATTTGAATAACGTAGACACAGATACGAACAGGAAATTTTAAAGTTTAAAAGCACGGATCATAAATGTTCGATGTTTCCCCAACCACACCCCAAACTTTCTTCGTTGATCTGATGGAATAAAATTTTCCTTGAGACATTTGAGTCTCAACTTTACCTTTAATAGTGACGTAAGCTGAAGAAATGAATTGTAATTTGTGCTATGGCCATGATTTGAACACAAGTCTCCTGCTACCTAGTTGGATGTGCTAAACATTACACCACCGTAGCAACGTTGCTAACGCAGCTGCACGGAGTAAACTAGTCCACTCGTGAAGTGAACTTTGCATTAGGGAGGGCAATGGACGACGGTAATCCGTGCAGCTGAGTTAGGTACGCTGGTCTAATGGCTAACACATCCGCCTAGTAAGATCTAGACATGGAGTCAAGCCCCAGTTATGGAACAAATTTTAATTCATGTTTTCAGTTTCTATTATCACAGTAAACTTTCTTCAATTTGTCTCACGCCCTCATCTCAGAACACGTTCCCGATAATGAAAGACGCATACATGACGCAGAACAAATTAATGACTGCGTCAAAACTAAACAGTCTGGGGAATCAACTACTTGCTAAGTACCACAGTTCTGCCTCGGCTGTCATAGCGACTGGTCACAACGTGTTGACTTGTGCGGGATGTAGCCAGCCAGTGTTTACAAGTTACGTGCTATTTGCGCTATCTCTCGTAGTGTCTATCACGCAGCTTCCTTACGTGGACAGTGATAACCTCTACTCTCCCATAAATGTGTGGAAACGCATAAAGCAACGTGGAGTGGCCGCGTGGTTAGAGGCTCCATGTAACGAATCGCGCGGTCCCTCCCACCGGAGGTTCGAAAAATGGTTCAAAAGGCTCTGAACACTATGGCACTTAACTTCTAAGGTCATCTGTCCCCTGGAACTACTTAAACCTAACTAACCTAAGGACATCACAAACGTCCATGCCCGAGGCAGGATTCGAACCTGTGACCGTAGCGGTTGCGTGGTTCCAGACTGTAGCGCCTAGAACCGCTTGCCGGCCCGGAGGTTCGAGTCCTTCCTCGGGCATGGGTGTGTGTGTGTTGTCCTTAGTGTAAGTCAGTTTAAGCAGTGTTTAAGTCTAGGGACCGATGACCTCAGAATTTTGGTCCATTAGGAATTCACACAAATTTGAAACGTATAAAGAATAATCGAAATCTACCACAAAAGGGGTGCTCTGAAACTAGAGTTCGCCATGGGTAACAAACTGCCGACAGCTCTTTAAGATACGTCAATAAAGGAGAGGTTTACTATCTTTTGGTTCAAAACATCGATTTTTTTTTAAATTTCATTTTTGGATCCATAAAAGTGTTTAGAATACACCCCTGAAACGGTTTTCTCGAATACGGAACGAAAATGTTTGTTATTCGTGGTTGAACATAAAACTGCGATTGCCTGAAATCGGCCTTTTTCACGCACCAGTTTTTGTCTTTCGGAAGACGAGTTATTGTACCGGTGATTGGTAGGAAACACATAATATTCAAATGAAAGTTAGAAAGCATGTGTTTGGAAGTTAGCCCCCAAGCATTTTCATTCTGGTGCGAAGACTGTGGAGATTTTGATTTTACTGGCAGTGAGCAGCTTCAACGAAGTGTATTCAGCAATTCTGAAGATCATGACAACGATGGACGTCACCCTGGGACTCTATTCGACGCAGTTCGCCAATCATTCGGACGACCCCCGGGTTCAGGTGGCCGAAAACCGCTTGTCGCAGCCCGGCCTTGGAGCAGCGCAGGATGGCCCAGATCGAGCAGAACGCCCTCTATGTGGAAGAGGAAGGATTATTAAAACTGTGTGCCGGACCGAGACTCGAACTCGGGACCTTTTGCCTTCCGCGGGCAAGTGCTCTACCAACTGAGCTACCCAAGCACGACTCACGCCCCGTCCTCACAGCTTCACTTCTGCCAGTACCTCGTCTCCTACCTTCCCAACTAGAATTTTTCTAATACTCAGCTACATGAACTATGATGAGGAATACTGTTATCCTCAAATATAATTTGCAGTAATCATATGTTATTTACTTTGTAAAGATGTTAGACATTATTAATTCTGTTCTGTTTTAATGCTCATGTGTGAAGTTGATGTTTCAATAATTATTCTAATCTTTTATGTATTTACTTATGTCACAATTCCTGTAACACTGATGTATATGTTTATTTCTATTCTTTTGTTATGCCCCTATTACTACAAATGTTATCTATATTATTATGTTTTAATGATGTATTTTGTACCTTTGTTATTGTATTCTTATGTTATAAAATTGTAACTGATACCAGTTCATCAAATTAAGTAACTTGTAAGTTACATTTCACTGCACACGTTTCTGTTGGTCATAGTATATGGACAATATGTGAGAAGTAGGGACTCATAGCGTTTGCACGTGTGTTAATAATTCAGCAAGGGACTGGATAACAGCATAGCTGGTTCTAAGGACAATTTAAAAAAAAAATTGTGAGTGCACAAGTGGTAGTTTATGTACTTGCTATATTGTCTGCAAGACTCTTCGATGGTGATTGTGCACGTGTACAGTCGCAACAGATGGTTGCTGGCTGTCTCTACAAGGACTACAGTGGGTCTGCATCTTTGATGATCCACCAATACCATTATTTGTACAAGGATTGCAGTGGGTCTGCACCTCTGGTAGCCCACCAATACCATAATCTCTACCAGGACTACAGTGGGTCTGCTCTGTGATGACCTACCTACCAATACTCTTCCAAATTTCGACTGACTCTGTGTGGGTTTGCTCTATTGTGGACCAATACCTGTCTGCATGTCAAGAGTCAGCACAGTCTTTCCGTTGGAAGGACAACACTACTTCTTCAAGATTGCAAGGAAACCCACTACTTCCGTGTGCATTTTCTTTTACTGCTCAGACTTTGAGAAAAAAAAAAACACTGCAATTTTACTGTGATGGACGATCAGGACTGTCTTTATGGACGGTGAGAAAATTTTAGCTTTTGACCAACATTGTATCAATAAGTGTGTGCATTTGATTTCTTTGTTATTGTAATTTTGAAAAAAAATTTTAACAAATATGTATTGGCCAGTGCCCAAAAAATTTTGTAAAACATTTTGTGGGGAGCGTGGGGGCTATGCAAGTAGGCTGTTTAGGTTTTCTTATTGGTAACGCCACGTAGCGCTCTGTATGAAAATCACTGGCTGTGCTGTGTGCAGTCTGTGGCTAGTTTGCATTGTTGTCTGCCATTGTAGTGTTGGGCAGCTGGATGTTAACAGCGCATAGTGTTCGGCAGTTGGAGGTGAGCCACCAGCAGTGGTGGATGTGGGGAGAGAGATGGCGGAGTTTTGAAATTTGTAGGACTGGATGTCATGAACTGCTATATACATTATGACTTTTGCACACTATTGAGGTAAATACATTGTTTGTTCTCTATCAAAATCTTTCATTTGCTAAGTATGCCTATTAGAAGTTAGTGCCTTCGGTAGTTAGAATCTTTTATTTAGCTGGCAGTAGTGGCGCTCGCTGTATTGCAGTAGTTCGAGTAACGAAGATTTTTGGTGAGGTAAGTGATTTGTGAAAGGTATAGGTTAATGTTAGTCAGGGCCATTTTTTGTAGGGATTTTTGAAAGTCAGATTGCGTTGCGCTAAAAACATTGTGTGTCAGTTTAAGCCCAGTCACGTACATAGTTTTTCTAAGGGGACGTTTCAAAGTCCCGCCGTAAACACCCGGTGAGAAGCATTTGAATTTGCTTACTTTTAGCAGTGAAGCAGTGTTATTACTTGCCATTGCGACGCGTTATATCAGCCGAGTGCGCTGCAGTGCAGTTACGTGGGTAATGCTCGTTAACTGGACAAGCCTCTGTGAGAATCCGATATCCGCTTGTTGTCATCACAATATTCAATCACTTGATATGTTCAAAAAGGTGCAGCCTACCGTGGTAAAGCTTCCTTCTGATTACATGCTTGCTGTTTAATGTGTTGGTCCTTGGTTGAGGAAACTGAATAAGGACATACGACCTTCCATTCTTCCATTCAGTGAATTTTGCCACTGTGGACAGCGTAAAGTTTCGGTGTGATTTTTGAAGCTCCACTAAGGTCTTTGCGGGTGCTCCTTATGGATCTGGCCCAGCCTGGGTTTCATAAGCCATTAATTAGGTAGTTTTATTAAATCCCATATTACGGTTTTTGCGACCAAAAATGTTCTACTTGTTGCAAATGCGGCAAAACTATGTTAACTTATTGTAGTTTTCTTTTGTATTACATGGTATAAGGAATTTTTACTTGTCCCTTTTCACAGTGTAAAACTGACTGGTATTGAAGTCAGGCGTGTAGCTAAACTTTAAACCTAATCCTCACAGTGTAAGATCCAGATATTTGTTGCTGCACTGTACTGCGTGTGTTAATGCTGTTGCGTTTTTAGTAATAGCCTTACGTATGTCTTAGAACCAGTTAATATGGGCTATTTGGCGGTGTTGTTGTGAATTGTTGCGGCTTCTAACGCCCGCTGCCAATCGCTTGCACGCCAGGAGACTGCTCCGACTATTATGTAATTTCTCTCCTTCAAATTTATTATAACAGTTGTTGTACATATCTTTTCCTAAAACATTCTTTAAATTGATTAAAATGTCACTGGATTCTGGCAGTTCAGGTTCAGCTGAGTGTTTCTGTGAGCTTATGTAAATTATTAGACGTACTGCTAAATGGTTTTAGGTGATTTTATTTAAGGGGGGGTTACTGTCTTTTGGTTCAAATATCGAATTTTTTTAAATTGCATTATTGGATCCATGAAAGTGTTTAGAGTCGACCCCTGAAACGGTTTTTCCGAATATCGAAGGGAAATGTTTGTTATTCGCGGCTGAACAAAAAAATGCACCTGCCTGAAATCAGCCTGTTTCACGCACCAGTTTTTTTCTTTCGGAGGACGGGTTATTGTAACGGTGCTTGGGAGGAAACAAACAAAACTCAAATGATAGCTTGGAAGCGTGTGTTTGGAGGTTAGCCCACAAGCATTTATATTCTGGTGCGAAGACCATGGAGATTGCGACTTTCATGGAAGTGAGCTGCGTCAACGAAGGGTATTCAGCAATTCTGAAGACCGTGACAACGATGGACGTCACCCTGGGACGCTATTCGACGCAGTTTGCCAAGCATTCAGACGGCCACCGGATTCAAGCGGATAAAAACCGTTCGTCACCGGCCATACGAGTGGCTCTCGAACAGGGCAGGATGGCCCAGATCGAGGAGAATGCCCTCTATGAGGAAGAGGAAGCACTAATTTATGGACCCGCAATAGCAGATTGAACGTGAGTTGTAGAATATTGCATTTATATGTAGTCAAAACTTCAAACGCGATTTTCTCGAAATGACGTTTCTTTTTATCGCGGGTTATTCAAATCTACTGAAACGTTTGGCATGTTTCTTTGTTTCCGTCGAAGCTAACTAAATTGTCTAGGAGTCCTACCACTTTTATTCCGATCCATCAACTATAAATATTTTTACTTGGCCGACGAAGTCGGAAAATCGATAAAAAAACTCTATTTTCTTCAAATGGCCGCTATTTTGTAACCTATTGACCAAATAACTCAAGCGAGGTAAAACTCCTAGAGAATATAATATAATTCGCTAACGTCAACTCAATTTTGATTTCAGAAAAAACGGCTGACCTTTGACATACCGCGCGTGGAGGTCTAGATCGAAATTTAGTTTCGTTCCGACGGCACTTCCGCCTTTTGTTTTCGACATTTCCGGTCGAAAAAATTACAGTTTGTAGAGAAAATATCAATAAAGATTTTGACCAAATTTGACATTGATATTTATAACACATCCCGAGAAAAAAGGTCTCAAATGAGATGCTTTTTTCGGACCCAAGACAGTAAACCTCCCCTTAAAGGTCTACAACGATATAATTAGGTAATTACTGGATGGGGAAAAGTATATCTCCCAGAATTCACGGTATCGAAGTTTTTGGTTTGCTGAGCTTTCAATTTGGAAATTAGTAATTACGCCCTTTCATCTGGGGGACATCCTTTAAAATTCGATAATTTAGCGAATTATGTAGAATATTCTAATTTTAATAAATTGTAGTTTAAATGAGAGAAGGGAGACTAATTGAGTTCTGTAACAAATGTCAGCTAGTGATAGCGGACACTGTTCGAGAATCACAACAGGAGGAGGTATACTAGGAAAAGGCATGGAGATATGGGAAGACTTCAGAGGCAGATTCCCAAATCAGACGCAGGATTGCATGACGTACCCTTGAGTAGATACAGACGCAGATCGCAATGTAGTGGGGATGAAGATCAGACTGAAGTTTATGAGATTAGTAAGGAAGAAGAGATACGCTTAAAGCTCTCTTCTGTTATAGATATTGCAGTAAGGAATAGCTGAATAGGCAGTACAGTTGAAGATGAATGGACGTCTCTAAAAAAGAAAATCACAGCTGGAAAGAGAAAGACAGGTACAAAGAAGGTAACTGAGAAGAAACCATAGCTAACAGAAAAAATACTTCTTGACTGATGAAAGAATCAAGCACAAAAATGATCAGGGAGATTCAGGAATACAGCAATAGAAGCCGCTGAGGAATGAAATAAATAGTAAGTTTAGAGAAGTTAAGACAAAATGTCTGCGTGAACAATGTGAAGAAATGGAAAAAGAAATGACTTACGGAAGAAACGACTCAGCATATAGGAAAGTCAAAACAAACTCCGGTGAAATTAGTAACATGTGTTGTAACACTGAGAGTGTTACGGGAACTCCACTGTTACATGCAGAGAAGAGAGGAGATTGGTGGAAAGAGTACACTGAAGACCACAAGGAGGGTGAAAATTTTCTGATGTGACAGAAGAAGGGACTGGAAGAGATATGAGATACACTATTAGAATCAGAATTTAAAAGAGCTTTAAGATCAAATAAGACAGAAGGTATGGATAACATTGTATCAGAATTTTAACATCATTGAGGGGATTGGTAACAAAACGACTATTCACGTTGGTGTGTAGAATCTGTGAGCCTGGCGACATTTCATCTGACTTTCGAAAAAAGTGTCAGACACGCAATTCCGAAGACTATAAGAGCTGACATGTCTGAAAATTATCGCACAGTGAGCTTAACAGTTCATGCATCCAAGTTGTTGACAGGAATGGTATACAGAAAAATGGGAAAAAAGAAGTTGTGTGTGTGTTAGATGACAATCAGTTTGGCTTTAGGAAATGTAATGGCACCAGAGAGACAATTCTGGCGTTCCGGTTGGTAATGGAATCATGGCTAAGAACGTCGGTGTCATTTGTCGATCTGGGAAAATCGTTGGACATAGTCAAATGATGCAAGATGTTCGAAATTCTGAGAGAAATACGATCAACTATACAACATGTGCAAGAGCCAAGAGGGAATAATATGAGTTGAAGACCAACAACAAAGTGCTTGGATTAAAAAGTAGTCTCCCCCCCGTATTGTTCATTCTACACATCGAAGAAGCAGTAGGGGATATGGAAAAAATATTCAGGAGTGGAACTAAAATTGGAGGAGAAAGGTTTTCAATGTACGATTCGCTGATAATGTTGCTATCCTGAGTGAAAGTAAAGAAGAATTACATCATCTGTTCAATGGAATGAACAGTATAATAAGTACATTCATGGATTGAGAGTGAACCGAATAAAGGAATGAGTCGTATCAGAAATGAGAACAGTGAGAAATTTCAGGATTGTTATAATAAATTAAAAGCACCAGTTTGCTTTTGTTCTACATTAAATGTCTGAAGATGGCCTTGTAAGCCGAAAACGGGTTAACAATAAAAGTAATATTGTAGAACAAAAGCAAACTGGTGCTTTTCATTTATTATAATGTTGTTCTACCAAGAACCGACGGAAGTTTCTGTTCAGGGTCGTTGGTCATGAAACAGATGAAGTTAAGGAATTCCACTACCTAGTTAGCAAAATAAACTGTGACGGATGGAGCAGGGAGCACGTAAAAATCAAACTAACACAGGCCAAGAGAAGCCTGCTGGTATAAAACATAAGCCTTAATTTGAGGCCGAAATTTCTGAGAATGTACTTTGGAGCACGGCAATGTATGGTTGTGAAACATGGACTGAGGGAAAACCTTAACATTAGAGGATCGAAGCAATTGAGATGTGGTACTACTAAAGAGTGTTATAAAGAAGTAGTACTGATAAGGTAGTAAACGAAGAGTTTCAGCGCAGATTCTAAGATGAAAAGATTATGTGGAATACATTGACAAGAAGAAGGGACAGAATGATGAAACATCTGTTAAGACATCAGGCATTGACTTCCACGGTAAAAGAGGGAGCTGTAGAGGGCATTAACCGTAGAGGAAGACAGAGATTGTAATACAGGCATCAAATAATTGAGGACGTAGGTTTATAGTAATGCTCTAAGATGGAGAGTTTGGCACAGGTGAGGAATCTATGGCGGGCCGAGTGAAATAAGTCAGAAGACTGATGACTCAAAAAAAAATGTTCAAGTCCGCATTAACTAATGATGCTCATTCCCCATTTTCCCGGGGTTTCCTTATTGTCCTTCCAAGTAGAGGCGTATGAAAGTATCTCAGGTGTACCTGTCATGAAGGTGCAAATGAAAGGACAAATGTAGTCGTCGATAACATTGAAATTAACGTCCAGGTTCATGTTCACGGTAACCAGATTGCGTCCTAGTCTCGGTATGAAAAAAATCCTCAAACCATCACAGTACCTCCTCTGTCATGGAATACAGTCACGACAAACTCCAGTTCAGCGTCATTAGTGTGCTGGTGCAACCGCATTGTGTCATTTGAAAAGAATCAGTATCACCGTTCGTCGGATTTCACCACATGTTGCTATTCAGATACTGTCCGTTTCTTGTGTTGCCTGGCTCCTTCGCGATATTCGCTCGGTAACCAGTTGACATCACGCATAAATTTCCGAGAAACCGTTACCTGTTACCGTGCCACATTACTTAATTTCCAGTGGTATTTTACACCCTGTAGGCGAGCTGTACGGTACACGTTGTGTTCATAGGCACGTCCATAAGATAGCTCCATTTTGTACAACTGCTACTTCTTCACGCCGTTCAACTTCACTGCACTGATACCATACAACCAACTGACAGAGCTGACACAGTCACACCACTTCACCGCCATGAAGCAAGTCCGCACCATTGTGTCCATTGTGCTCTGCACCATCTGCAGCACTCCAAACCGACCAGAGCGCTCAATTAAATGGTGGCCCTGTTGTCCGTCGAACTTCTCTATTGACGTAGAATGTTGGGATGACTCATTGTGTAGGGAAGAGTCGTGCAGCATTGGCTGGTTTACAATATCAGCCATTACGGTGATTTCCCTTTCCGCCATCAAATGGCAGAAGTGTACATCAAGCAGCTGCAAGCTTGTATGTCTATGTGCTCTAGAATCGGCTTATTTTCTTGCTCTCTTCGGTGTATTGTCTATTGTGGGTGCTAGATGGTACTCCTGTAGCTCTTATCGCCATGAGTATGTCTTGAGGCCTGTGGTACCCTTTTATAAGGAAGGGATTAATTTTTTTTGCTGTATTTAAGTTATCTGTGTTATGTAAGGAATAACATCAAGCAAACAATCTATGATAATTTCCATACAAGAGGGTACAGTATTACTCGAACCTACGACGTGTTTGTTGTGCAGAACCTGTCACCGATTGTCTTTCAGTATCGGCCAGAGGTAAGTTAAGTTTTTAAATTACAGTTTCTTCTTCTTACTTCTTCTCTGACTCAAATGGCGGAAAATGAGAAAAAAGAAAAAAGTAAGAGGGCAATGGAATGAAGAGTGCATGCAAATGGCTGTGAGCAGGGTAACGTCTAATGAAAGGACAGAAGGGAGGCAGCTGAATGGTCTTCAACAGGCAGAAATAAAAAGATCGCCACCGAAGAGAAGAGATTAAAATCAGAAAACATGAAGTCTGTAAGAAGATGAAGAAAGCTGAGCTGAAGTAGGGTAGGGTACTGAAAAAAAAAAAAAAAAAAAACACACACACACACGCACACACACACAAGCAAAGCACGTGGAAAGCTTATTTTTCCCAAACGGTGAAGAATTATGGAATTTACATAAAATATTGTATCGACAGAAGAGGCTGGAAAATGTGTTATATGTCTGGAGTCATTTGAAGAAATCTGGGTCCTGTGTAGGCAAGTGTAGAGGCTAAGCATATGTTTGGTGAGTGTATCACAGAACATTTTATATTTTATTTCCGATCTCTGTAAAACGGTGAGTTAAACATTCGTGAACTGAACTGAAACTGTAACAATAACTTCCCATGCCTACGTCTTATATCATTATTCAATAAGTAACAGTGTTCAATTAACAACCGGCATGATCACGGAAAATACAATGGACGATGATGCAAGACACTTTCTACAAGCATTGTAATTGTAGCTCTTTTACTTTCGATGTAATTAAGTACTATAAAAAAAAAATACCATTACGCTGTACTATTCATAGATCATACCGTGAGGTAGGATAATGGTTTATTAATATTCCGATTAACCACGTCAGTGCAAAACCATCGTACAATATGCGTTAGATGAGTATGTGCCAAGCAAGATCGTAAGAGGTGAAAAGAGCCACCGTGGTACAACAACCGAGTTAGAAAACTGCTGCGGAAGCAAAGGCAACTTCACAGCAATCATAAACATAGCCAAAGCCTTGATGACAAACAAAAATTACGCGAAGCGAAATGTAGTGTGAGGAGGGCTATGCGAGAGGCGTTCAAGTAATTCGAAAGTAAAGTTCTATGTACTGACTTGGCAGAAAATCCTAAGAAATTTTGGCCTTATGTCAAAGCGGTAGGTGGATCAAAACAAAATGTCCAGGCACTCTGTGACCAAGATGGTGCTGAAACAGAGGATGACAGACTAAAGGCCGAAATACTAAATGTCTTTTTGCAACGCTTTTTCACAGAGGAAGATTGCACTGTAGTTCCTTCTCTAGATTGTCGCACTGATGACAAAATGGTAGACATCGAAGCAGATGACAGAATGAGAGAAAAACAATTGCAATCGTTCAAAAGAGGAAAGCCCGCTAGACCTGATGGGATACCAGTTCGATTTTACACAGAGTACACGAAGGAACTTGCCCCCCTTCTTGCAGCGGTGTACCGTAGGTCTCTAGAAGAGCGTAGCGTTCCAAAGGATTGGAAAAGGGCACAGGTCATCCTCGTTTTCAAGAAGAGACGTCGAACAGATGTGCCGAACTATAGGCCTATATCTCTAACGTCGATCAGTTGTAGAATTTTGGAACACGTGTTATGTTCGAGTATAATGACTTTTCTGGAGACTAGAAATCTACTCTGTAGGAATCAGCATGGGTTTCGAAAAAGACGGTCGTGTGAAACCCAGCTCGCGCTGTTCGTCCACGAGACACAGAGGGCCATAGACACAGGTTCCCAGGTAGATGTGGTGTTTCTTGACATCCACAAGGCGTTCGATACAGTTCCCCACAGTCGTTTAATAAACAAAGTAAGAGCATATGGACTATCAGACCAATTGTGTGATTGGATTGAAGAGTTCCTAGATAACTGAACCCAGCATGTCATTCTCAATGGAGAGAAGTCTTCCGAAGTAAGAGTGATTTCAGGTGCGCCGCAGTGGAGTATCGTAGGACAGTTGCTATTCACAATATACATAAATGACCTTGTGGATAACATCGGAAGTTCACTGAGTCTTTTTGCGGATGATGCTGTGGTATATCGACAGGTTGTAACAATGGAAAATTGTACTGAAATGCAGGAGGATCTGCAGCGAATTGACTCATGGTGCAGGGAATGGCAATTGAATCTCGATGTAGACAAGTGTAATATGCTGCGAATACATAGAAAGAAAGATCGCTTATCATTTAGCTGCAATATAGCAGCCAGCAACTGGAAACAGTTAATTCCATAAATTATCTGGGAGTATGCATTAGGAGTGATTTAAAATGGAATGATCATATAAAGTTTATCGTCGGTAAAGCAGATGCCAGACTGAGATTCATTGGAAGAATCCAAAGGAATTGCAATCCGAAAACAAAGGAAGTAGGTTACAGTACGCTTGTTCGCTCACTGCTAGAATACTGCGCAGCAGTGTGGGATCCGTACCAGATAGGGTTGATAGAAGATCCAACGGAGCGCAGCGCGTTTCGTTACAGGATCATATAGTAATCGCGAAAGCGTTACGGCGATGATAGATAAACTCCAGTGGAAGACTCTGGAGGAGAGACGCTCAGTAGCTCGGTACGGGTCTTTGTTGAAGTTTCGAGAACATACCTTCACCGAGGAGTCAAGCATTGTATTGCTCCCTCCTGCGTATATCTCGCGAACAGACCATGAGGATAAAATCAGAGAGATTAGAGCCCACACAGAGGCATACCGACAGTCCTGCTTTCCACGAACAATACGAGACTGGAATAGAAGGGAGAACCGATAGTGGTACTCAAGGTACCCTCCGCCACACACCGTCAGGTGGCTTGCGGAGTATGGATGTAGATGTAGATGTAGAAGGACAGTAAAGTCAAAAAACTTAAGCCGGCCGATACTGCACTGCTGTCCCCAGCACCGGGTGTTGGGCTTTGGTGGATAGTACACTGAACTCGCCTTCGGGAGTTGCCGGGTTTTCGAGTATTCAGGCTTACATTTTCCGAGTTTTCCCTGAAATGCCTGTGATAAATGCTGGGATTACTTCGATAGGGAATATGGCTGTTCACTTCCCCATCCTGGTTCTGTCTGATAACGTTCTCTGTCTCTGTTTGTGTGGACTATTAACTCATCTTCCTTCCTGTTTTCCTGTGTACTAGTGTTCAGAGAGTTTTACATTTCCTTTCTCCTCCATCATCCTATCACTGTTTGTACGGACTATTGACTCTTCTTTATTCCCATTTTCCTGTGTAAGGGTGTCACAGAGGGTTGTACTTTTTCTTTCCCCTTCATCTTCCTGTCTCTTTCTCTATGGACTATTAACTCTTCTTTCTTCCGGTTTTCCTCTGTTCCAGTGTTACAGAGGGTTGAAATTTTTTATTCTTTCATCCCGTTTCCCTGTTTTCCGGTGTTACAGAGGGTTGTGCTTTTTATTTCTTCTTCATCTTCCTCTTTTTTTTTCCTCATCTATGCCTTCTTGAAGAAGTAGGCGACTGAAGCGGCGATGTATGACAAAATATAGGTGTACGTGTAAGCCTAATGTACCTTTTTTCTCTCTGAGAGATAATTGAGTCAAATTTTGCCCATGTTGGTATTAGCTTATTTGCTATAATCTGTATTTATTCAATTTTTTGCCGAATAATTTGATCGGGACGTTGCTGCATACCTTTAGAACATTTGATAAAAGACCAGACACATTTTGTCAAAATTACTATACCCACCAGTTAAAAAATGGGGCGGATTATTCTTAGTTACTAGACGAACTAATACGTGCAACTGTTTTTTAATATCCGACTAAGAACTCCCGCACAGTTTTTTAAAATTTTTGTGTATGATAGCTAAATACATAGAAATTTTTATTCGACTAAACTTCAATTATGTCTGACAGTAACTCACTTTTAAACCTTTTGAACCACCGAAAGTTGTGTTGTAGCATGTAAGTAGCCTATAGCAAAATTCAACTTTGTATCTGCAATGGTTCAGCAGGAAATGTGCTTTGAGTACGGATAAATAAAAGTTGTGGTCGCCGTGGTCGATATATGCTCTATTCTCCGTCTACCGAACTACATCCCGGTCGTGAGGTGCCACCGAATTTACACATCGCTATAGAGGGCACCACTATTCGTCTTGTGACGCCTTATGCGAGATCATCTTTGGCTACTGTTGTCGTTCTTGATTAGAAGTTCTGCTAAACGTCTTCTAGTGTTCTTCAACCTCTATGGCCTCGCCATATCCACTCGCATGTTAATGCGTTGTCTTTGTTACAACGCCCGTCTCGCTGAAATTTATTTCGTGACTTCCGTTTCGGAAACATGTTCCGCTAAAGTCTCTTTTGTAAGAACCAACCTACTATATTTCTTATGCAGCAGCTATTTTTCGTGACGACAGTCACGCATTCGGCTTCACATACCCAATGTTGGTGACCTCTATACAGGGCTATACATTTGGGGTTCCATCCAGCCCTCGACAGAGATGCCCTTCTCTCTCCGAAGATGTCTTCCGCAGTAGTAGGATTTATTGAGCACGGCCTACCTCTACACTAAATTTACACATACATACATTGATGCAACAAAAGTCGTGGGATACCTCCTAAAATGGTGCCGGACCTTCTTTTGCCCGTCGTAATTCAGAAGCTCGAAGTGACATTGAGTTAACAAGTCGTTGGAAGTCCTCTACAGAAATGTTGAGCCATGTTACCTCTATAGCCGTCCGTGATTACGGAAGGTGTTAAAGGTGCAAGATTTTGTGCACGAATCGACCTATCGATTATGTCTCATATATGTTCCATGGTATTCACGTCGGGCGATCTGGTGGTCAAATCATTCACTCGGATTGTCCAGACTGTTATTTCAACCAACTGCGAATAACTGTGGCCCAGTGTCATGGCGCATTGTTGTCCATTTCATCGTTGTTTTGGAGAATGAAGTCGACGAATGACAGCAAATGGCCTCCAAGTAGCTGAACATAACCATTTCCAATCAACTATCGGTTCAATTGGACCAGAGAACCCAATGTAAACACAGCCCTCATCATTATGGAGCCACCGCCGGCTTGCACAGTGCCTTGTCGACAACTTGAGGCCAAGGATTCGTGGGGTTTGCGCTGCACTAACCCTACCATGAGCCTTTACCGACGGAAACAGAGTCTCATCTGACCAGGCTACGGTTTTCCAGTCGTCTAGGATCCAACCGATATGGTCACGAGCTCAGATGTGGCGCTGCAGAGGATGTCGTGCTGTTAGCGAAGGCACTTGCGTCGGTCGTCGGCCGCCATTGCCCATTAACCTATCACTGGAAAACATTTACACAGAAAGATGTTTATGCTGCGAAATAATTACCCTAACAACTTTTACACAGGAAAATAGTTTCATTCTAAAGCAGAGACGCAGGAAAATTGTTACTCATTATAACACCTTTCTGCTAAGGCGTATATGAGTATGTAGTGTTAAAATTTTGGATTATCAACAGGCAGTTCGTTTGCTGTGACATAGGTTGATGCAAATTTTGCTGTAACATAGGTTCCAACAGTTTTTGCGGTAGCATGGGTTGTTGCAATTTTTGCTGCAAACTTATTACAGGCACACACTGACAGCTATTGTCACAAAATTGTTTTAAAACCATGTAATTAACGCTGTCAAGCTATAGAACATACATTTTGGTACTTACAATGCCAGTTTCTGGTGTTAGAATCGTATTTCAGTTCCGCATCTCGTTTTGTTTGTGTAAAATTGCAATATCGTGCGTGCAAATGGGTGTGGTCGTCAGACATTAGGTTCTATGTATTTGTGTGTCACATAATGATTTCCTAGATGTGCTGCGTGGCAGCTGACATTATGTTATGATGACTAATGAGAGATAGGCGGTTGTTTTTCCAGATTTAATCAATGGTTCGTGCTAAACAATTATAATATATGAAGCACCATTAGCTCTTAAGGGGATGTTTACCGAGCTGCATTTCCTGGATCGAATTTTTTGAAGCTTTTCTACAACAATGAACACGAGCCCGTTGTGGCACTTCGTTCTTCATGCACAACATCCAACCATATCCAATAGTGGTCTCACGCATCAATACCAACATCCAGCAGATGCGTTAAGCACTTGATGCTTGCATAAATAACTGAGTAAATAAATAATGTGTAGGAGACGCTATTAAATCTGCATCACACTTTATTACATTGTAAGGCAGTAATCCCCTCACCCCCTCATGCTTATTCCCCTTGAACAACAGTCTGTATAGTAATTAGAACAGAAGTCGCAAAAACAGTTGGCAATGGCGGTGACTTCTCAGCCGAGCCGCCACGTGTCCAGTTCGCCGTTGACGACGAGAACGTCGACGCCCTCGCAGATGTGTCGGGCCTGTCGGCGGCTCAGAAGTGCCGGACGCGTCGATGGGGAGAACCGCAGCGGTGGGTGGCAGGGGCTCTCCAGCGTCCTGTAAGCGGAATAGAGAAGCTTGAGAATTTCGCCACCAAACACTAGTCTGCGTACTGCAATGCATTATTTCAAAGTAAATGGAAGAAAATTGCGTTAATTCCAAGTGCTGTCAGTTAACGTGAGTGTCGTAATCATGCGGTTCTGATTTTCAAATAATCGAAAGCACAGTTGGGTCGGCTTCGCAGTTCACGGACTTTCGTGTGGTCAGTTCACTTGTGCTCGTGGCTGTTAGACACTGTTCTACGTAGTGGAGTATTAAGACGGTCATACGGAGTGTTTTGCATACGAGTCTTTCACGAATTATCTCTTGCTATCAGCAGTATCAGATGCCTACAAGAAACTGTCACCATATGATGAAATTACGCAAAATGTGATGAGAATTACAAGAAATTTCCACTAAGTGTATTAATGGCAGAACTCTCTAAATGAACGTAAATAGATCATTTCTATAAACAAGAGAAGTACCCCTCATTCTGTCCGACTAGACAAGTCTCCTCAAATAAGAATTTAGAGGTAATTATAAGAACCAATACAGAGTGCGACAAATACCTAAATCAGTATTAACAAACGAAAATGGAAGTCAGAGCCTTCTTGGAACGGTACTGGGAAAATACACTGCGTATACAAGGAAAATTTCATGAAAGGCATTCGATATAACAATAATGGGATATTGTTTTTGCGTTAAAGGAGTTTTAGTTAAGTAAGAAGGACTGTTCGCACAGAACGAATTCAGAATTGTGCGCCTACGATGGGAAGAGGTAGGTTTAGCCCAAATGAAAAGAAACAGAGATGCACACCTAACTTTAATGGGACTCTTTGTACGAAAGACTACGCACTTCTCCTGAAACTTTGTTGCTTAAATTTAGGGGTCCTGTATCTGAATACGAGTGTACGACATAATACTGCTGCCGACTGTTTGACATATTGAGTACTTCCTCCCTCATTTCCTGCTGCTCATGCCGGACGAAACGAGAACGGCGAAAAAGTCAGAGAACATATAGCTGATTCAGAGTTAAACAACAGACATTCACGCCACCCACACTACATTCGCAAAGCAGCGCAGAAGTGGGTGAAGCGACAGTGGTACGAGAAGACCTCTCCGTCACACACAAAGTAAGAATGAAGTGTCTCAGGACACAAACGCAAATTGGAGAGTTGAGTTAGCTGAACGATTCTTACAGCCAACATTACATATGTGAATACAAAATGGTGCGATAAGAACACTTTAGAGGAGAGGATTCACTACAGTCCTATTATTTGTGAAACCGAGCGGAAAAATCAATTTAGCAAAGTTTTATTGGAGATCCAGGGAAACGCGATAGAGTTCAGTAACTAGTGGATGTGTTAAATGCAACCAGGTTGCCCGTAGTTCCCACTGTTCCGTTTGCCCTGTCATTAGCTACATAACACGAGAGACCTCACCTGCAGAGTGTCTGGGACCGCAGCTCGGCTCTGCTCCTCCTCTTCCACGTCCTCCTCCATCTCCTGGTATCCGGCGCCCAGGCAGCATAGGTTCCTGATGCGTTGGAAGATCTGCATAAACACAACAACGTGTGAGACAGTGGCCAGAGCAAGCGAAATGCAATGCAATTTAAGACATTCTGCTGATGCTATACAGTGCAGGTCATGAAAGAATTACGAGCTATGTCCTCTTTGCTGAAAACCACCTGACTGTGTGTCAAAGTGTGTGGATCTCCAGTATTACAAATAAACGTTGAAGTTCCAGATAATGCAGCTACGTTACTATCAGACAGCAGTTACCTTATGGAATGGAAACCCAGTATTCTAGGTCATCGATGCGGTAGACTTAAGAACCCCTACACATCTTCCGCCCTAGAATGCCATTGCTACTGTTTTTTACTTCATCGTACCAACTAAGAATTGAAAACATGCCATCCTGTCAGACTATATCTTTACTGAAACTGCACTCTGTGTTCGAATACTAATGGAGACTGTTTTGGGGACGTACCGTGTGGCGTCCAGATCGTCTTCCCCCTCCGGCGGGTTGAGGGCGCCAACGCCACAGGCGCGACGCGTGGTGTGGTGTCTCTGAAGAGCGGGACGGCTCGGTGTCCACACTAGTCCAGCAGGCAGACCAGGAGCCACCATTGTCCTGGAGAAAAAAGTTAAAAAGCTTGAAATAGCGCCACCTGGTAATAGTGTGCTGGACTGATGTGTTTGGTAAGGATATAAGCATTAGCGGTAAGCTAAAGTTGCTGCCTTCGCATTAAAAGTTACGTGTTACGAATTATACGAATATATATGTTTATATATGAATACATATTTTTCTCAAACACTTAAAATAAGTGACAAGGGTTGCATTGCGTCATCTGTGCAAAATAAATGGGCCAGGAAAAAATATCCTCGTATGTACAGCTAACATGTAATGACTGGAGGAAGTTTCTAGTAATTGGCTCCAGACCACTCCTATTAAGGAAGAGTACGAAACCTGTGGTACTCACTACTCCAGCTCCACGCTCTTCCTCTTCATGCAGGCGGCTTTCCATCAACACATCAAAGAACTCGTCCAGTGTCAAAGCTCGCACCTGTTGGAGAAGAAAGTACGAGTGTAGACGGCGAACATTTAGTTCAGATATTGGGACGCTGTAGAATTCAACGAGCGTTTACTATTCGGTGCTGTAACAGTCATCAGATATTCTAGAGCCGCGATAAATGTCTAGATCTATGTTGTCTGATTAAAATAGAAACATTCACCAATTGGAGTTATCGCCTCATCGTAGATCAGTCCGACGTTTTAAGTTGACGCTGTCGAGTCTTGTTTGCATGTGGAATTACATGGAAACTCTAGTAAAAGACTGACAATACACAGTATTTACAACAACCAAGAGGAAAGATTTAGAATGGAAAACTAAGAGAAACGTGTTCTGATTAAAAACGTAGTAAAACCGGGATGCAGTCTTCTTTCCCTACTGTCATTGCTGTACATTAAAGAATCATTGAAGAAAATGAGAGGGAGGATCATCAGTGCAATGAAAATGCGGAGCGAAAGATTATGAGTGGTAAAATGCACTGAGAGTGCAATCCTCTGTGAATGGTAGAAAGGTTTACGAAACAAAGAGAGTGAACTGAGAAGCGTAATGAGCAGACAGTAGTCTTTCTGAGGGATGCAATTAATAAGTAACCAATCAGGTGGAAGCTAAATAACACAGGATGGACAACCAAGAAAGCTACAAGTAGTAGACTAGAAGAGATGAACACAGCGATCCTCCGTAAAAAGCAGCCTGCTAACGTCAAACAAAGATTATTAGCGTTCGGTAAGTGCTGTTAGAGACTTAATTCAAAATTCGGAAAACTGGTAAGATAAGAAATAATAAGTTCCTCCGTTGAGAAAAAAATATATATTAAAAACCACGGCCTAGAATCACGAACATCATGAATTGAAATTTATCACGATGTCAAGGAATAAATTCCATTTAACCACATCGCGCCATAGAGTGTCAAATCTTCTGAAGAAAGCACATTTTGTAACGCGTTCAGCAAATAATTCAGGACGATGATTGTAAAAGATATTCTGAGACGAAGAAGTGGGCACAGTGTTCTTTTATTCTTTGTGGTCGCATCAAACTAGTGCAAAGACTCATCACATTGCCTCCGCTCCTCATAAGAAAGACCCTTCACAACACAAGGACATTCAGTGCATCCTCAACGCCTGGAAGACTTTTTCTATACATCACCAGAGCAAGTGATATGCCGTTAATCAAGCAGACGAGCTGCACTGGCGTCTTCCATCGCCAGGTGTTGTACACAAGGCACCCCTGTCACGAAACAGCGCGACATCACTACCCGCATGTCTACACTGACGTTCCCTGTAATCAGCATGCTTCGTGTCGGTCTAGTTACTCGCAGCTAAAGCCGTAAGTAGCTTGTTGCTGAGCTCTTTTGGACACTTCAGTTCTTTCAGTAACATTAAACTGTTTGCATCACGGCAGAGTCTAACTGAGTCGAAAGAAAAACGAATGAACAATGGTAATCCCTTACAATTTAAGTTTTGCTCTAGGAAGCACTGTAGCACGACGAGACTCACCTGCAAGGCGTCTTCTGCTGGAGAGACGTCGTCCCCCACGCGCGTCTCCTCCGCCTCCCCTGGCGCTGCTGACAGGCAGCAGAACCACTCCCTCACACGAGAAAACATCTGTGCAGAGGAGATACCGCGTGAGACGTAGTCCAGGCACTCCACAGGGATAAACATTACAGCTGGTGACATTACGTTTTCAGGAACAATTACACTACTAATTTCAGGCTGCTGGTTATTACAAATTTTCTTTAGTTTTATTATTACTTTGCTTCTTTCACAGTAAAAAAATCCTTTTATCACAATTACGTCATGATCTTTAAGGCTTTTTGACTGAAAATAAAAGTGAGTGTCGTATCGATAGCTTCGACGCCACAACATAGGTGCGCTCTACTAGGTTGGCACTATGACACCGACACCGACGACAGCGCCCTCTAGCCGGCGCTGTGCAGCGCCGCTCCGGATTCAGCCCTTTTGATTCCGAGTAGACGATCAAGCAACATCGCTTCTATTTCATCGTGGGCGAGCCAATACAGATTTGGCCTGTGTAACTTCTGTGAGCGTGAGACATCCGGCTTCGCACCTACGTGCTCCTCAGTGCAAAGTTATGTATTCATCTTCTTGCTGAAGTAAAGGTGATTTAAATTCACACTGCAGTACCGAGAGTTCTACCTCGCCTGCTCTTCCTAGCTTCCTACATTCGGCCTACCATTCACATTATAGAACCAGACTCACGCGCCGCCTACCAGACGGAATACAAAATTAAGAGTTCAATGCAACGAAGTCACAGTTACAGTCACGTTTCCTCCTCACATAGTACATAAACAATGCGGTTTCATGTAGTCTTTCATGGTTGTGCATCAAATAAACTTCATCTTCTCGTAACACACAACAACAAATACGAAATCCAATAAAATGGCGCTTTAGCTTGGGAAACACATAAGTGAACACAGTGGATGTTCCATCTTTTACAGGCTACTCACAGCAGTGAAAACGGCACAATAGGCCGCGTGCGATCCCGCCGGCCAAAGCTCAACCACAGTTCTGCGGAAAAACTTTCTACATTGTGCGATGAGTAATAGTTGAAAAATTAAATTTAAAAATTTTTCACCATTGCAATACCAGACATGTTCCACAACGCGCCTTACAAATGGGGGTAAGGTGGTACTTTACGCCCAACCGAAAATTTAAAAAACTGCAAAATACATTAACTGTTGTTGATTTACGTTAACAGCATACTTTACAAAGAGCTACTGATGTGTAAGTAGGGTCAAGAACTGGAAACACTTTTCTGGCACTCTCTTAGCAATTCATCTCTGTTTCAGTAAAGTGTACTACCGAGTTCGTGACCAATACACAAAACAACTAAAATTGTAAATATAGTTTATTGTCGTTGACTTTCACTCTCAATATATTTTCCAAAGAAGGAGTGATATGTAACTAAGGCCACAAACCCTGTAATATTGGACACATTATTCACTGGTTAACGAGAGATCTCCTACAGTGACATAAATTTTTGGTTATGTTTAACTCAATAATTTAAAATATACATGGAATCAGATAGAAGAATGCAATAAAACAATAAATGTCGTTTCTCGAATTAAAATGTAACGCAGCTGAGTAAACTGCAATATTTCCAGAGGTAGGTATCAAGTACTCCCTTCTCTCCCCCCTCCTCGCTTGGTATTGCGAGAGTTAAACCGCGAATAAAATTGGTCTTCCACTCTGAACGTCCAGCACGCACAGTACGAAGCTAAACATGATGTCAGAAGGGAAACAGTAACAATATTTGGCACAGGATTTCCAGTAAACAATTCAGTCAAAAACAACATCCTGTAGTTCATTTTAATATCAGAACGTTTCTTCACCATCAACCTCAAATCAGGAAACGGAAGATATGCCACCATCAACGCACATGCGTCGGTGAATGATCACAACATAAAGAAACAGTAACAAGTCCAAGACTTTTATGGAGCTACGGAAGGATAACAAAATATCGCAAATACATATTAAAGCTGTATTTGGAGACTTCAAGTCTCGACTAGGTGAAGGGAAAAGTACACTGACCCTTACGTAGAACACAAACAAGAAAATTAATATCATCTAATGTATTATTATCAACATTTTAACATAAAAATTATGTCAAGGAAAAATCTACGCCCACACCGCTGTGGAACGAAAACTTTATTCCGTAAACACCCCGCAGGCTGCAGAACAGCCATGTCTCCGCAGTATCCCTACTTCCAGGAGTGCTAGTCCTGCACGTTTCGCAACGAAAACTTCTGTAAAGTTGGGATGCTAGGAGACAAGGTACTGGCAGATGTGAAGCTGTGAGAATGGGTCAGGGATAGTGACTGAGGTGCCACGAAAGGCAAAGGTCTCGAGTTCGACCCTCGGTCCGGAACATAATTTTAATCCCCGAGGAAGTTTGAAGTTAAACATTCTTCGAGTCCGATCATCACTTGCCACAAGCAAAAATTGGGCCAGTCCCAAAAACAGAAATACAATACAGAACATAATTATAATACTGGATGCAAAATACGTGTAGTTAAACAAAGATAAATACATTGAAGAATTTAATCAAAAGACAACCGAAAAATCGAAAGACCTCGGGAAGAAAGTTCACCATCAGTAGGATGGGGTCATCATCCCAGGAAACACAAGCATAAATGGTGGAACGCAACTTCTTACGAGACCACTAAACGAAGAATTCTGCCGTGGAATAACGTTAGCTCTAACAGAACAACAGAAAAAGCCATGATTTTCAAAAAAGTCCAAAAATAATCTTCGAATGATACTGGAAGATTAAAAAAGGTACACGTCGAGTATACTAAGTGAAATCGTAGGCGATTTCAGAAAACAAATGAAGAACGTGGTAAATTTCTACTGAATATTTACGAAAATTTAAAGGGTTATCACCCTCCAAATATATATTTCAAGGGAACAGCCAGACCTCTGGAGATAAATACTGAAGAAAAGTTCTCAAAAAACTATTCTTTGAAAAAATCTTCAATGCCGAGAAGCCTAAAGAAAAATTAAATTTCACGAAAACAGTACCAAATCTAGATTCCGAACATCACAGAGCGAGAGCACAGGAGAATATTATAATAGATCTAAAAAGCAACAACATAGCCATAGAAGAAGATGGCACTATCAACGAAATGTGGAAACTCAAAGAGCAAATCATCGATAAGAACATTCGTAAAATTCTCTCATGAATATGGATTACAGATGAAATCCTACTGGAATGCAAAGGCGTGTTGATTCACAAAGCGTCCGTCAAGAAAGACTCCAATAGTTACAAACGCACCTAATTATAATCGTTTCTATACGAAACTCTGATCATGACCTTACTCAACCGACTGGAACCACAAGTTGATGCTACAGTTAGGTGGTTACCAATTAGACATCAGAAAAGTAAGATCACGTATTAAAAAAGATGTTGACTATCTGAACACTTTTAAAAGTCGGGAACACGAGTC
Organism: Schistocerca americana; assembly: GCF_021461395.2. NCBI lineage: Eukaryota > Metazoa > Arthropoda > Insecta > Orthoptera > Acrididae > Schistocerca > Schistocerca americana. Next base: position 184,696,076 of record NC_060122.1, read on the forward strand.
ACACTGTGATTGCATTTGTGGGCCTTGAAAAAGCCAACGACTCCATAGAGAAGCAGACTTTCTTTGACAGACTTGTATAAAACACAGAGAGATTAGGGCACCTGTACAATACACTCTCAAGGGTACCACATGCAGAATATAATTTGTGAAAGACACCTTAGGACCATTAGAGATAACTACAGTGGATGGACAAGAAGATGTACCCTTTTATCTGTATCGTGCACAGCAACAGAAACAGCTCTGCCACTAAATGTCGGTTGGCGAAAAAGCTGCAGTGGATTCAGAGTGGAGGAAGTGGTGCATTCGCACCAAACAGCTACCCATTATTTACGCCATTGCAGTTCCATTATTACATTCACTTAGAGGACACTTCAAAACGACTATTTTAATTATATATTGAAACAAGTTATATTCAAATAATTGTATACTTCTCGATACACGTTTAAGTTATTTATAGCCGATGATGTCGTTTACCTTGTAGGTAGCATACAGCCTAAGTCAACAAATTTTCTTAATAGAGGACCAGTGAGCGTTTTCTTGCGTTTGCAATAAAACGTTGACTTAAACCTTGTCTTCTTCCTTCCCGTAAGAACAGTTTTTTATATTAAACATGCCTATGCGTACAAGCTAATCATAATGTAAGCGTTATTGATTGTTTTCCGGAACAACTACGGACAGTGTACCGTTCCTGATGAAATACGTGTGTGATTATAGACTTTTAGTGCTTTACATTGAAAAGAGTAAGATTTCTCCAATTTCCAGATAATCGACCATTCTGACAGGTCTACTGCTTCATACGGAACATAAAATAAAAGGCAAATATTTCGATGCTGAAATGCAGCCCATGCAAAGATGGCCCATATTTTATTCTACTTGGTTTTGCACAAGATTATCAAACAATGGAAACAAAAGTCGAAGGGGTTAAGTTAGGAAGAACACGTACAAAAAAAAATACTGGAATTCACAGATTACACGGCAGACACAGCTACAATAGGCACGAAGCACAAGGAACTCTGAAATACTTGCAGAAACTATACGCCTTATCAGGTTCCACATAATGTATGAGTAAACGCAATACATGGAAGAAAAAGCAACTCACAAATAATGCACACAAAACGCGTTAAGGTTAGCAGACTGGAAAAATTCTGATATCTAGGGGAATATATACAAATAAGAAGATCAAACAAGCCATCCAACGCAGATGAAACACACACATTTCAGAAAGCGCACAAACTCACATGGGCGCACCAAATTAAAAGAAACGTTTCAACAGAAGCCAAACTCTGGAACTATAACACAGTTGCCAGAAGCACGCTAACATTAGAAACGTTCACTGCCTGATCAGAGAGACTGGGAGACAGAACATAAAATTCTCTGAAATATTTTTGGAGTAATACACGATGTATTGACGAAGAATCAGACCAATAAATTATAAGAACATGTAGACAGACGTACAGAAACTATCGTGAAACGGCTTCTGACATTATACGGACACATACATAGAATCAGCAGCAACATCCCTACAAAGAGAATTTTTTATGCTGTGACATCTCAATCGCCAAACGCAATTGCATTCAACAAAGAAAAGAATACCTAAAGCTATCAGAAATCAATGGAGGAAAGGATAAATGAAATTGTCCAATTCAGAACTGAATTATGAATTCATAATTTTAAGGAAAATAAAGGAAGAAAAAGGGAAAATATGGACAGCATAAAGGAAACAGAAACACAATCAAAGAATGAAGAGACTTTGGGAAGAGAAAATACGAGACAGACAAGAAAAAATTGGAAAATCTTGTAACGACATAGTTAAAATCATTCTTCAGAGGAAAATTTGGTAGTAATTACAATAAATGGAACATTATTGTTAGCAAATGCATTTATTATATCCATATAAATTATTATTGTGAAGCATTCTTGATCATGAATACTAATGTTGGCTAATGCAGTGCGACTTGATTTGACACACATTAATCGCGATACCACTATATTCACTTTTATTTTCTAATTATTAACGTGTGTTTCATGTGAATCTGAAACGAGAAACCGTGTAGTAGTAGCAGCTCATCACAGTCAGGCAAACACGTGGACCATGTGTAAAGTCCGTTGCTTAAAACATACGTAATTAGACTGAACACTGACAATCACAACACTAAAACTTTGTATCCTACCGGAACTAGTTGTTTAGGATTGCATACGAATTTAAGGGTAGCAAAAGAAAGAAAGTCAGTGATTTCGAACGAGTATCTAGGGGCAAATTGTGACTGTTTCCCAGAAATATATTTCTGTGGTTTGCGTGAATTATTGAATCTTTACTATGGTTGTGTAGACAAAGACAGACTCGCCGTAAAATTACAAAGACGTCTCCACTGACAAGGCGTTTCGTAGTGAATTTCAGAGTAAAATACTTTGGGTCACCATGATTTGATGTATTTTCCACTAGAGGCAAACGTACAAAAGAAGACTTAAGGTATGAATAAGTCACTTATATATGAGTAACACGAAATTTTTAGTCTTTTCCATTGCACACGGCGACATTTTTCCAGCTTCGAACTGAGTGAATATACCTACCCTACCTCCTTCTTCACGTGGAACATAAAATGGTGGGCAAGTACTCCGACAATGGAATGCAGTCCATGGAAACATGTCCCGTAACTTCTGCCTGGAATATTAAAATACGCTTTTAACCTGTCCCTAGGTATTCTTTTTACAATATCCATTATACCTATCACCACTTTCAAAATATTGCATGTAATGATATGATTTTGTCATTAGGAATTACAACATATTTTACTGGATCAGATACATGAATGATATCCTTTGTTTAATAGATGAGGCTCCAGCAGAAATTGATCAGCTGAATAAAGATGTAAGCACAGTACACAAAAAGATAAAGTTTACACTACAAGAGAGTATGACAATGAAATAAACTTTTTAGTTCATAACACAAAAATCTCTGGATTGTTGTGAACCTACAAAAGACTCACAAAATTATAAATCCGACTACAGAACATACATACTCTCAAAAGTAACCAGCACTTATATACAGGTTTCGTACCGCTCAACAGTGACATCTGTCAGGTGAACTAGACATCACCACACAAATAGCAACAAACAGTGGTAGCAACAGTAATCTAGTCACAAAATTGAACAACAAAGATAGCCATTAAAAACGATACGTATAGAGCTACAGACAACAGCACAACAAAACAAACACAAACAAGCAGACACAATAACGACACAAACCATACATGAAAACAAGGAAGAAGATCCAAGATGATACACAGTGACATACAGGTACAAACTCTCACAGAGAAAAACAAACATTTACAAAAGACAAGACCTAAGCCTAACATTCAAAATTTAGAGTTCAATACATTCTTCAAATACCAAACGACGCAAATATCCACCAGAAACGAGATCGTATTAGAACACGGAAGAATGGAAATTGAGAAATTTGGTAACACTTAACAGAAAACATAGACACTCCGACACCTAAACTGGCAGTTATGGAGCTGCATTTCGAAACGGAGTAACCACTAGGAAAACCGCAAGACTTTCAACCACTTTGCCACATGAGAGAAAGTTGTTTGGGTTACAAACAAAGGATTAGACAGTCCTCTGTGAGTACCTTTCCGTTTTAGTATAAACATTTGATGAACTTTTTTAAATCTATACGTAACCAGTTTGTTCACACGAGAATCTAAATGTGCAAACAGAAAAGGCGTTTGTATAACATTTCAAGGACACCAACTGAAGATGCACTAAAAACAAGGGGAAACAACTTAAATAACAATCTAAAGTGCACCAAGTAATAGGTGTTTTTCTTTCAGACACCTACAATTCGTATTCAGCTGTTGCCAGTTTGGTTACCATGAGAAAGTTGATTTTGTCATTGCTTAGAATCAGTCTCTGCAAGCAGCCAGGCGGGACGCGATTTCGGCGACGAAGAGATTATGCTTTCACATTTCCGTTCCGTGCTTTTAAGAACTTTAATTGTGGCAACCAGTTGCGCTCCCATTGTTAATATGAACACCTACAGTAGGTTGTAAACCCCAGCTGGCAACGTTTCAGCACGTACAAACACTCAACCTTTTTTCTTTGGTATTTTGAACCATTCGTGTAAATCTATTTAACGTGCCTTCAGCATTAAGTTCATGAAGGATGTCATTTCAGTCATCAGAATTCAATTTTATTGTGCGATAGTAAAGCAAGACACTGTTCAGAAATTTAACATGGTAACAGCAGAAATCTCACAAGTATATGGATCGATTAAATATACCGTTTAATTTGCACTCATTCTTGAACAATTGGCAGAAGGTTTTGAGCTAGAATTCGGTGGCGAGATTTAAGTCTGTTAGCTACAATGGATCTCCAGTGGCCCTAGAAACGGATTCACTGGGGTTACTGCAGTTCTGATGTGCAAACGTTCCATTCCGCAGACTTCCGTAGGTAATTTAAGCTTGATTGACCCGAAATAAGTACAGCTTTATTTAAAATAACTTATTACTAATCTTCGGTACAACGTCTGAATTCAAGACTTCCTTGCAGACGGAACCCAACACGCCACACTTGACGGAACTATATCTACTGCTTTAAAGGTAATTTTCGGGTTATCCCGTGGCACAGTGGTCCGACCGTTATTGTTTGCAGTGTATATAATTTTTGCCTAAGACTTCCGGCATAGGAAGTCACCCCCATTTAGCCAACGGCCTCATCAAAGAGGGTGGAGAAGCCGACAGAGGTTCAGGGCACTCTCTGGTTCTTGGGGTGGGAAACTGCCTCTAAAGACGTATCAGCATAAACATGCAGAAGGCAATGAGAACCAGTGCATTGAAGACACTTCACGTCTATCCACAGGACATGTGGTTTGTAATCGAAAAAGTGTCATGATGACCTCTCCATTGGCAAGAGATTCCGTAACGATGGTTCAGGCATACATGCCGACGTCGCAAGCTGAAGATGAAGAGATAAAAGTATACTGAAAGAGTAATACAGTACGTGAACCGATATGAAAGCCTGATAATCAAGTTGTACTGGAATGTAGATGTAGGGGAAGGAGTAGGTGAAAAGGATACAGGAGATTATGGCTAGTTACAAGGAATGACAGAGGAGAGAGACTAATCCAGTTTTGTAATAAATTTCAGCTTGTAACAGCGAATACTCCGTTCAAGAATCACAGCTGGGGGATGTATACATGGAAAATGCCGGGTGATACTGGAAGATTTCACTTCGATTGCATCTAGCCCAGACAGAGATTGTTAAATCCATACTGGATTCTAAGGCGTATCCAACAGACATACACTCAGATCACAGTGTAGTAGTGATGAAGAGTAGGCTGAAATTTAAAAGATTAGTCAGGAAAAATCAATAGGAAAGAAGTGGTATCGAAAGCACTAAGAAATGACGATGCATGCTTGAAATGTTCTAGGGCTATACCTCAGTGGGTAGTACAGTTGAACAGAAAAGGACATCTCTAAAAAGGTCATTCACAGATGTTGGAAACAAAAACAAAGGTACAAAGAAAGTAACTGCGAATAAGACACGAGTAACAGAGCCACGGGTAACAGAAGAAGCACTTTAGTTTATCGACGAAAGAAGGAAGTAGAAAAACGTTCAGGGAATATCAAGAACACGGAAATACAAGTCGCTGAGCAATGGCTGCTTAAAAAATATGAATAAACAGAAAAAGAAATGATTGTTGGGAAGACTGACCCAGCATAATGGAAAGTCAAATTAACCTTACGTGAAATTAAAAGCAAGGGTGGGCCGACCGTTGCGGCCGAGCGGTACTAGGCACTTCAGTCTGCAACCGCGCGACCGCTACGGTCGCAGGTGCGAATCCTGCCTCGGGCATGGATGTGTGTGATGTCCTTAGGTTGGTTCGGTTTAAGTAGTTCTACGTTCTAGGGGAATGATGACCTCAGATGTTAAGTCCCATAGTGCTCAGAGCCATTTGAACCATTTGAAAAGGGAGGATGGTAACGTTAAGAGTGTAACGAGACTTCACTGGTAAATACAGAGGAGAGATTGGATATGTGGAAAGAATACATTGAAGGTCTTTATGGGGCGAAGATTTGTCTGAGGTGGTTAAAGAAGAAACAAGAGTCGGTTTAAAAGAGATTGGTTATCCTCTACTAGAATCAGAATTTTTGAGATTCCGACTCGAATAAGGCAGAAGGGATAGATAATATTTCACCAGGATTTCTAAAATCATGGGAGTAACTGGAAATAAAACGGCTATTCACGTTCGTCTGTAGAATGTATGAGTTTGGAGATATATTATCAGAGATACGGAAAAATGTCATCCACACAAATCCGAACTCTGCAAGAGCTGACAAGTGTGAGAATTATAGCACCATCAACTTGACAGCTCATGTGTACAAGTTCCTGACAGGAATAAAACACAGAAGAATGAAAAATAAAACTGGGGATGTGTATCATGACGATCAGTCTGGTTTTAGGAAAGGCAAAGCCACCAGGGAGGCAGTTCTGAACTAGCTGATAATTGATGCAAAACTAAAGAAAAATCAAGGCACGTTCATAGGATTTGTCCACCTAGAAAAAGCACTGAACAATGTAAAATGGTACGACATACTAGGTTAAATTCTGAGAAAAATAGGTATAAGATATAGGGAGACACGGGACGGGTAATATACAAAATATGCATGAGCCAAGAAGGAATACTTAAAATTGACGGCCATGAACGAAGTATTCCGATTAAAAAGGGGCGTAGTCTTTTGCCCCTTCTGTTCGTCTCTACATCGAAGAAGCAATGATGGAAATAAAAGAAAGGTTGAAGAGTGGAATAGAAATTCAAGGTGACAGAATATCAATATATCAGTGCTAAGATTGAGTACAGAATATGGGATGAGAGTACATCGAAGAAAGATGAAAGTAATGAGAAATAGCAGAAATGAGAAGAGCGAGAAACTACCGTCACGATCGATGGTCACAAAGTAGGTGGAAGTTAATTTAGGCAGCTAAACAACTAATGAGGGACGGAGCAACGAGGACATCAACTGGAGACTAGTACTGGCAAAGCGAGCATTTCCCCTCAAACGAAGCCTACTCGTATCAAAATAAGTCTTCGTTTGAGGACGAAATTTCTTAGGACATACGTCAGGAACAAAGAATTGCATGATTGGGAAACACAGACTGTAGGAAACTGTAGCAGAAGAGAACCGAAGCATTTGAGATGTGGTGCTGCTGATGAATGTTGAAAATTAAGTGGACTGATGAGGTAAGGGAAGAGGAGGTTCTGCGCAGAATCGGGGAGGAAAGGAATATGTGGAAAACACTGACAAGGAGAAGGAAGAGGATGACAGGACATCTCTTAAGACATCATGGAATAACTTCCGTGAAACTAGACTGAGCTTTAGAGTCCAAAAATTTAGGGCAGGGAGTGAGATTGGAAAATGTCCAGCAAATAACTGAGGACGTAGGTTGAAAGTGGTACTTCTCTGAGATGGCACAGGAGAGGACTTCGTGGCGGGCCGCATCAATCCAGTCAGAAGAATGATTACTCAGAAAAAGATGAAATAAATAAATTATCTAATAGAAAACATAGAAAGTTCTTCAGACTGCTCGCATATGAGGCGGTTGTCGGTAAGAAAGTAAACTTAAGACTGTTCGCAAATGATAGGTTTTAAAGTAACAATGCCAGAACACCGTATCGATTTTCGAAATAAGAAAACGTAAATAAATGTAACATACTGCACATAAGGAGGAAAAGAAATCCGCTGCAGAATCCTTCACGAAATGTAACGCATCCAGAACGGAAAGGGCTTCCAAGACACTTCTTGGACAGAGTCATAAGTATTATTCATCAATGTGGGATCCTTACCAGGTAGGATTGATAGAAGAGATAGGCAAGATCCAAGGAACAGCGGAAGGCTTTGTCGCGGGTTCGTTTTCTCGACGCAAGAACGTTACAGAGATGCTCAAGAAACGACGTTTTTGCAAGACAGGCGTTATGCGTCATGGAGAGGATTCAATAGAACGAAAAGCCAGTCCAAACTGCAAATGTTTTATTATTCATTGGATGACTAGTTTGGGGCCGAAACCCATTTTCATATCAACATAACAAAGTCGAAAATAGCATTTCCGAACATGTCAACAAATAATATGTAATGCACATTTATCGTGCATACAGATAACTGTAAATATCCATCAGATGTTTTTTTACATCTTTGAAAAAGTCATTTTCCAACTTCGTTATATAGATTTCAAAATGAGTCTCAGCCCGAAACTAGTCATCGAATGAAAAATGAAATATTTGCAACCTGGACTGGTTTCTCTTTCTAGTGAGTAACAGAAGTTGCTGATGCTGGTTACTTCAGCATGCTGGATGTTCGTATATAAGGAAAGGTTTAGTTCTGAATTTTCGAGAGAGCACTTTCTGAGAAGAGGTGGACAACATGAGTTCCTGATTATTATACAAATGACGAAATGACCTCAACTAGAAAATTCGATGAATTAAAATTAATACAGAGGCTTAGCGACAGCCATTTTCCCTTGTGCCATTCGCAAGTGGAACAGGGAAGTACTACCCTCTGTCACACATCGTTAAGCAGCTTGCCGGGCAGGAACTAAACTATTAATGTTTTACTTATAGCTTCCTGATACATCTACATCTATATCCCGCAATCCACCATATGGCGTGTGGCCGAGCGTATATTGTGTACCACTGTTATTTCCTCGTTCTGTTCTAGTCGCAAATGGTTCGTGGGAAGAACGATAGGTAGTAATACTCTCTGAGTGTACTCGAGTCGCCCTAATTATGCCTTCATGGCCTTTTCGCGAGGTCACGTAGGCGACCGTTGTATGTTGTTGGCTGATAAATTTAGGAACGTACTCTCTTTTAACTTTAACAGTAAAGCAACCATTTTGCTGAATGCTTTCTTTGCACCGTGTGCGACGGGATTTGCCTGAGTATCTCCGGAAGGTTTTCTCGCTCATTGTGTGAACCCGTGGGGAAACGCGAGTCTCTTCTGTCGATTGATCGAACGAGTGTTTTGTAGGCTACTACCTTTGTTGATGAGTTAAATTTCCTGACTGTTCTTGCAGTTAACTTTAGTATGCCATCTGTTTAACCTGCAGTCAGTTTGATGAGGTCTTTCCACGAAAATCGCTCCGTACCCGCACTTCTGGACATTTATGGATTTCACTCCTTCCAGCGTTTGTTCTGCAAGAGAATTCAATAATGGATTTTTCTGCCTGTTTATGCACAAAAAGTTACATCTGTTTGTGATGAAGGTCCTTTAAAACTCCCTGCACCAATTGTAGATTTTCTGCATGTCTTCCTGCATCTATACACAGTTTTCCACCTGCGCACTTTTCTTGTTCGAGCACCGTAAGCGAAAAGGCGCATGCATCTTCCGACGCTATCCGCTATGTCATTTATAGGGAGAAGGGCCAGACATAAGAAAGAAAGTAGCTTCCGCGACATGAGGCACTGCCAACCGACATGTCTCAATGAAACTTTAACTGCCCATAAAGGAATACGTACAGCACACTACAAAAGATAACCAAAAGTATTCGAAATGAGACGAAAAAACATTACACCTATATTGAAAGACTATAAATACAGCGAAGTCACCGTGCTGTATGGTGGTCCCCTGGACGTTACAAAAAGAGGGACTTGGTACCTAACAGGGCGTTTAATCAGGACGGACGACAATGCATGCTCTGCGACATGCTCCCATGTTGGGCACAAAGTTTGTCAGGAGTTTTTGTGGCAGGGTGTTTCATTCCTCCACCAGGGCGGATCACAACTTCTGCATGGTCTCTGGTTCATGTGGCCGTACTGCAATACCTACCCCAACGCATCTGACACGTGCTCGATGAGATTACAGTAGTGGGAATGGCTGACTAAACCGGTCTATTCGCCGGATATCCTCTCGTTCCAAGAACTCCTCCACGTGCACTCTTCGACGTGGTCGGCCATTGCCATCGACAAAAATGGGGTCAGGACCAAATGGTCATTGGAAAGACGGACATGGGGAAGGAGTACGTTGTCACAGTAAGGTTGACCTTCGAATGAATTGCGTTCAAAGATCTGCGATGCCGCCAGGTGTGCGGGGGTTGCACCAGCGACGAATAAGCTCGCTTACTCTCCTCGGATGAGGGCAGAGCCAGTGATTCTGGACGTTCCCTCATCTGGCGAGAGGTGAGAATACGTAACCCACCCAAGCACATTGTCGGACGTGAACGTTTCGGAAGTCCAGATTTTGTTGTGTGGTGAGGCATAATATCGCAGAGGGGAAATAACCTGGAAAGCTTTGAATATAGTACAGCCTCCGGCCAACGTCATTGTGACACTGTACTCCTTCCCCATTGGAGTATTTTTGGAGAGAATTCGACCGTCGCTTCATGTTTAGGACTCCGTATCTCAATCTACATAAACGCAACATTTCTAGAACGGCAACACGTTGCTGAAAATGCGTTACCATCCGTGGCGATCACACACCCTGCTAAGAGCCACATCCAGGCTTTTATAACGTAATGGCACATTCAACATTCATGTTCACCTGAGTGTAGTTATTGCCTTTGACTATAAGTGGCATTTATATTCCTCTCACTGAGAGTTTCTTGTTGTTAGCTTATATACTGCAGGTGTAGCTGTTCTTTCTACGTGCGATCCAAGTGTCACAGAGAAATGATAGTAAGCAGTGACTCGTAGTGCATAAGTTAAGTCCACAAGTTTTACACACCAGTTTACATTCTATGAAAATTCAGGCCCAGTAACACAGCCAGGGGGTACACAAATATTTCTGTTCGATACAAAGTCGTCAGTCTAATCACACAATGAGTCTGATATTCTATAGGCTCGTTATTTATTCATTACTCGGCCATGTGGAACTCTACTGAACACTTTTCTGGAAGTCATGGAACACGGCATCAAGTTGGATGGCGGTGTCTGCAGTATCCCACTATGACTAGTGTCTTTTGCTCTGTTGAGTGATTTCAGATGCTTTTCTATCCCACGGTCGCTTATTGTGAATATGTGTCATTTTGACACTCGTTTGAGACTCAAAGGAGGAACTACAGTACAGTCTTCCTCAGTGAAAGAGTTCTGACAAAAAGACCTTTGGTAACATGGTTCCCCCTGTGTCATCCTCCGTTTCGATATCACTATGACCAGGGAGTGTCTGGACTGGTGACTTCGATCCATTTGTCTATATAACGCAAGACAAAAACATTTTAAGGTTGTGTGTCTAGTCGGTATATTGAATATTATTTTCGAGTTTGTTGGGCGCTTCAAGAGTGCCTCCCTTTAAGCTGCTTTTGGCTTCGTTCATGTTTTGTTTGTCTCCGAGGCTCCGCCTACGTTTAAATTTGCAATGGGGCTCTCTTTGCTATCGTTGCAGCTTTCTATAATGATTGTCGAGCAACGACGAGTCTTTTCCATGCTTCACAACTTTGTTCGACATGTATCTGCTGTAAAAGCGTATTGTACAATTCTCTTGAACTTTGTACATTGATGTCAACATTGTCAGTGCTGGACATGTAATTTTGTCGTTGAACGATTAGCTAATCCGAACTCTGTCTCTTGTCGCTCTTGCTAAGCGGAGATATATTCCTACGCTTCCCGCTATTGCAATTTAGAACCCTATTCAACTGTGCAATAACGGCTTTATCGCCACAGGTTCCCTTTGCTACTGAGTCGAAAGTTCTCCCCTGTTGCTGACCAGGATGTCTAAGATGTTATCTTCCTGAGTCGGTCCTCCGATTAAGTACTCAATTTTATTTACGGTTAAGTCATTTAGAAAATTTCACATGTTCCCCTGTCCCTACTCCCAGCCTTAATCATTTGAGTCTCCGAGAAAAGCTGAAACATACATCTGACTGTAGATACAGAGCTCAATTGCAATGAAGAAATTAATAGTAGACTCACTTTTATCAATTGAGTATCGCTTGACACGGTCATAAACACGCCTTGCCATCTTATATTATTACTAGGTGGACATTTGAGATTTATTTCATGCTAGTTAGATCTCATTTTGCCTGAATGGTTGTTGGATCTTGTTCATTATGTACCTCATCATTCCGTAGGAGTGTTCCTAAGAGTCGTATTTAGCATTTAAACACAGATTGTAGTAGTATTCTGTCCTACTTTATGGATTAAATGACTACGAAACTCCTCAGGAATAGATAATACAGTAGAATTAAAAGAAATTGTAGATAAAATAACAGCATATGAACTCAGTAAAGCTTATAAAGAAGGAAGAAGGCATCAGAATGTGGTGACATGAATTCTAAATTTTTTCCATTGTCCATATAAGAATGAATAATTGTGCTATCGCTGCTCTTATCGCTAACGAAAAAGGATTTGATGAGGTAACTGCAAAGTAATTACTTCAAGTCGTTTTAAGCAAAGGCCTTCCACAGAGTTAGTTAGAACGATAGAGTGTATGGTAAAACATGTATTAAAATTACTGTGCACTGATGAAAGTTGAAATAATACAGGGATTTAGACAAGGATGCCCTCGGTCACCTACTCATTATAATTTCCTTATCATAAACAAATTGCACATATTCCTTGTCAACACTTTTTAATGTATACAGTCTCAGTACTATTTGAGGACTGCCGATTTCCTTAATTTGGAAAGCGAGGGGTTCTACAACGTTGGTTGTATGCGCTTGAGAAAGTACTGCAACCTTTATCATAACACCACAGGCGTCTAATGTCTCTAGTGACGTGTGTTAATTTGCTTCCCCACAGTAAAGCGCTGGTAACACATATCGCTGTGTCACCTGTTAAGTGCAGGTGTCAGTGTGCTCTTGGGTCATGAAATCACTGGTTGGCAAATTACGCTGCTACGGGTTGAGTCACAAACGTGTAGGGAGCCTCTAAAGACTCGAGCACTCGTAGCACTGCATGTGGCGATCCGTGAGCCTGGGTCAGCACACCAACGACTAGCTTCACCCCAAGCTACTTTCTGTCACAATATTCAAAAAGAACATAATTTCGATCTTCATTCAATGTTATTCGCTCACCACCATGTAGGCAGAAGATTTTCACATGCAACACAATAATCACTTTTCGCAATGAAAACACGCCCATTAATAAGAAGAAGATCCACTGAGTTCCATGCTAAGCACTTCAGTGGAGACCAGATAACTGTGCAGCAGAAATTGTGGCCACCTATTCGACAAGATGAGAACACTTCGGTTGAACTCCACACGGCTCTAAACAGCTGAAACAGCTACCACTTCTCAGATGGCGGAATTGGCAGTATCACGATCCAAGAGTGGTCACGAAGATTATCTTTACGCCATCAACTCGGGAGAATGTCTCGTAGCAATGTAGCGAAGCGAAACAGCTGAAGAGGAATGTGCGATACTACTATACAGGCAGCTTTGACCAGAGACGAAATGGTAATGCCTTAGTGTGACATCACCTATTGTAGTACATTTCGAACTTATTTGCTCTACGCCATTGTTCGATTTCATATTTTTGATGGTTCCGGAATAAATTATATTTCAACCTTTGAAGCGACTCTGGAACAATACTATTTTGTAGTAGAAATAAAAAATGGAACCGCTGTAAAGCTTTCCTTGAGGTACCGATTCGTTTTTTGTGTCTCTCTCTGTCATATAATTAATCTACGACTGAGTATGTTATTCGTAACTGGTATTATCTTACACGACATAATATACAGTGGTGTCAAAGTACATTGGATACCGATACGAACATAATCAGCAGGCTGTGTTGTCGCCTACAAAATATAAAAAAGCGCAGTCGTTTGACAGAGCTGTCCTTCATTATCAGGTGATTAATGTGAAGTGGTTACGGGCGTGTTAATGGCTCCATGACTGGAATTAACAAACTCTGAACGCGGAATGTCAGATGGAGCTAGGAGTATAGGCCATTCTATTTCGGAAATCAAGAGGAAATTCAATATTTCAGGGCTCATAGGGTCGTGAGCGGGTCTAGAATACCAAATTTTGGGCATTACTTCCTATCACGGACATTACGTTGGCCGATGCCCTTCACTTAACGACCGAAGGCAGCTGCGTTTGCATTAGGTTGGCAGTGCTTAAAGACCAGCAACATTGTGTGAAGTAATTGCAGATATCATTGTGGGACTTACGACGAAAGTATCCATCACGAGCTTGCTCCGAAATTTAACGTTAATAGGCTATGGCAGCACACGACCAGCGCCTTTCCTGGGTTCGCGACCATATTTATTGAACCCTATACATGGCATGTTCACATGAGTCGCGATTTCACTGGGTAAGAGCTTACTGTAGGCTTCGAGTGTGACGGAGAACCCCCGAAGCCATGGACCTAAGTTTCCACAAGACACTGAGCAAGCTTACTCTGCCTCCGTAAAGGTGTGGGCTGTGGTTGCATAGAATAGACTTGGTCTTCTGGTCAATCTCAACTGATCATTGACTGGAAATGGTCGTGCTCGTCTACCTGGAGACCATCTGCAGCCATTCATAGTTTTCATTTCTATGGATGACACTGCGCCTTGCCACCGGGCTTCAGTTATTAACGATTGCTTTGCAGAAAATTCTTAATAGTTCGAGTGCTCGATTTGGCCACCTAGATCACCCGACACGTATTCCATCGAACATTTATGGGGCATAATCGAGAGGTTAGTTCACGCACATAATCCTAATTCAGTAACAGTTTCGCAAATATGGACGCCTGTAGAGGCAAGCAGGGAACATCCAACCACTTGATGAGCCGAGTCCACATCGAGTTGTTGCTGTACCCAGTGCCAAAACATTGTCAGATACGATATTAGGAGGAATCCCTTGGTTTTAGTCACCTGAGTGTGTAAAGCGCGTAATGAAAACTTCCTCTTCATTAATAGCTCAAAATATTGCCAGAAATGTGATTTAGCGTTCATTACCTAGTGTAACACACAGTCGAATTGCTCATTTCAGCGCTGGTCTATAAAATTTCAATCCCCACTTTAAACTATTAAACGTCTTACTCACTTTGTGGATATTCAAGGTCATTGCATATATATAGCGTCACATATTCAGTGAGATTATCACAAAAATTAAAGCAACAAAGATTTCAGCTGTGTGGAAGTTACCAAGAAGTGGTACAATGTAAACACCTGATCAGAGTGTTATCTATCATAGGTAATCCAGTACCAAATCAGGTGTCCGCAACACGCTTCAGAACCCGAAAGCAAAGTTTAATACGCCAGTACTAATATTGTATACAGATAGTGAGACAAAATAATTTACGTTACACTGATTGTAATCGTATGTCTCCTGCTACAAGAGGAATAAGGATTGACAGCAAGCCGCTGGATCATACCTGTAATCACTGATGCGTCCCGTGCCCCCAAAGCTGGAGCTAAGACTTCTTGCGAAGCTCACAAGCTCGGAATGAGCTTTTAACAGCGGCTGTTGTGCTGAAAGAAAAGCTCTACCACTTCAAAAAAGAATATCGATAGTTTTTTCTCGGTTTAAGTAAGCGCACGATTTCGTAACGACACTACGATTTCCTCGGCAGAAATCGCAATGATGCTAGGCAACGACTCAGGCCCTTCCCCACCGAACATGCATTGTTGCGAACGTTCTCAGGGATCGTCACTAAACAGAAACGCCGTGAATTACACAGAGCATTCCGCAGTGTTTTATCGGAGATGTTATGCGGGCATTTTGTATTCACTGTTGTTTAGAAAGGTAAAACATATAAGAACCTAAATACAATTATGCACGGATGCTGTGACGTTGGTCCTTAAATAATGTGCTATAGAAAGACTTCGCGTCATTAAAGGGTATGTGTATATGGATTAAAAGGAGTTGAAAGCGAATAAAGAAACTATTGAACTAACGTGCTACAGGAAATATACAAATTTACTCTCGTACAGAACAGAGAGACGAAAGTTAATAGAAGTTCGAGTGGCTTAAAAATGTCCACAGCGAAGCATACAACTATCATCATCACACCTTAGCGAAAGATCTCGACAATAACCCGAGAAAATTATGGGCTCTCAGCACTATCGGACTTAACATCTATGGTCATCAGTCCCCTAGAACTTAGAACTACTTAAACCTAACTAACCTAAGGACATCACACAACACCCAGCCATCATGAGGCAGAGAAAAACCCTGACCCCGCCGGAATCGAACCCGGGAACCCGGGCGTGGGAAGCGACAACGCTACCGCACGACGAGAAAATTATGGACAAACCCAAAATCGCTATGTGTGTCTGATGCTTCTATCCAGTCTCCCGTTACCAGTCTAGTGTGACAACAAAAGATCACAAAGGGAAAGTCAAATTTTATACACTCCTGGAAATGGAAAAAAGAACACATTGACACCAGTGTGTCAGACCCACCATACTTGCTCCGGACACTGCGAGAGGGCTGTACAAGCAATGATCACACGCACGGCACAGCGGACACACCAGGAACCGCGGTGTTGGCCGTCGAATGGCGCTAGCTGCGCAGCATTTGTGCACCGCCGCCGTCAGTGTCAGCCAGTTTGCCGTGGCATACGGAGCTCCATCGCAGTCTTTAACACTGGTAGCATGCCGCGACAGCGTGGACGTGAACCGTATGTGCAGTTGACGGACTTTGAGCGAGGGCGTATAGTGGGCATGCGGGAGACCGGGTGGACGTACCGCCGAATTGCTCAACACGTGGGGCGTGAGGTCTCCACAGTACATCGATGTTGTCGCCAGTGGTCGGCGGAAGGTGCACGTGCCCGTCGACCTGGGACCGGACCGCAGCGACACACGGATGCACGCCAAGACCGTAGGATCCTACGCAGTGCCGTAGGGGACCGCACCGCCACTTCCCAGCAAATTAGGGACACTGTTGCTCCTGGGGTATCGGCGAGGACCATTCGCAACCGTCTCCATGAAGCTGGGCTACGGTCCCGCACACCGTTAGGCCGTCTTCCGCTCACGCCCCAACATCGTGCAGCCCGCCTCCAGTGGTGTCGCGACAGGCGTGAATGGAGGGACGAATGGAGACGTGTCGTCTTCAGCGATGAGAGTCGCTTCTGCCTTGGTGCCAATGATGGTCGTATGCGTGTTTGGCGCCTTGCAGGTGAGCGCCACAATCAGGACTGCATACGACCGAGGCACACAGGGCCAACACCCGGCATCATGGTGTGGGGAGCGATCTCCTACACTGGCCGTACACCACTGGTGATCGTCGAGGGGACACTGAATAGTGCACGGTACATCCAAACCGTCATCGAACCCATCGTTCTACCATTCCTAGACCGGCAAGGAAACTTGCTGTTCCAACAGGACAATGCACGTCCGCATGTATCCCGTGCCACCCAACGTGCTCTAGAAGGTGTAAGTCAACTACCCTGGCCAGCAAGATCTCCGGATCTGTCCCCCATTGAGCATGTTTGGGACTGGGTGAAGCGTCGTCCAACGCGGTCTGCACGTCCAGCACGAACGCTGGTCCAACTGAGGCGCCAGGTGGAAATGGCATGGCAAGCCGTTCCACAGGACTACATCCAGCATCTCTACGATCGTCTCCATGGGAGAATAGCAGCCTGCATGGCTGCGAAAAGTGGATATACACTGTACTAGTGCCGACATTGTGCATGCTCTGTTGCCTGTGTCTATGTGCCTGTGGTTCTGTCAGTGTGATCATGTGATGTATCTGACCCCAGGAATGTGTCAATAAAGTTTCCCCTTCCTGGGACAATGAATTCACGGTGTTCTTATTTCAATTTCCAGGAGTGTATTTCGCACTTAAGATACCCTTCACCCGCGAGAATCATGCAAACATCCCGTAGTTCGACCACAGCACAGACTCACGTATGGAGGACATAGTGATATGCATCCCTGTCGTTGACAAGCAGGTGAAACAACTGAAAGTAATTAGTTCGCCATGTCTTGATGGAATACCGATTTGGTATTACAAACAGTGGTCTTTGGGATTGCCCTCAGTCAGCTTTCATTTATCGCGAAGCTCTGCCGATTGCAGGGTCAAGGAACGGAAAAAGGTCGTTTCTGAAACGCAAAAGAACCGAACAACAAAATTACAGACCAATATCCTAATTACAGAATTCTTGAACTTATTCTCACTTCTAATACAGGAAATTCCGTTGAGAACGAAAGGCTTCTGTCAACGAATCATTTTGTTTTAGAAATGATCGCTCGTGCGAAACTCAGCTTGACCTTTTCTCATATGACACCTTTCGTACCATGGATGATGAGCAACACTCACATTCCATATTCCTAGATATCTGAAAAATATTTGACACAATGCCCCACGGCAGATTTTTAAGGGCAGTACAATCATACAGTTTACTTTTCCAGGTATGTAAGTGTCTCGCAGATCCTAAAGTAACAGAACCCAGTACGTTGTCCTCGGTGGCAAGTATTCATCAGATCCAAGGGCTCCGTCAAATGTTTCCTGGAATTGTGATAGCCCAGCTCTTGTTTTCGATACACCTAAGTGATCTGGTGGAGAGAGTAAGCACAGTCTCCAACTGGTTTCTGATGATGCTGTGATGTAAGGAAAGGTGGCGTCGTTGAGTGACTGTGCGAGGATACAATATGAGTTAGATAAAATTTCTAGTTGACATGGTGAACGGTTAGTAGGTTTTAATGAAGAAAAATCTCAGTTAATGCAGATCAGCAGGAAAAACAAATCCATGATATTCGAATACAGTGTTGGTAGTATACTACTTGGCACAGTAACGTCGACAGACTATCCGGGCATAACATTGCAGACCGATATGAAATGGAATGAGCACGTAAGGGTGGTATTAGGAAAGACGTAGGATTGACGGATGTGTCGACAGATAGTGGCAGTTTCAAACATAGCGCCGGCCGCTAGCTCCATGTGACGTCACTCGGCTCCGTGAGTGGACGTAGTCTCCTGTAACTGTCCAGTTTGCCTCCAGCGCATGCACCACTCCAGCCCTCTCTGGAAGGCTCCACATGCTACCTTTACATCTATATAAGCAGAACAGCGTGCCTACACAAAGGCATTGATTTCAACTCCTGATGACGATGTCCTAGGAAACTCGAGTGTCTTATTCGAAATGACGCGGCTTGTAAACCGAGTAGATTTTGTAGAAGCATGCTTCAGAGAAAGACTCCGAGGTCACATCTTGCAAAGCTCGTTGTGGCTCGAAAAAAGTGTAAGTCACAATAATCGCTCCAAAATTGGCTCAAAGATTCTCCACGTGCCTTGTGTAAACTAGCTGTTATTAGTAAATCGAAGGATTCCTGTTGATATATAAATCCAACCCCCCCCCCCCCCCGCCCCTTCTAGATATGGCTGTCGAATTTCACTGTCTTCTGCATTATTATTTATGTGTGTTACTATTACACTCTGCATGTGATTGGTAATAAACGGTCTGCGACAATTTTCACTACTCTGAATTGTTGTGGTCTGAGGTGACATGGAATATTTGAATTTTCAGATATTATATTCCTGGAATTTTGTTTAGGCATAGCAGGTGATACTGTATAATATTACCAGTCCACTTCTACATGCAAGAGTAGGCGCAATAGTTACCTGAATATTGTACCATTATCATCTTCTTCATATTAATTCACATACACGTAGACTTTCAGCTGTATATCATTGTCTGTCATATCTTCATCAGCATCACTCAAACCCGCATTTCCCAAAACTGATTTACCATCACTGTTACTCTCATATATACCTACTAAAGACTCTTTGAGCTCTAAGCCCTTCTCAATCATCATCCAATATGAGTCAAATATATCACCTCGTACTTCAACAAAACACAAATTCTGTTTGTGCATTTATTGCAGAAATGCACGTCTTTGTACTCGTATTTTCTGCGAGCTTGTTACAACAATGGATACATAAAAAGTTGGTTGAGAAAGCGTTTATCCCAGATTTTTCACTATCGTAATAAAGCTGAAACATAACATTGAAAATCACATTTTCTATACTTGAGGTGTTGCCCGACCCCAATGCAAAGAATCAAAATTAGTGTTGTAAACGCCGTAGTAAAACCTTAAATATTTTTCCCATTTATAATAAAAATAATAATCCATACCTGAAAGACGAGAATCCTACGTCTAAGTTGAAACTATTTCTTTTAATTTAACATTGCATTGGGGTGTAAAGGGACCATACCTATCAAGCAAGGGTTACTAGGGTGCCGATATAAACAGGGCTGAGTTTACAATGCCTGTGGCGATGACTGCCAATGATCTCTGTACACCAACAAATTTGTATGCAATGATGTCGGGCATATTCGGCCTGGAATCGCATCAACCTGACAGTCGCCCACCATACGGCCTGACACCCAGAAGTGGTGCTCTGGAATGCCATTTCATTTCATAGAAGGATCCCTGTAGTTGTCATGCGCGGCAGCACAGCGGCCCGTTGTCGATAGTCAAGCCCCACGTTGTTGCTCTTCATTGGGAAGCATCCAGACTTACATTTCAGCAAAATAACGTCCATCCTATTACTGCGAGACTCTCTGCTACTTGTCGTCGTGCTTTCCAAATCACTGCTTGGCCACCAAGGTGGATCTTTCCAGAATTGAGAACGTGTGGATCATTATGAGCAGGGTCTCAACCAGTTCGGGATTCTGACGAAATAACGCTCCAGTTGGTCAGAATTTGGCAAGATACTCCTCAGGACACCCAACAACTCTGTCATCAATGCCAAGCCGAATAATTGCTTGCATAATGGCCAGAGGTGGATGAAAACGTAATAGACTTCAGCAATTGTGTAGGTCTAGCTGTTGAATAAATCACTCAGTTTTTCTGAAACTATAATCGTTTGTTTTTCTGTACATGTACATCACCTCTACCGATTTCCGTCCTATTCAGATAATTCCTTTCGTGATGCGATGGTTTTCTTTCTTTCTCTTTTATTTTATTTTACTGTTTTTTTGTTTTTTTCTTGGTTTGGAGCGTATACAATATGTTAAACAAGGACACTACAAGTGGTCATCCGTAAACTTGTTTAAGGAATAAGACCTGCATTTGCCTGAAGTTAAATCAACGGAATCCATCCTTCCCGGTGTCTCTCACAACCTCAGTCATTTATACCTGACGAGCTGTGGCCATATGTTTATACATAGCTGGAACAAGTTAGCCTAATAGTGTATAAAATTATAGCAAACCATTTGGTCTCTTCACGCTTTTCGTATTTCGGAAACGGCAGTCTGCGTTCGAATAGTAATGGAGGCTGTTTTGGGGACGTACCGTGTGGCGTCCAGATCGTCTTCCCTCTACGATGGGCTGAGGGTGCCAAAGACACTGTGGACCACAAAACGGAGCAGTTTGACACTTTAGATCTTTTGTGGCACGTAACTACGGTCAACAAATTGTCTCAAAAACCGTTTGACCATGATAAAATTTCTCTGGATGTGGAAGCCACCATTTCTGGTGGAATTTCTTTGTTTCATCTGAGAGTTCCCTTTGCTGTAACTTTTTCCTGCAATAGTTCTTCAAGCAAAAGAACATTTATGAAATATTATTATTCCAATATTGTTGTGTTTCCTCTCGGTGTCGTTGGTTTGTTTTGTCTACATCTACATACATACTCCGCAATCCACCATTCGGCGCATGGCGGAGGGTATCTCGTACCACAACTAGCATCTCCTCTACCTGTTCCACTCTTAAACAGAACGAGGGAAAAATGACCGCCTATACGCCTCTGTACGAGCCCTAATCTCTCTTATCTTATCTTTGTGGTCTTTCCGCGAAATGTAAGTTGGCGGCAGTAAAATTGTACTGCAGTCAGACTCAAATGCTCGTTCTCTAAATTTCCTCAGTAGCGATTCACGAAAAGAACGCATCCTTTCCTTTAGATACTCCCACCTGAGTTCCTGAAGCATTTCCGTAACACTCGCGTGATGATCAAACCTACCAGTAACAAATCTAGCAGCCCACCTCTAAATTGCTTCTATGTCCTCCCTCAATCCGACCTGATAGGGATCCCAAACGCTCGGGCAGTACTCAAGAATAGGTAGTATTAGTGTTTTATAAGCGGTCTCCTTTGCAGATGAACCACATCTTCCCAAAATTCTACCAATGAACCGGAGACGATTATCCGCCTTCCCCACAACTGCCATTACATGCTTGTCCCACTTCATATCGCTCTGCAATGTTACGCCCAAGTATTTAATCGACGTGACTGTGTCAAGCGCTACACTACTAATGTAGTATTCAAACATTACAGGATTCTTTTTCCTATTCATCTGCATTAATTTACATTTATCTATATTTAGAATTAGCTGCCATTCTTTACACCAATCACAAATCCTGTCCAAGTCATCTTGTATCCTCCTACAGTCACTCAACGACGACACCTTTCCGTACACCACAGCATTATCAGCAAACTGCCGCACATTGCTATCCACCCTATCCAAAAGATCATTTATGTGAATGGAAAACAACAGTGGTTCTACCACACTTGCCTGGGGCACTCCAGATGATACCCTCGCCTCCGATGAACACTTACCATGGAGGACACCGTACTGGGATCTATTACTTAAGAAGTCTTCGAGCCACTCACATACTTGGGAACCAATCCCATATGCTCGTACCTTAGTTAGGAGTCTGCAGTGGGGCACCGAGACAAACGCTTGCCGGAAGTCAAGGAATGTGGCATTCGTCTGACACCCTTCATCCATGGTTCGCAATATATCATGTGAAAAAAGAGCGAATTGCGTTTCGCAGGAGCGACGCTTTCTAAAGCCGTGCTGATGCATGGACAGCAACTTCTCTGTCTCAAGGAAATTCATTATATTCGACCTGAGAATATGTTCGAGAATCCTGCAACAAACCGATGTTAAGGATATTGGTCTGTAATTTTGAGGATTCGTCCTTCTACCCTTCTTATATACAGGAATACCTGCGCTTTTTTCCAGTCGTTCGGGACTTTACGTTGAGCAAGAGATTCGCGATAAATGCAAGCTAAGTAAGGAGCCAATGCAGTAGAATACTCTCTGTCAAACCGAATTGGAGTCCCATCAAGACCTCGCGATTTATTTATTTTCAACCCATTCAGCTGCTTCACAACCCCAGGAATGTCTATCACTATGTCCTCCATACGGAATCTGTACGAGACTCACACGGCCGTATGTTTGGAAGATCCTCCTGCGTGAAAGATTTCTCGAATGCTAAATTTAAAATTTCCGCTTTCGTTTTGCTGTCTTCCGTTGCAAGGCCAGACTGATTAGTGAGTGACTGGATGGAAGCCTTCGACCCGCTTACCGATTTTACGTAAGACCAGAATTTCCTTGGGTTTTCAGCTAGATGTTTTGCTAAGGTATGACGGTGGTAGTGGTTGAATGCTTCGCGCATCGCTCTTTTTACAGCAGCACCAATCTCTACTAACTTTTGCCCGTCCTCATTCTCCCGATCTTTCCTGTAGCACGAGTGCAACTGCCTTTGCTTCCTGAGCATTCTCCAAATTGCGCTGTTAAACCACGGTGGGTCTTTTCCGTCCGTAACCCACTTTTTCGGCACATGCTTGTCCGATGCGTGCTTTACAATGTGTTTAAAATTTGCCCATAATTCTTCCACGTCCATCGTACCGGAAGTAAATGAAGTCAAATGGCTCTGAGCACTATGGGACTCAACTGCTGAGGTCATTAGTCCCCTAGAACTTAGAACTAGTTAAACCTAACTACCCTAAGGACATCACAAACATCCATGCCCGAGGCAGGATTCGAACCTGCGACCGTAGCGGTCTTGCGGTTCCAGACTGCAGCGCCTTTAACCGCTCGGCCACTTCGGCCGGCAAGTAAATGAAGTCGATTCATTTACTAAGTGTGATGCTAACAACAGCTTATCTCCTCTTTCCAGTAAGAATACTCTCCTAGCCTTGTTGACCGACTTTTTACTTTCGTAACCATAGTCGTAATGACAACATCATGGTCACTAACCCCTGTCTCAACACTGACACCGTCGATGAGGTCTGGTCTGTTCGTGGCTACCAGATCTAAAATATTTCCATTACGCGTTGGCTGTTGATTTAGCTGCTCGAGACAGTTTTCGGATAATGTGTTCAAAAGTAATTCACACGACGGCTTGTCTGTACCACCTGTAATGAATCCATAGACATCCCAGTCTATACTAGATAGGTTGAAGTCGCATCCAACTAATATAGCATGATCCGGGTACTTCTGCGATACAGAGTGTAGACTCCCTTTGAATGATTCTAGAACTGCCACGGTGGAACCTGGTCGCCAGTAATAACACCCAACAATTAGCTTTATTTCTCATAGCCCTGTCAAACGTGTCCAGATAACTTAACAATCACACTCTACTTCGACTTCAGTAGACAGGCTTCCAAAAGTTCAATTGCTTCCTCCGACACGATTCTCCACCACTTTGTTCTTGTTACTAGCAATGCACCTTCCTTCTATATTAGTACAACACGCAACATCCTCCAGAGTTCTTTGCGAGATGAAATTGTTCCATAACTTCTTTGAGTGACAGTTGAACTACTTGTTATTGGTTCAGGTGGAATTTTCATGGTACTGTATACCCGAATTCTGCCGGATGATGGCAGTGATTTACTCCGCTGAGTTCCATCAAGACCATTAAATAAACCAGCATTTCTGTAGCCTGTCTTTAGTTGGAGCAGTAGAAAACGTGGATTCATTTTTCTTGGGACCGTCCATGTGAGAATCGCTGTCACCTTCCTGATTTAAAAGAACTTTATGTTCAAGCCTTTCAGGAGCTCGTGATTCAGATTCTAATCTTATGTATTTATGATGATGTTATTTTGCTTCTGCCACGCAATATTGAATTTGTGCTGTAAATAAAGAATAAAAGTGCCTTGCATAATTATTCTGTTCACGAAACTAGACTTACGGTCACCTGAAACAACTCTGACATAAAGAAATACAATTACTATCCAAAACACTAATCAGTTGTAGCTTTTGCAATACTTAAGATATTTTACCAATGATTTTAGGTGTGCTGCACTGTGCTAGTCGCTACAGTCTGGAGCCGCGCGACCGCTACGGTCGCAGGTTCGAATCCCGCCCCGGGCATGGATGTGTGTGATGTCCTTAGGTATGTTAGGTTTATGTAGTTCTACGTTCTAGGGGACTGATGACCTCAGAAGTTATGTCCAATTGTGCTCAGAGCCATTTAAACCATTTGAACTGTGCCCATAATCTTACAAACATAACGTGTCATTCAGATCAAAGATAAATTATTAGAAACTTGGCTTGTTCACCTAATGGGTCTAAATGATTCCTGCCATGTATTACACATATAGAATTACAGAGTCAATAAAGGAAAATAATTTATTAGACTTGCTTGAGATAACGTTATACCTAAAGAATCAGCGGTATGGCATTCTCATTCTAACAGATGTTGTATTACAGGCAATAACCTAAATCAATAAATTTGAGACAGTGTTTAAGACAACTTATTTATAACATAGAAAGTTGCCGAATCAAGAAGAACCCTGTTATACATCCGAGGGTTGAGGATCGAGGTCGCAATCACCAGGCTGTCAGTCTGAGCGAGTACGTTATTAAGCGCTTCTAGCAAGTCACAAGCGTATGCTTACACTGTTGTTCACAATGTTTGTGAGAAAATAATTCTGTTAAGCAGTGTAAGGGAGAAAAATAAGAACTGAAGACCAAGTATGAAGTACTCTGTCTGGGATGGGTGAGACACAGGAATATAGTCTTTCGCCTCCAATATTCAATCTATAGATTGAAGAAGCAATGGCGGAAATAAAAAACAGGTTCTGGAGTGGGATTAAATTTCAGGGTGAAAGGATATCAGTGATAACATTCATTAATGACCTTGGTATCCTCAGTAAAGTGAAGGAAGAACTTAGAACCGACTCAGTAGAGGAAACGTTCTAGTGAGCACATAATACGAATGCAGAGTAAAACGAAGAACGACGCTACTAACGAGGAATAGCAGAAATTAGATAATCGATCACAACATCGAAATTTATGGTCGCAAAGTAGACGAAGTAACAGAATCGAGATCAGTGAGAAACTTAACATAAATTGTTGCTCAGGAAGGGTACTAAGCTAAGGAATTCTTCTACCTTAGAAGCGAAACAACACGTGACGGACGAAATTCGGAAGAGAACACAAGCAGCCTAGTGCAGACAAAGAGAACATTCACGGCCAAAGAAGTCTTCCGGTATCAAACATCAACCTAAATTTGAGGATAAAATTTCTCCGAATGTTCGTTCAGAGCACAGCATTGTATGGATGTGAATCACGGACTGTGGGAAAATCGTAAAAGAAGAAAATGGTAACTAAAGAAGAGTGTAGAAAATTAGGTGGCTTGATGCGAAAAGAAATGAAGAGGTTCGCTGCAAAATCGCAAGGAGAGGAACACGCCGAAAATACTAAAGCGAAGAACGGACAGGATTCGTTAAGACGTCACTTGTTAAGAAATCGAGGAATAACTTCCATGGTACTTATGGAAGATGCCTTCCCCATCGGCCTGATATCCACTCCAGGACATAGGCCTCTGAACGATCTGGATCCAGCTTTTTCCCGCATGTCGTTCGATATCGTGTCTCCACATCGTCAGAAGACCTTCGACCTTCGACACTTCTTTTTGTGCCTCTCGGACGCCATTGCATCCGTGTTATGGCCTATTACAAATTGACCCTGGCAGCGTTCCTGCCCACCACCACTGCAGTCCTGCTAACCAACCCAAAACGTCACAGACGCCCGATCTTCTCTACTATTCTCTTTCTTGTTCATCCTGTCCCCCACACTCACTCCAAGCACTACTCCCTCAAATGCCCTTTGACAGTGCCCGTTCTTTGTTACTGGCAGCATACATGTGCCATTAACCTTCATCTCCGAATTTTTAGGGGTAACCATACTGCGGACAATGTAACCAAATGTCCAGAATGACTTCCAGGTAGCAGCTGGGGCCAATTCTCCTGGTGATTTGTGCTGTCTAGTTATCTTTCCCATCATAAACTTTAATAAGGCTATTACAAATCGCTTTTCGGTCCTTTATCAGTTCAGTTATATTTTATTTCTTATAATTTATTTCGTAAAATATTTCGTATTATTGTCACAATGCAGGCTGAAAGGTTATCACGCGAAGTTCTGGTGAGAGCAGCTTGGAGCGTGAGTTGTCATGGGAGTAGCATGATTAGGTGTCTTCATTTCAGACTCAATACTCAAAATACAGTACAAGTAATTCTTCATGCTTTCCCGGCGATCTGTTGACATCTTGGATATTCGGGAATCCAGCCGGATATTAGCGTCGTTCTCGCACGATGGACTACTTCCGTTCTTGGATTTTCTAGTGAAGAGAAAGGTAGATGGCACATTTGGACACAGTGTGTACCACAAACCTACGCACACTGACTTATACCTATAAGCCAGCAGTTGCCACCATCATGCACGGAAGAATGGAGTGCTCAAAACACTGGTCCACAGAGCACAAACTCTGTCAGATTCTGATCGTTTGGCCACAGAAATAGAACACTTACGATCAATGTTCAGCAGGAATGGGTACTCCTCTAGAGATATCCAGAAGGTACTTCAACCTGCAAATCAGCCAAAGGATCCAGAAGAAGAACCAGAAGAGGCAAAGAATATGGCATACCTGCCATACGCCCGACCTATCTCTGCCAACATCAGCAGGATTCTCCAGAAATATGACATCAAGAGCTTATTTTGCCCACACACCAAAATTTGGGCTATGCTGGGGAATGTAAAAGTTGGCCTGGGGCTACGCAAGCCAGTTAATTACATCATACCATGCCAGTGTGGGATGTCTTACATTGACCAGACCACCGTAACTGTGGACATCAGGTGTAAAGAGCACCAAAGGCACACCAGACTCAGACAGGCAACTAAATCAGTCATAGCAGAGCATTGTCTGGAACTTGGTCACTCAATGGATTACAATGACACCAAGATTGTGACACGGACCTCAAGATTTTGGGACAGTGTCATTAAAGAAGCCATTGAGATTAAGGTCACAGATAATGTAATGAACCGTGGCTCGGGATACCAAATCAGCACTGCCTGGAATCCATCACTTGAACTTGTGAAAACTCAACGCAGGACACTCCGGGATTCTACAAGAAATAGAAGCGGAGACCGAGAGCACAGCCGTGAGACAAGGTGTCGGACATTAGAGACCAGATTTGACACATCCCCAGATCATGAATTCGACTTCAGAAAATGGCCAGGCCGGGCGCGGACGGCGGTCGGAACACCGGCGACCTGAGAGGGACAATGTAGCCGCGTTTGGCGGGCGCCGTCCGCAGACGGAACACACGACACGGCGCGGACCGATGACGGAATGCCCAGCTCCTTCCAGGCATAAATACTGGACTCGATCAACTCAGGGACCAGTCTCAGGTAGCACCTGAAGAGGACAGCGAGGCACGCTGTTGAAATATCGTGTGAGAACGACGCGAATATCCGGCTGGATTCCCGAATAGCCGAGATGTCAACAGTAGAAGTACTTTATCTCCATGCATTTCTGTCTCAGTTGCGCCAAGGATACGCAATATGCCTACAATGAAAAAGCCATGTTCTTTAATAACGAGTTTGAACGAAAGAAAAGGAAATTGTCAGCTTCGTTTACCATTACACAAATGTTATTAATGAGGTGCAGACTCTTTCTAACTTGCCAATATTTTTTTAAAAATTTCTATTGCAAATCATCGTTAAGCCAATACTGAGTCAAGGTAAATCCCAACAGGCAACAATTTCTGTCACAGTAACCAATTTCAAAACTTCACAACTGTACAGCATTATAGAGTTAGTCGTAAACGTGGAAATGATCTAAACATTGTTTATTTCATGAAATAAAAAAGAGCCGTGCTGTGACTCGCATTGGTGCTGTTTGTAGGTTTCCGCCCTCTGTTGCAGGCCAGACGGTATCGTTTAGTTGGCATGGTTTCGGTTGTTTGCCTTCTTCTCGTGTTGACTGGCGCCATTCGGCATCGCAAGCGTTGCCTGTCCGCTAGTGGCAGCAGCGGCGGTTATCGATATGTAGTAACTGTTGCCCTATCTTTGGGGCGACGTCGTTTTTTTTTCCGGGTCGTGTGTGTGGCAGTTCGGTTGGGGACTCAGATGGGGCCAGGTCCGTGTAGTGCGAGAACACGCCGAGACCAGTGGAGGCGTGCATGGACTGCCGGATGGAAGGGCTGTGGCCACGAGGGTGCACGACCTCGTCGTAAACCAGATCCTGCAGGATTTAAGACGAGTGAATTTCAACTCAAGTAGAGAAACCCCCACCATTGTGACATCTCGCGATTCTCCAATGACCTGGATTCGTGTTGCTGCTCGTAGTGCCGCCGAGGCGAAAAGCGGCGATTGGGGTGCTTGGGGAAAATGGATCTGATTAGCTTTCCTCGGCTTCTTACTACTATTTACTGCGTTCAGCTTGTTCCAATTTGTTAAGTTCAACCAGCCGTATTTTTCCTGCCTGGTGGTCGCTAACGCCCCAGTTACCTGCCCTGGCGGTTAATGTTTGTAGCGTCAGTGTACGTTTCCTCACCTTGCCGCTGCTGTCCGGTAAGGCGTGTAGTGTTGACAGCTTTCTTGATTGTAGGCCTTTTGTGATTCTTCTGCTATGCTGGTAGCGATTCCTTTCTCGTTCCGGGCACTCTAAGCACTGTATTCTGGGGGCGTAGTGCAGACCACCGTTTCCGGCTTTGGCGTATTGTTCCATCGTTGTATTTGGTTTTATCGGACGGTAGGTAGCTTCAACAAGTTATCATTAGTCATTCGTTGGACTGCCAGTAGCCTGAGTTACCATCTTGTGAAGTGAATGCAACTCTTGGCTGCCTGTCTCATCGCTCGCGAAACTGTTTGTTGCAGGACCTTCTCAGAGGTCGATTCTTGGAGCACTGTCTCTGACCGTCGGCCGGTGTGGCCGTGTGGTTCTAGGCGCTTCAGTCAGGAACCGCGTGACCGCTACGGTCGCAGGTTCGAATCCTGTCTCGGGCATGGATGTGTGTGATGTCCTTAGGTTAGTTAGGTTTAAGTAGTTCAAAGTTGTAGGGGACTGATGACCACAGATGTTAAGTCCCATAGTGCTCTGAGCCATTTGAACCATTTGTCTCTGACTGGTCCTTGTGTTTTATTATTGTATTATTTATTACCATACGTTCTAATGCCTACATTAAAGATTGTGTATGTCTAGTTGATAGTTCCGGTCGCTTTCTGGAATAAATCTAACAGTGTAAGGGTTGTGTTACAAGGTTACCATCAACTTTTTTCACCCGTTTAGTGGTCAGTTTCTTGTTTCTTTTGATTAACCTTTTGCGTGTATTTGCTGTTTTTGAGCAGGTTTCCAAATTCTTCATATAATTGCCTTTCCTGGCGTGTAAGGCCTTCAGCCGTGATTGTGGTCATTTGCTTTGAAAAAATAATTCGATATTTGTATTTTAGCAGTAAGCCTTTAAACCTTATTTACTGCCATTCCTGAAGTCTGATACTTTCTGATGTGTTTGTGGCCAGTTACTTTTTAATATTTCAATATCTGTTAGTTGTAATTGCAGCGAGTTCTTAAACATTCTTAGTTTATTGCCGTTCTTGGTGTGTAACGCCTTCAGCCTTGATCACAGTGGCTTTTTTTTCCATTATCTGCATCTGTATTTATGGTGATTTGCTAAATTGTAACGCACTGAAAACACTATTATTTACACAGTCGTTTATTCCTTCATTAAAAACGTGTGGTATTTCGTTATTTATTTTTAAGTCTGGAATTACTGTTTTAAAAATAAATGTGTGTAACTGTAAAAGGCAACCAATAGTAACTGATTACAGCCCCGTCCACAATCGTAACCGAATCCTGCCTTCCCTTGACTACCACCAGGTCACAAAAAAATTCGATTTGAGTAACGTAGACACAGATACGAACAGGAAATTTTAAAGTTTAAAAGCACGGATCATAAATGTTCGATGTTTCCCCAACCACACCCCAAACTTTCTTCGTTGATCTGATGGAATAAAATTTTCCTTGAGACATTTGAGTCTCAACTTTACCTTTAATAGTGACGTAAGCTGAAGAAATGAATTGTAATTTGTGCTATGGCCATGATTTGAACACAAGTCTCCTGCTACCTAGGTGAAACATTACACGACCGTAGCAACGTTGCTAACGCAGCTGCACGGAGTAAACTAGTCCACTCGTGAAGTGAACTTTGCATTAGGGAGGGCAATGGACGACGGTAATCCGTGCAGCTGAGTTAGGTACGCTGGTCTAATGGCTAACACATGCGCCTAGTAAGATCTAGACATGGAGTCAAGCCCCAGTTATGAAACCAATTTTAATTAATGTTTTCAGTTTATATTATCACAGTAAACTTTCTTCAATTTGTCTCACGCCCTCATCTCAGAACACGTTCCCGATAATGAAAGACGCATACATGACGCAGAACAAATTAATGACTGCGTCAAAACTAAACAGCCTGGGGAATCAACTACTTGCTAAGTACCACAGTTCTGCCTCGGCTGTCATAGCGACTGGTCACAACGTGTTGACTTGTGCGGGATGTAGCCAGCCAGTTTTTACAAGTTACGTGCTATTTGCGCTATCTCTCGTAGTGTCTATCACGCAGCTTCCTTACGTGGACAGTGATAACTTCTACTCTCCCATAAATGTGTGGAAACGCATAAAGCAACGTGGAGTGGCCGCGTGGTTAGAGGCTCCATGTAACGAATCGCGCGGTCCCTCCCACCGGAGGTTCGAAAAATGGTTCAAAAGGCTCTGAACACTATGGCACATAACTTCTAAGGTCATCAGTCCCCTGGAACTACTTAAACCTAACTAACCTAAGGACATCACAAACGTCCATGCCCGAGGCAGGATTCGAACCTGTGACCGTAGCGGTTGCGCGGTTCCAGACTGTAGCGCCTAGAACCTCTTGCCACCCATGCCGGCCCGGAGGTTCGAGTCCTTCCTCGGGCATGGGTGTGTGTGTTGTCCTTAGTGTAAGTCAGTTTAAGCAGTGTTTAAGTCTAGGGACCAATGACCTCAGAATTTTGGTCCATTAGGAATTCACACAAATTTGAAAAGTATAAATAATAATCGAAATCTACCACAAAAGGGATGCTCTGAAACTAGAGTTCGCCATGGGTAACAAACTGCGAACAGCTCTTGAAATTAAGATACGTCAATAAAGGAGAGGTTTACTATCTTTTGGTTCAAAACATCGATTTTTTTAAAAATGTCATTTTTGGATCCATAAAAGTGATTAGAATACACCCCTGAAACGGTTTTCTCGAATACGGAACGAAAATGTTTGTTATTCGTGGTTGAACAAAAAACTGCGATTGCCTGAAATCGGCCTTTTTCACGCACCAGTTTTTGTCTTTCGGAGGACGAGTTATTGTACCGGTGATTGGTAGGAAACACATAATATTCAAATGAAAGTTAGAAAGCATGTGTTTGGAAGTTAGCCCCCAAGCATTTGCATTCTGGTGCGAAGACTGTGGAGATTTTGACTTTACTGGCAGTGAGCAGCTTCAACGAAGGGTATTCAGCAATTCTGAAGATCATGACAACGATGGACGTCACCCTGGGACTCTATTCGACGCAGTTTGCCAATCATTCGGACGACCCCCGGGTTCAGGTGGCCGAAAACCGCTTGTCGCAGCCCGGCCTTGGAGCAGCGCAGGATGGCCCAGATCGAGCAGAACGCCCTCTATGTGGAAGAGGAAGGATTATTAAAACTGTGTGCCGGACCGAGACTCGAACTCGGGACCCTTTGCCTTCCGCGGGCAAGTGCTCTACCAACTGAGCTACCCAAGCACGACTCACGCCCCGTCCTCACAGCTTCACTTCTGCCAGTACCTCGTCTCCTACCTTCCCAACTAGAATTTTTCTAATACTCAGCTACTTGAACTATGATGAGGAATACTGTTATCCTCAAATATAATTTGTAGTAATCATGTGTTATTTACTTTGTAAAGATGTTAGACATTATTAATTCTGTTCTGTTTCAATGCTCATGTGTGAAGTTGATGTTTCAATAATTATTCTGATCTTTTATGTATTTACTTATGTCATAATTCCTGTAACACTGATGTATATGTTTATTTCTATTCTTTTGTAAAGCCCCTATTACTACAAATGTTATCTGTATTATTATGTTTTAATGATGTATTTTGTGCCTTTGTTATTGTATTCTTATGTTATACACTCCTGGAAATTGAAATAAGAACACCGTGAATTCATTGTCCCAGGAAGGGGAAACTTTATTGACACATTCCTGGGGTCAGATACATCACATGATCACACTGACAGAACCACAGGCACATAGACACAGGCAACAGAGCATGCACAATGTCGGCACTAGTACAGTGTATATCCACCTTTCGCAGCAATGCAGGCTGCTATTCTCCCATGGAGACGATCGTAGACATGCTGGATGTAGTCCTGTGGAACGGCTTGCCATGCCATTTCCACCTGGCGCCTCAGTTGGACCAGCGTTCGTGCTGGACGTGCAGACCGCGTGAGACGACGCTTCATCCAGTCCCAAACATGCTCAATGGGGGACAGATCCGGAGATCTTGCTGGCCAGGGTAGTTGACTTACGCCTTCTAGAGCACGTTGGGTGGCACGGGATACATGCGGACGTGCATTGTCCTGTTGGAACAGCAAGTTCCCTTGCCGGTCTAGGAATGGTAGAACGATGGGTTCGATGACGGTTTGGATGTACCGTGCACTATTCAGTGTCCCTCGACGATCACCAGTGGTGTACGGCCAGTGTAGGAGATCGCTCCCCACACCATGATGCCGGGTGTTGGCCCTGTGTGCCTCGGTCGTATGCAGTCCTGATTGTGGCGCTCACCTGCACGGCGCTAAACACGCATACGACCATCATTGGCACCAAGGCAGAAGCGACTCTCATCGCTGAAGACGACACGTCTCCATTCGTCCCTCCATTCACGCCTGTCGCGACACCACTGGAGGCGGGCTGCACGATGTTGGGGCGTGAGCGGAAGACGGCCTAACGGTGTGCGGGACCGTAGCCCAGCTTCATGGAGACGGTTGCGAATGGTCCTCGCCGATACCCCAGGAGCAACAGTGTCCCTAATTTGCTGGGAAGTGGCGGTGCGGTCCCCTACGGCACTGCGTAGGATCCTACGGTCTTGGCGTGCATCCGTGCGTCGCTGCGGTCCGGTCCCAGGTCGACGGGCACGTGCACCTTCCGCCGACCACTGGCGACAACATCGATGTACTGTGGAGACCTCACGCCCCACGTGTTGAGCAATTCGGCGGTACGTCCACCCGGCCTCCCGCATGCCCACTATACGCCCTAGCTCAAAGTCCGTCAACTGCACATACGGTTCACGTCCACGCTGTCGCGGCATGCTACCAGTGTTAAAGACTGCGATGGAGCTCCGTATGCCACGGCAAACTGGCTGACACTGACGGCGGCGGTGCACAAATGCTGCGCAGCTAGCGCCATTCGACGGCCAACACCGCGGTTCCTGGTGTGTCCGCTGTGCCGTGCGTGTGATCATTGCTTGTACAGCCCTCTCGCAGTGTCCGGAGCAAGTATGGTGGGTCTGACACACCGGTGTCAATGTGTTCTTTTTTCCATTTCCGGGAGTGTAAAATTGTAATTGATACCAGTTCATCAAATTAAGTAACTTGTAAGTTACATTTCACTGAACACGTTTCTGTTGGTCATAGTATATGGACAATATGTGAGAAGTAGGGACTCATAGCGTTTGCACGTGTGTTAATAATTCAGCAAGGGACTGGATAACAGCATAGCTGGTTCTAAGGACAATTAAAAAAAAATTGTTAGTGCACAAGTGGTAGTTTATGTACTTGCTATACTGTCTGCAAGACTCTTCGGTGGTGATTGTGCACCTGTACAGTCGCAACAGATGGTTGCTGGCTGTCTCTACAAGGACTACAGTGGGCCTGCATCTTTGATGATCCACCAATACCATTATTTCTACAAGGATTGCAGTGGGTCTGCACCTCTGGTAGCCCACCAATACCATAATCTCTACCAGGACTACAGTGGGTCTGCTCTGTGATGACCTACCTACCAATACTCTTCAAAATTTCGACTGACTCTGTGTGGGTTTGCTCTACTGTGGAGCAATACCTGTCTGCATGTCAAGAGTCAGCACTGTCTTTCCGTTGGAAGGACAACACTACTTCTTCAAGATTGCAAGGAAACCCACTACTTCCGTGTGCATTTTCTTTTACTGCTCAGACTTTGAGAAAAAAAAAAACACTGCAATTTTACTGTGATGGACGATCAGGACTGTCTTTATGGACGGTGAGAAAATTTTAGCTTTTGACCAACATTGTATCAATAAGTGTGTGCATTTGATTTCTTTGTTATAGTAATTTTGAAAAAAAATTTTAACAAATATGTATTAGCCAGTGCCCAAAAAAATTTGTAAAATTTTTTGTGGGGAGCGTGGGGGCTATGCAAGTAGGCTGTTTAGGTTTTCTTATTGGTAACGCCACGTAGCGCTCTGTATGAAAATCACTGGCTGTGCTGTGTGCAATCTGTGGCTAGTTTGCATTGTTGTCTGTTTTTGCAGTGTTGGGCAGCTGGATGTTAACAGCGCATAGTGTTCGGCAGTTGGAGGTGAGCCGCCAGCAGTGGTGGATGTGGGGAGAGAGTTGGGGGAGTTTTGAAATTTGTAAACTGGATGTCATGAACTGCTATATACATTATGACTTTTGAATACTATTGAGGTAAATACATTGTTTGTTCTCTATCAAAATCTTTCATTTGCTAATTATGCCTATTAGAAGTTAGTGCCTTCGGTAGTTAGAATCTTTTATTTAGCTGGCAGTAGTGGCGCTCGCTGTATTGCAGTAGTTCGAGTAACGAAGATTTTTGGTGAGGTAAGTGATTTGTGAAAGGTATAGGTTAATGCTAGTCAGGGCCATTTTTTGTAGGGATTTTTGAAAGTCAGATTGCGTTGCGCTAATTGTGTGTCAGTTTACGCCCAGTCACGTATATAGTTTTTCTAAGGGGACGTTTCAAAGTCCCGCCGTAAACACCCGGTGAGAAGCATTTGAATTTGCTTACTTTTAGCAGTGCAGCTGTGTTGTTACTTGCCATTGCGACGCGTTGTATCAGCCGAGTGCGCTGCAGTGCAGTTACGTGGGTAATGCTCGTTAACTGGACAAGCCTCTGTGAGAATCCGATATCCGCTTGTTGTCATCACAATATTCAATCACTTGATATGTTCAAAAAGGTGCAGCCTCCCGTGGTAAAGCTTCCTTCTGATTACATGCTTGCTGTTTAATGTGTTGGTCCTTGGTTTAGGAAACTGAATAAGGACATACGACCTTCCATTCAGTGAATTTTGCCACTGTGGACAGCGTAAAGTTTCGGTGTGACTTTTGACGCTCCACTAAGGTCTTTGCGGGTGCTCCTTATGGATCTGGCCCAGCCTGGGTTTCATAAGCCATTAATGAGGTAGTTTTATTAAATCCCATATTACGGTTTTTGCGACCAAAAATGTTCTACTTGTTGCAAATGCAGCAAAACTATGTTAACTTATTGTAGTTTTCTTTTGTATTACATGGTATAAGGAATTTTTACTTGTCCCTTTTCACAGTGTAAAACTGACTGGTATTGAAGGCAGGCGAGTAGCTAAACTTTAAACCTAATCCTCACAGTGTAAGATCCAGATATTTGTTGCTGCACTGTACTGCGTGTGTTAATGCTATTGCGTTTTTAGTAATAGCCTTACGTATGTCTTAGAACCAGTTAATATGGGCTATTTGGCGGTGTTGTTGTGAATTGTTGCGGCTTCTAACGCCCGCTGCCAATCGCTTGCACGCCAGGAGACTGCTCCGACTATTTTGTAAATTCTCTCCTTCAAATTTATTATAACAGTGGTTGTACATATGTTTTCCTAAAACATTCTTTAAATTGATTTAAATGTCACTGGATTCTGGCAGTTCAGGTTCAGCTGAGTGTTTCTGTGAGCTTATGTAAATTATTAGACGTACTGCTAAAGGGTTTTAGGTGATTTTATTTAAGGGGGGGGGGGGGTTACTGTCTTTTGGTTCAAATATCGTATTTTTTTAAATTGCATTTTTGGATCCATGAAAGTGTTTAGAGTCCACCCCTGAAACGGTTTTCCCGAATATCGAAGGGAAATGTTTGTTATTCGCGGCTGAACAAAAAAATGCACCTGCCTGAAATCAGCCTGTTTCACGCACCAGTTTTTTTCTTTCGGAGGACGGGTTATTGTAACGGTGCTTGGGAGGAAACAAACAAAACTCAAATGATGGCTTGGAAGCGTGTGTTTGGAAGTTAGCCCACAAGCATTTATATTCTGGTGCGATGACCACGGAGATTGCGACTTTCATGGAAGTGAGCTGCTTCAACGAAGGGTATTCAGCAATTCTGAAGACCGTGACAACGATGGACGTCACCCTGGGACTCTATTCGACGCATTTCGCCAAGCATTCAGACGGCCACCGGATTCAAGCGGCCAAAAACCGCTCGTCACCGGCCATACGAGTGGCTCTGGAGCAGGACAGGATGGCTCAGATCGAGGAGAACGCCCTCTATGAGGAAGAGGAAGGACTAATTTATGGATCCGCAATAGCAGATTGAACGTAAGTTGTAGAATATTGCATTTATATGTAGTCAAAACATCAAACGCGATTTTCTCGAAATGACGTATCATTTTATCGCGGGTTATTCAAATCTACTGAACCGTTTGGCATGCTTCTTTGTTTCCGACGAAGCTAACTAAATTGTCTAGGATTCTCACCACTTTTATTCCGATCCATCAACTATAAATATTTTTACTTGGGCGACGAAGTCGGAAAATCGATGAAAAAAACTCTATTTTCTTTAAATGGCCGCCATTTTGTAACCTATTGACCAAATAACTCAAGCGAGGTAAAACTCCTAGAGAATATTATATAATTCGCTAACGTCAACTCAATTTTGATTTCAGAAAAAACGGCTGACCTTTGACATACCGCGCGTGGAGGTCTAGATCGAAATTTAGTTTCGTTCCGACGGCACTTCCGCCTTTTGTCTTCGACATTTCCGGTCGAAAAAATTCCAGTTTGTAGAGAAAATATCAATAAAGATTTTGACCAAATTTAACATTGATATTTATAACACATCCCGAGAAAAAAGGTCTCAAATGAGATGCTTTTTTCGGACCAAAGACAGTAAACCTCCCCTTAAAGGTCTACACCGATATAATTATGTAATTACTGGATGGGGAAAAGTATATCTCCCAGAATTCACGGTATCGAAGTTTTTGGTTTGCTGAGCTTTCAATTTGGAAATTAGTAACTACGCCCTTTCATCTGGGGGACATCCTTTAAAATTCGATAATTTAGCGAATTATGTAGAATATTCTAATTTTAATAAATTGTAGTTTAAATGAGAGAAGGGAGACTAATTGAGTTCTGTAACAAATGTCAGCTAGTGATAGCGGACACACTGTTCGAGAATCGCAACAGGAGGAGGTATACTAGGAAAAGGCATGGAGTTATGGGAAGACTTCAGAGGCAGATTCCCAAATCAGACGCAGGATTGCATGACGTACCCTTGAGTAGATACAGATGCAGATCGCAATGTAGTGGGGATGAAGATCAGACTGAAGTTTATGAGATTAGTAAGAAAGAAGAGATACGCTTAAAGCTCTCTTCTGTTATAGATATTGCAGTAAGGAATAGCTGAATAGGCAGTACGGTTGGAGTCGAATGGACGTCTCTAAAAAAGAAAATCACAGCTGGAAAGAGAAAGACAGGTACAAAGAAAGTAACTGAGAAGAAACCATAGCTAACAGAAGAAATCCTTCTTGACTGATGAAAGAAGCAAGCACGAAAATGAGGAGGGAGATTCGAGAATACAGAAATAGAAGCCGCTGAGGAATGAAATAAATAGTAAATGTAGGGAAGTTAAGACAAAATGTTGCGTGAACAATGTGAAGAAATTGCAAAAGAAATGACTTACGGAAGAAACGACTCAGCATACAGGAAAGCCAAAACAACCTCCGGTGAAATTAGTAACATGTGTGGTAACACAGAGTGTTACGGGAACTCCACTGTTACATGCAGAGAAGAGAGGAGATTGGTGGAAAGAGTACACTGAAGACCACAAGGAGTGTGAAAATTTTCTGATGTGACAGAAGAAGGGACTGGAAGAGTTATGAGATACACTATTAGAATCAGAATTTAAAAGAGCTTTAAGATCAAATAAGACAGAAGGTATGGATAACATTGTATCAGAATTTTAACATCATTGAGGGGATTGGTAACAAAACGACTATTCACGTTGGTGTGTAGAATCTGTGAGCCTGGCGACATTTCATCTCACTTTCGAAAAAAATGTCATACACACAATTCCGAAGAATTGTGACATGTCTGAAAATTATCGCACAGTGAGCTTAACAGTTCATGCATCCAAGTTGTTGACAGGAATGGTATACAGAAAAATGGGAAAAAAGAAGTTGTGTGTGTGTTAGATGACAATCAGTTTGGCTTTAGTAAATGTAATGGCACCAGAGAGACAATTCTGGCGTTCTGGTTGGTAATGGAAGCAAGACTGAGAACGTCGGTGTCATTTGTCGATCTGGGAAAATCGTTGGACATAGTCAAATGATGCAAGATGTTCGAAATTCTGAGAAAAATACGAGCAACTATACAACATGTGCAAGAGCCAAGAGGGAATAATAAGAGTTGAAGAACAACAACAAAGTGCTTGGATTAAAAAGTAGTCTTCCCCCCGTATTGTTTATTCTACACATCGAAGAAGCAGTAAGGGATATGAAAAAATGGTTCAGGAGTGGAACTAAAATTGGAGGAGAAAGGATTTAAATGTACGATTCGCTAATAATGTTGCTATCCTGAGTGAAAGTAAAGAAGAATTACATCATCTGTTCAATGGAATGAACAGTATAATAAGTACGTTCATGGATTGAGAGTAAATCGAATAAAGGAATGAGTCGTATCAGAAATGAGAACAGTGAGAAATTTCAGGATTGTTATAATAAATGAAAAGCACCAGTTTGCTTTTGTTCTACATTACATGTCTGAAGATGGCCTTGTAAGCCTAAAACGGGTTAACAATAAAAGTAATATTGTAGAACAAAAGCAAACTGGTGCTTTTCATTTATTATAATGTTGTTCTACCAAGAACCGACGGAAGTTTCTGTTCAGGGTCGTTGGTCATGAAACAGATGAAGTTAAGGAAGTCCACTACCTAAGTAGCAAAATAAACTATGACGGATGGAGCAGGGAGCACGTAAAAATCAAACTAACACAGGCCAAGAGAAGCCTGCTGGTATAAAACATAGGCCTTAATTTCAACCCGAAATTTCTGAGAATGTACTTTGGAGCACGGTAATTTGTGAAACATGGACTGTGGGAAAACCTTAACATTAGAGGATCGAAGCAATTGAGATGTGGTACTACTAACGAGTCTTATAAAGAAGTAGTACTGATAAGGTAGTAAACGAAGAGTTTCAGCGGAGATTCTGATATGAAAAGATTATGTGGAAAACATTGACAAGAAGAAGGGACACAATGATGAAACATCTGTTAAGACATCAGGCATTGACTTCCACGGTAAAAGAGGGAGCTGTAGAGGGCATTAACCGTAGAGGAAGACAGAGATTGGAATACACGCATCAAATAATTGAGGACGTAGGTTTAAAGTAATGCTCTGAGATGGAGAGTTTGGCACAGGTGAGGAATCTATGGCGGGCCGAGTGAAATAAGTCAGAAGAGTGATGACTCAAAAAAAAAGTTCAAGTCCGCATTAACTAATGATGCTCATTCCCAATTATCCCAGGCTTTCCTTGTTGTCCTTCCAAGTAGAGGCGTATGAAAGTCTCTCAGTTGTACCTGTCATGAAGATGTAGAAGAAAGGACAAATGTAGTCGTCGATAACATTGAAATTAACGTCCAGGTTCATGTTCACGGTAACCAGATTGCGTCCTGGTCTCGGTATGAAAAAAATCCTCAAAACATCACAGTACCTCCTCTGTCATGGAATACAGTCACGACAAACTCCAGTTCAGCGTCATTAGTGTGCTGGTGCAACCGCATTGTGTCATTTCAAAAGAATCAGTATCACCGTTCGTTGGATTTCACCACATGTTGGTATTCAGATACTGTCCGTTTCTTGATTTGCCTGGCCGATTGGCCACTGAAGATGGGCAGCCTATATGGGCGCCTGTACCCGACTTCAGGTGTTGCAGACAGGCTCCTTCGCGATATTCGCTCGGTAACCAGTTGACATCACGCATAAATTTCCAAGAAACCGTTACCTGTTACCGTGCCACATTACTTGATTTCCAGTGGTATTTTACACCCTGTAGGCGAGCTGTACGGTACACGTTGTGTTCATAGGCACGTCCATAAGATACAGTAGCTCCATTTTGTACAACTGCTACTTCTTCACGCCGTTCAACTTCACTGCACTGATACCATACAACCAATTGACAGAGCTGACACAGTCACACCACTTCACCGCCATGAAGTAAGTCCGCACCATTGTGTCCATTGTGCTCTGCACCATCTGCAGCACTCCAAAGCGACCAGAGCGCTCATTTAAGTGGTGGCCCTGTTGTCCGTCGAACTTAACTTCTCTATTGACGTTGAATGTTGGGATGACTCATTGTGTAGGGAAGAGTCGTGTAGTATTGGCCGGTTTACAATATCAGCCATTACGGTGATTTCCCTTTCCGCCATCAAATGGCAGAAGTGTACATCAAGCAGCTGCAAGCTTGTATGCCAATGTGCTCTAGAATTGGCTTATTTTCTTGCTCTCTTCAGTGTATTGTCTATTGTGGGTGCTTGATGGTACTCCTGTAGCTCTTATCGCCAGGAGTATGTCTTGAGACCTGTGGTACCCGTTTATAAGGAAGGGATTAATTTTTTTTGCTGTATTTAAGTTATCTGTGTTATGTAAGGAATAACATCAAACAAACATTTCATGATAATTTCCATACGAGAGGGTACAGTATTACTCGACCTTACGACGTGTTTGTTGTGCAGAACCTGTCACCGATTGTCTTTCAGTATCGGCCAGAGGTAATTTAAGTTTTTAAATTACAGTTTCTTCTTCTTACTTCTTCTCTGACTCAAATGGCAGAAAATGAGAAAAAAGAAAAAAGTAAGAGGGCAATGGAATGAAGAGTGCATGGAAATGACTGTGAGCAGGGTAACGTCTAATGAAAGGACAGAAGGGAGGCAGCTGAATGGTCTTCAACAGGCAGAAATAAAAAGATCGCCACCGAGGAGAAGAGATTAAAAGCAGAAAACATGAAGTCTGTAAGAAGATGAAGAAAGCTGAGCTAAGGTAGGGTAGGGTACTGCAAAAAAAAAAAAAAAAAAAAAAAAAAAAAAAAAAAAAAAAAAAAACACGCAAAGCATGTGGAAAGCTTATTTTTCCCAAACGGTGAAGAAATCTGGAATTTACATAAAATATTGTATCGACAGAAGAGGCTGGAAAATGTGTTATATGTCTGGAGTCATTTGAAGAAATCTGAGTCCTGTGTAGGCAAGTGTAGAGGCTAAGCATATGTTTGGTGAGTGTATCACAGAACATTTTATATTTTATTTCCGATCTCTGTAAAACGGTGAGTTAAACATTCGTGAACTGAACTGAAACTGTAACAATAACTTCCCGTGCCTACGTCTTATATCATTATTCAGTAAGTAGCAGTGTTCAATTAACAAACGGCATGATCACGGAAAATACAATGGACGATGATGCAAGACACTTTCTACGAGCATTGTAATTGTAGCTCTTTTACTTTCGATGTAATTAAGTACTATAAATAAAAAATAAATACCATTACACTGTACTATTCATAGATCATACCGTGAGGTAGGATAATGGTTTATTAATATTTCGATTAACCACGTCAGTTCAAAACCACCGTACAATATGCGTTCGATGAGTATGTGCCAAGCAAGATCGTAAGAGGTGGAAAGAGCCACCGTGGTACTACAACCGAGTTAGAAAACTGCTGCGGAAGCAAAGGCAGCTTCACAGCAATCATAAACATAGCCAAAGCCTTGATGGCAAACAAAAATTACGCGAAGCGAAATGTAGTGTGAGGGGGGCTATGCGAGAGGCGTTCAAGTAATTCGAAAGTAAAGTTCTATGTACTGACGTGGCAGAAAATCCTAAGAAATTTTGGCCTTATGTCAAGGCGGTAGGTGGATCAAAACAAAATGTCCAGGCACTCTGTGACCAAGATGGTGCTGAAACAGAGGATGACAGACTAAAGGCCGAAATACTAAATCTCTTTTTCCAAAGCTGTTTCACAGAGGAAGATTGCACTGTAGTTCCTTCTCTAGATTGTCGCACTGCCGACAAAATGGTAGACATCGAAGCAGATGACAGAGTCAGAGAGAAACAATTAAAATCGCTCAAAAGAGGAAAGCCCGCTGGACCTGATGGGATACCAGTTCGATTTTACACAGAGTACGCGAAGGAACTTGCCCCCATTCTTGCAGCGGTGTACCGTAGGTCTCTAGAAGAGCGTAGCGTTCCAAAGGATTGGAAAAGGGCACAGGTCATCCTCGTTTTCAAGAAAGGACGTTGAACAGATGTGCAGAACTATAGACCTATATCTCTAACGTCGATCAGTTGTAGAATTTTGGAACACGTGTTATGTTCGAGTATAATGACTTTTCTGGAGACTAGAAATCTACTCTGTAGGAATCAGCATGGGTTTCGAAAAAGACGATCGTGTGAAACCCAGCTCGCGCTGATCGTCCACGAGACTCAGAGGGCCATAGACACAGGTTCCCAGGTAGATGGCGTGTTTCTTGACATCCACAAGGCGTTCGATACAGTTCACCACAGTCGTTTAATGCACAAAGGAATTGCAATCCGAAAACAAAGGAAGTAGGTTACAGTACGCTTGTTCGCCCACTGCTAGAATACTGCACAGCAGTGTGGGATCCGTACCAGATAGGGTTGATAGAAGATCCAACGGAGCGCAGCGCGTTTCGTTACAGGATCATGTAGTAATCGCGAAAGCGTTACGGCGATGATAGATAAACTCCAGTGGAAGACTCTGCAAGAGAGACGCTCAGTAGCTCAGTACGGACTTTTGTTGAAGTTTCGAGCACATAC
The DNA here is from genome assembly GCF_021461395.2 of Schistocerca americana. Classification (NCBI taxonomy): domain Eukaryota; kingdom Metazoa; phylum Arthropoda; class Insecta; order Orthoptera; family Acrididae; genus Schistocerca; species Schistocerca americana. The sequence goes on from NC_060122.1 coordinate 184,740,080, forward strand.
CTTCACCGAGGAGTCAAGCATTATATTGCTCCCTCCTGCGTATATCTCACGAACAGACCATGAGGATAAAATCAGAGAGATTGGAGCCCACACAGAGGCATACCGACAGTCCTTCCTTCCACGAATAATACGAGACTGGAATAGAAGGGAGAACCGATAGTGGTACTCAAGGTACCCTCCGCCACACACCGTCAGGTGGCTTGCGGAGTATGGATGTAGATGTAGATGTAGAAGGACAGTAAAGTTAAAAAACTTAAGCCGGCCGATACTGCACTGCTGTCCCCAGCACCGGGTGTTGGGCTTTGGTGGATAGTACACTGAACTCGCCTTCGGGAGTTGCCGGGTTTTCGAGTATTCAGGCTTACATTTTCCGAGTTTTCCCTGAAATGCCTGTGATAAATGCTGGGATTACTTCGATAGGGAATATGGCTGTTCACTTCCCCATCCTGGTTCTGTCTGATAACGTTCTCTGTCTCTGTTTGTGTGGACTATTAACTCATCTTCCTTCCTGTTTTCCTGTGTACTAGTGTTCAGAGAGTTTTACATTTCCTTTCTCCTCCATCTTCCTATCACCGTTTGAACGGACTATTGACTCTTCTTGACTCCCATTTCCCTGTTTAACGGTGTCACAGAGGGTTGCACTTTTTCTTTCCCCTTCAACCTCCTGTCTTCTTCTCTATGGACTAGTAACTCTTCTTTCTTCCAGTTTTCCTCTGTTCCAGTGTTACAGAGGGTTGAAATTTTTTATTCTTTCATCCCGTTTCCCTGTTTTCCGGTGTTACAGAGGGTTGTGCTTTTTATTTCTTCTTCATCTTCCTCTTTTTTTTCCCCTCATCTATGCCTTCTTGAAGAAGTAGGCGACTGAAGTGGCGATGTATGACAAAATATAGGTGTACATGTAAGCCAAATGCACCTTTTTTCTCTCTGAGAGATAATTGAATCAAATTTTGCCCATGTTGGTATTAGGTTATTTGCTATAATCTGTATTTATTCAATTTTTTGCCGAATAATTTGATCGGGACGTTGCTGCATACCTTTAGAACATTTGATAAAAGACCAGACACATTTTGTCAAAATTACTATACCCACCAGTTTAAAAATGGGGCGGATTATTCTTAGTTACTAGACGAATTAATACGTGCAACTGTTTTTTAATATCCGACTAAGAACTCCCGCACAGTTTTTTAAAGTTTTTGTGTATGATACCTAAATACATAGAAATTTTCGTTCGACTGAACTTCAATTGTGTCTGACAGTAACTCACTTTTAAACCTTTTGAACCACCGAAAGTTGTGTTGTAGCATGTAAGTAGACTATAGCAAAATTGAACTTTGTATCTGCAATGGTTCAGCAGGAAATATGCTTTGCGTACGGATAAATAAAAGTTGTGGTCGCCGTGGTCGATATATACTCTATTCTCCGTCTACCGAACTACATCCCGGTCGTGAGGTGCCACCGAATATACACATCGCTATAGAGGGCACCACCATTCGTCTTGTGACGACATATGCGAGATCATCTTTGGCTACTGTTGTCATTCTTGATTAGAAGTTCTGCTAAACGTCTTCTAGTGTTCTTCAACCTCTATGGCCTCGCCATATCCACTCGCATTTTAATGCGTTGTCTTTGGAACAACGCCCGTCTCGCTGAAATTTATTTCGTGGACGCATCTCGTGGTCGTGCGGTAGCGTTCTCGCTTCCCACGCCCGGGTTCCCGGGTTCGATTCCCGGCGGGGTCAGCAATTTTCTCTGCCTCGTGATGGCTGGGTGTTGTGTGATGTTCTTAGGTTAGTTAGGTTTAAGTAGTTCTCAGTTCTAGGGGATTGATGACCATTGATGTTAAGTCCCATAGTGCTCAGAGCCACTTGAACCATTTTTTATTTCGTGACTTCCGTTTCGGAAACATGTTCCGCTAAAGTCTCTTTTGTAAGAACCAACCTCCTATATTTCTTATGCAGCAGCTATTTTTCGTGTCGACAGTCACGCATTCGGCTTCACATACCCAATGTTGGTGACCTCTATACAGGGCTATACATTTGGGGATCCTTCCAGCCCTCGACAGAGATGCCCTTCTCTCTCCGAAGATGTCTTCCGCAGTAGTAGGATTTATTTAGCACGGACTACCACTACACTAAATTTACACATACATACACTGATGCAACAAAAGTCGTGGGATACCTCCTAAAATGGTGCCGGACCTTCTTTTGCCCGTCGTAATTCAGAAGCTCGAAGTGACATTGAGTTAACAAGTCGTTGGAAGTCCTCTACAGAAATGTTGAGCCATGTTAGCTCTATAGCCGTCCGTGATTACGGAAGGTGTTAATGGTGCAAGATTTTGTGCACGAATCGACCTCTCGATTATGCCTCATATATGTTCCATGGTATTCACGTCGGGCGATCTGGTGGTCAAATCATTCACTCGGATTGTTCAGACTGTTCTTTAAACCAATTGCGAATAACTGTGGCCCAGTGTCATGGCGCATTGCTGTCAATTTCATCGTTGTTTTGGAGAATGAAGTCGACGAATGACAGCAAATGGTCTTCAAGTAGCTGAACATAACCATTTCCAATCAACCATCGGTTCAATTGGACCAGAGAACCCAATGTAAACACAGCCCTCATCATTATGGAGCCACCGCCGGCTTGCACAGTGCCTTGTCGACAACTTGAGGCCAAGGATTCGTGGGGTCTGCGCTACACTAACCCTACCATGAGCCTTTACCGACGGAAACTGAGTCTCATCTGACCAGGCCACGGTTTTCCAGTCGTCTAGGATCCAACCGATATGGTCACGAGCTCAGAGGTGGCGCTGCAGAGGATGTCGTGCTGTTAGCGAAGGCACTTGCGTCGGTCGTCGGCCGCCATTGCCCATTAACCTATCACTGGAAAACATTTACACAGGAAGATGTTTATACTGCGAAATAATTACCCTAACAACTTTTACACAGGAAAATAGTTTCATTCTAAAGCAGAGACGCAGGAAAATTGTTACTCATTATAACACCTTTCTGCTAAGGCGTATATGAGTCAAATGTATGTAGTGTTAAAATTTTGGATTATCAACAGGCAGTTCGTTTGCTGTGACATAGGTTGATGCAATTTTTGCTGTAACATAGGTTCCAACAGTTTTTGCGGTAGCATGGGTTGTTGCAATTTTTGCTGCAAACTTATTACAGGCACACACTGACAGCTATTGTCACAAAATTGTTTTAAAACCACGTAATTAACGCTGTCAAGCTATAGAACATACATTTTGGTACTTACAATGCCAGTTTCTGGTGTTAGAATCGTATTTCAGTTCCGCATCTCGTTTTGTTTGTGTAAAATTGCAATATCGTGCGTGCAAATGGGTGTGGTCGTCAGACATTAGATTCTATGTATTTGTGTGTGACATAATGATTTCCTAGATGTGCTGCGTGGCAGCTGACATTATGTAATGATGACTAATGAGAGATAGGCGGTTGTTTTTCCAGATTTAATCAGCGGTTCGTGCTAAACAATTATATCAAGCACCATTAGCTCTTAAGAGGATGTTTACCGAGCTGCATTTCCTGGATCGAATTTTTTGAAGCTTTTCTAGAACAATGAACACGAGCCCGTTGTGGCACTTCGTTCTTCATGCAAAACATCCAACCATATCCAATAGTGGTTTCACGCATCAATACCAACATCCAGCAGATGCGTTAAACACTTGATGCATGCATAAATAACTGAGTAAATAAATAATGTGTAGGAGACGGTATTAAATCTGCATCACACTTTATTAAATAGTAAGGCAGTATTCCCCTCACCCCCTCATGCTTCTTCCCCTTCAACAACAGTCTGAATAGTTGTTAGAACAGAAGTCGCAAAAATAGGCAGTAATGGCGGCGACTTCTCAGCCGAGCCGCCACGTGTCCAGTTCGCTTCCGTACGAAGCGCCGCTGACGACGAGAACGTCGACGCCCTCGCAGATGTGTCGGGCCTGTCGGCGGCTCAGAAGTGCCGGACGCTTCGATGGGAAGAACCGCAGCGGTGGGTGGCAGGGGCTCTCCAGCGTCCTGTAGGCGGAATGGAGAAGCTTGAGAATTTCGCCACCAAACACTAGTCTGCGTACTGCAATGCATTATTTCAAAGTAAATGGAAGAAAATTGGGTTAATTCCAAGTGCTGTCAGTTAGCGTGAGTGTCGTAACCATGCTGTTCCGATTTTCAAATAATCGAAAGCACAGGTAACAAGGGATGCCTCACCTGCAGAGTGTCTGGGACCGCAGCTCGGCTCTGCTCCTCCTCTTCCACGTCCTCCTCCATCTCCTGGTATCCGGCGCCCAGGCAGCATAGGTTCCTGATGCGTTGGAAGATCTGCATACACAAAACAAGGTGTGAGACAGTGGCCAGAGCAAGCGAAATGCAATGCAATTTAAGACATTCTGCTGATGCTTTACAGTGCCGATCATGAAAGAATTACGAGCTATGTCCTCTTTGCTGAAAAACAACTGACTGTGTGTCAAAGTGTGTGGATCTTCAGTATTACAAATACACGTTGAAGTTCCAGATAATGCAGCTACGTTACTAGCAGACAGCAGTTACCTTATGGAATGAAAATCCAGTATTCTAGGTCATCGATTCGGCAGACTTAAGAACCCCTACACATCTTCCGCCCTACAGTGCCATTGCTACTGTTTTTTACTTCATCGTACCATCTAAGAATTGAAAACATGCCATCCTGTCAGTCTATATCTTTACTGCAACTGCACTCTGTGATCGAATACTAATGGCGACTGTTTTGGGGACGTACCGTGTGGCGTCCAGATCGTCTTCTCCCTCCGGCGGGTTGAGGGCGCCAACGCCACAGGCGCGACGCGTGGTGTGGTGTCTCTGAAGAGCGGGATGGCTCGGTGTCCACACTACTCCAGCAGGCAGACCAGGAGCCACCATTGTCCTGGAGAAAAAAGTTAAAAAGCTTGAAATAGTGCCACCTAGTAATAGTGTGCTGGACTGATGTGTTTGGTAAGGATATAAGCATTAGCGGTAAGCTAAAGTTGCTGCCCTCGCATTGAAAGTTATGTGTTACGAATTATACGAATATATATGTTTATATTTGAATACATATTTTTCTCAGACACTTAACGTAAGTGACAAGGGTTGCATTGTGTCATCTGTGCAAAACAAATGGGCCAGGAAAAAATATCCTCGTATGCACTGCTAACATGTAATGACTGGAGGAAGTTTCTAGTAATTGGCTCCAGACCACTCCTATTAAGGAAGAGTACGGAATCTGTGGTACTCACCACTCCAGCTCTACGCTCTTCCTCTTCATGCAGGCGGCTTTCCATCAACACATCAAAGAACTCGTCCAGTGTCAAAGCTCGCACCTGTTGGAGAAGAAAGTACGAGTGTAGACGGCGAACATTTAGTTCAGATATTGGGACGCTGTAATATTCAACGTGCGTTTACTATTCGGTGCTGTAACAGTCATCAGTTATTCTAGAGCCGCGATAAATGTCTACATCTATGTTGTCTGATTAAAATAGAACATTCGCCAACTGGAGTTATCGCGTCATCGTTGGTCAGTCCGACGTTTTAAGTTGACGCTGTCAAGTCTTGTTTGCATGTGGTATTACATGTAAACTAGCAAAAGACTAACAATACACAGTATTTACAACAACCAAGAGGCAAGATTTAGAATGGAAAACTAAGAGAAACGTGTTCTGATTAAAAACGTAGTAAAAACCGGGATGCAGTCCTCTTTCCCTACTGTCATTGCTGTACATCAAAGAATCATTGAAGAAAATAAGAGGAAGGATCATCAGTGCAATTAAAATGCGGAGCGAAAGAATATGAGTGGTAAAACTCACTGAGAGTGCAATCCTCTGTGAATGGTAGAAAGGTTTACGAAACAAAGAGAGTGAACTGAGCAGCGTAATGAGCAGATAATAGTCTTTCTGAGGGATGCAATTAATAAGTAACCAATCAGGTGGAGGGGGGAGGAATACTTCTACTTTGGAAGCTAAATAACACAGGATGGTCAAACAAGAAAGCTACAAGTAGTAGACTAGAAGAGATGAACACAGCGATCCTCCGTAAAAAACAGCCTGCTAACGTCAAACAAAGATTAGTAGCTTTCGGTAAGTGCTGTTAGAAACTGAATTCAAATTTCGGAAGACTGGTAAGATAAGAAATAATAAGTTCCTCCGTTGAGAAAATATTACATACTTAAAACCACGGCCTACAATCACGAACTTCATGAATTCAAATTTATCACGATGTCAAGGAGTAAATTCCATTTAACCACACCGCGCCGTAGAGTCAAATTTTCTGAAGAAAGCACATTTTGTAACGCGTTCAGCAAATAATTCAGGACGATGATTGTAAAAGATATTCTGAGACGAAGAAGTGGGCACAGTGTTCTTTTATTCTTTGTGGTCGCATCAAACTAGTGCGAAGACACATCACATTGCCTCCGCTCCTCATAAGAAAGGCGCTTCACAACACAAGGACATTCAGTGCATCCTCAACGCCTGGAAGACTCTTTCTATACATCACCAGAGCAAGTGATATGCCGTTAATCGAGCAGACGAGCTGCACTGGCGCCTTCCATCTCCAGGTCTTGTACACAAGGCTCCCCTGTCACGAAACGTTGCGACATCACTACCTGCTGCTCTACCCTGACGTTCCCTGTAATCAGCATCCTTCGTGTCGGTCTTGTTAGTCGCAGCTAAAGCCATAAGTAGCTTAATGTTGAGCTCTTTTGGACAAGTCAGTTCTTTGAGTAACATTGAACTGTGTGCATCCCGGCAGAGTCTAACTGAGTCGAAAGAAAAACGAATGAACAATCGTCATCCCTTACAATTCAAGTTTTGCTCTAGGAAGCACTGTAGCACGACGAGACTCACCTGCAAGGCGTCTTCTGCTGGAGAGACGTCGTCCCCCACGCGCGTCTCCTCCGCCTCCCCTGGCGCTGCTGACCGACAGCAGAACCACTCCCTCACACGAGAAAACATCTGTGCAGAGGAGATACCGCGTGAGACGTAGTCCAGGCACTCCACAGGGATAAACATTACAGCTGGTGACATTACGTTTTCAGGAACAATTACACTGCTAATTTCAGGCTGCTGGTTATTACAAATTTTCTTTACTTTTATTATTACTTTGCTTCTTTCACAGTAAAGAAATCCTTTTACCACAATTACGTCATGATCATTAAGGATTTTTGACTGAAAATAAAGGTGAGTGTGGTATCGATAGCTTCGACGCCACAACATAGGTGCGCTCTACTAGGTTGGCACTATGACACCGACACCGACGACAGCGCCCTCTAGCCGGCGCTGTGCAGCGCCGATCCGGATTCAGCCCTTTTGATTCCGAGTAGACGATCAAGCAACATCGTTTCTATTTCATCGTGGGCGAGCCAATACAGATTTGGCCTGTGTAACTTCTGTGAGCGTGAGACATCCGGCTTCGCACCTACGTGCTCCTCAGTGCAAAGTTATGTATTCATCTTCTTGCTGAAGTAAAGGTGATTTAAATTCACACTGCAGTACCGAGAGTTCTACCTCGCCTGCTCTTCCTAGCTTCCTACATTCGGCCTACCATTCACATTATAGAACCAGACTCACGCGCCGCCTAGCAGACGGATTACAAAATTAAGAGTTTAATGCAACGAAGTCACAGTTACAGTCACGTTTCCTCCTCACATAGTACATAAACAATGCGGTTTCATGTAGTCTTTCATGGTTGTGCATCAAATAAACTTCATCTTCTCGTAACACACAACAACACATACGAAATCCAATAAAATGGCGCTTTAGCTTGGGAAACACATCAGTGAACACAGTGCATGTTCCATCTTTTACAGGCAACTCACAGCAGTGAAAACACAAGACAACTAAAATTGTCCGGGTTCCCGGGTTCGATTCCCGGCGGGGTCAGGGATTTTCTCTGCCTCGTGATGGCTGGGTGTTGTGTGCTGTCCTTAGGTTAGTTAGGTTTACGTAGTTCTAAGTTCTAGGGGACTGATGACCATAGATGTTAAGTTCCATAGTGCTCAGAGCCATTTGAACCATTTGAACTAAAATTGTAAATATAGTTCATTGTCGTTGACTTTCACTCTCAAGATATTTTCCAAAGAAGGAGTGATATTTAACTAAGGCCACAAACTCTGTAATATTGGACACAATATTCACTGGTTAACGAGAGATCTCCTACAGTGACATAAATCTTTAGTTAAGTTTAACACAATAATTTAAAATATACATGGAATCAGATAGAAGAATGCAATAAAGCAATAAATGTCGTTTCTCGAATTGAAATGTAACGCAGCTGAGTAAACTGCAATATTTCCAGAGGTAGGTATCAAGTACTCCCTTCTCTCCCCCCTCCTCGCTTGGTATTGCGAGAGTTAAACCACGAATAAAATTGGTCTTCCACACTGAACGTCCAGCACGCACAAAAGGAAGCTAAACATGATGTCAGACGGGAAACAGTAACAATATTTGGCACAGGATTTCCAGTAAACAAGTCAGTCAAAGACAACATCCTGTAGTTCATTTCAATATCAGAACGTTTCTTCACCATCGCCTTCAAATTAGGAAACGGAAGATATGCCACCATCAACGCACATGCGTCGGTGAATGATCACAACATAAAGAGACAGCAACAAGTCCAAGACTTTTGTGGAGCTACGGAAGGATAACAAAATATCACAAAAACATATTGATGCTGTATTTGGAGACTTCAAGTCTCGACTAGGTGAAGGGAAAAGTACACTGACCCTTACGTAGAACACAAACAAGAAAATTAATATCTTCTAATGTATTATTATCAAAATTTTAACATAAAAATTATGTCAATGCAAAATCAACGCCCACACCGCTGTGGAATGAAAATTTTATTCAGTAAACATCCCGCAGGCTGCAGATAGGCCATGTCTCCGCTGTATCCCTACTTCCAGGAGTGCTAGTCCTGCACGTTTCGCAACGAAAACTTCTGTAAATTTGGAATGGTAGGAGACGAGGTACCGGCAGATGTGAAGCTGTGAGAATGGGTCAGGGACAGTGACTGAGGTGCCACGAAAGGCAAAGGTCTCGAGTTCGACCCTCGGTCCGGAACACACTTTTAATCCCCGAGGAAGTTTCAAGTTAAACATTCTTCGAGTCCGATCATCACTTGCCACAAGCAAAAATTGGGCCAGTCCCAAAAACAGAAATATAATACACAACATAATTATAATACTGGATGCAAAATACGTGTAGTTAAACAAAGATAAATACATTGAAGAATTTAATCAAAAGACAACCGAAAAATCGAAAGACCTCGGGAAGAAAGTTCACCATCAGGAGGATGGGGACATCATCCCAGGAAAGCATAAACGGTGGAACGCAACTTCTTACGAGACCACTAAACGAAGAATTCTGCCGTGGAATAACGTTAGCTCTAACAGAACAACAGAAAAAGCCATGATTTTCAAAAAAGTCCAAAAATAATCCTCGAATGATACTGGAAGATTAAAAAATGTACACGTCGAGTATACTAAGTGAAATCGTAGGCGATTTCAGAAAAAAATGAAGAAGGTGGTAAATTTCTACTGAATATTTACGAAAATTTAAAGGGTTATCACCCTCCAAATATATAGTTCAAGGGAACAGACAGACCTCTGGGAATAAATACTGAAGGAAAGTTCTCTAACAACTATTCTTTGAAAAAATCTTCAATGCCGAGAAGCCTAAAGAAAAATTAAACTTCACGAAAACAGTACCAAATCTGGATTCCGAACATCACAGAGCGAGAGCACAGGAGAATATTATAATAGATCTAAAAAGCAACATAGCCCCAGGAGAAGATGGCACTATCAACGAAATGTGGAAACTCAAAGAGCAAGTCATTGATAAAAACATTCGTAAAATTCTCTCATGAATATGGATTACAGATGAAATCCTACTGGAATGCAAAGGCGTGTTGATTCACAAAGCGTCCGTCAAGAAAGACTTCAATAGTTACAAACGCACCTAATTATAATCGTTTCTATACGAAACTCTGATCATGACCTTACTCAACCGACTTGAACCACAAGTTGATGTTACAGTTAGGTGGTTACCAAGCAGACATCAGAAAAGTAAGATCACGTATTAAAAAAGATGTTGACTATCTGAACACTTCCAAAAGTCGGGAGCACGGGTAACACTGTGATCACATTTGTGGGCCTTAAAAAAGCCAACGACTCCATAGAGAAGCAGACTTTCTTTGACAGACTTGTATAAAAGACAGAGAGATTGGGGCACCTGTACAATACACTCTCAAGGGTATCACATGCAGAATATAATTTGTGAAAGGCACCTTAGGACCATTAGAGATAACTATAGTGGATGGACAAGAAGATGTACCCTTTTATCTGCATTGTGCACAGCAACAGAAACAGCTCTGTCACTAAATGTCGGTTGGCGAAAAAGCTGCAGTGGATTCACAGTGGAGGAAGTGGTGCATTCGCACCAAACAGCTACCCATTATTTACGCCATTGCAGTTCGATTATTACATTCACTTAGAGGACACTTCAAAACGACTATTTTAATTATATATTGAAACAAGTTATATTCAAATAAATTTATACTTCTCGATACACGTTTAAGTTATTTATAGCCGATGATGTCGTTTACCTTGTAGGTAGCATACAGCCTAAGTCAACAAATTGTCTTAATAGAGGACCAGTGAGCGTTTTCTTGCGTTTGCAATAAAACGTTGACTTAAACCTTGTCTTCTTCCTTCCCGTAAGAACAGTTTTTTATATTAAACATGCCTATGCGTACAAGCTAATTATAATGTAAGCGTTATTAATTGTTTTCCGGAACAACTACGGACAGTGTACCGTTCCTGATGAAATACGTGTGTGATTATAGACTTGTAGTGCTTTACATTGAAAAGAGTAAGATTTCTCCAATTTCCAGATAATCGACCATTCTGACATATCTACTGCTTCATACGGAACATAAAATAAAAGGCAAATATTTCGATGCTGAATTGAAGCCCATGCAAAGATGGCCCATATTTTATTCTACTTGGTTTTGCACAAGATTATCAAACAATGGAAACAAAAGTCGAAGGGGTTAAGTCGGGAAGAACACGTACAAAAAAATTACTGGAATTTACAGATTACACGGCAGACACAGCTACAATAGGCACGGAGCACAAGGAACTCTGAAATACTTGCAGAAACTATACGCCTTAACCGGTTTCACATAATGTATGAGTAAACGCAATACATGGAAGAAAAAGCAACACACAAATAATGCACACAAAACGCGTTAAGGTTAGCAGACTGGAAAAATTCTGATATATAGGGGAATATATACAAATAAGGAGATGAAACAAGCCATCCAACGCAGATGAAACACAAACATTTCAGAAAGCGCACAAACTCACATGGACGCACAAAATTAAAAGAAACGTTTCAACAGAAGCCAAACTCGGGAACTATAACGCTGTTGCCAGAAGCACGCTGACACTAGAAACGTTCACTGTCTGATCAGAGAGACTGAGAGACAGAACACAAAATTCTCAGAAATATTTTTGGAGTTATACACGATGTATTGACGAAGAATCCGACCAATAAATTGTAAGAATGTGTAGACGGACGTACAGAAACTATCGTAAAACGGCTTCTGACATTATACGGACACATACATAGAATCAGTAGCAACATCCTTACAAAGAGAATTTTTACGCTGTGACATCTCAATCGCCAAACGCAATTGCATTCAACAAAGAAAAGAATACCTAAAGCTATCAGAAATCAATGGAGGAAAGGATAAATGAAATTGTCCAATTCAGAACTGAATTATGAACTCATAATTTTAAGGAAAATAAAGGAAGAAAAAGGGAAAATATGGACAGCATAAAGGAAACAGAAACACAATCAAAGAATGAAGAGACTTTGGGAAGAGAAAATACGAGACAGACAAGAAAAAATTGGAAAATCTTGTAACGACATAGTTAAAATCATTCTTCAGATGAAAATTTGGTAGTAATTACAATAAATGCAACATTATTGTTAGCAAATGCATTTATTATATCCATATAAATTATTATTGTGAAGCATTCTTGATCATGAATACTAATGTTGGCTAATGCAGTGCGACTTGATTTGACACACATTAATTGCGATACAACTATATTCACTTTTATTTTCTAATTATTAACGTGTGTTTCATGTGAGTCTGAAACGAGAAACTGTGTAGTAGTAGCAGCTCATCACAGTCAGGCAAACATGTGGACCATGTGTAAAGTCCGTTACTTGAAACGTACGTAATTAGACTGAACACCGACAATCACAACACTAAAATTTTGTATCCTACCGGATCTAGTTGTTTAGGATTGCATATGAATATAAGGGTAGCAAAAGAAAGAAAGTCAGTGATTTCGAATGAGTATCTAGGGGCAAATTGTGACTGTTTCCCAGAAATATATTTCCGTGGTTTGCGTGAATTATTGAATCTTTACTACGGTTGTGTAGACAAAGACAGACTCGCCGTAAAATTACAAAGACGTCACCACTGACAAGGCGCTTCGTAGTGAATTTCAGAGTAAAATACTTTGGGTCAGCATGATTTGATGTATTTTCCACTAGAGGCATACGTACAAAAGAAGACTTAAGGTATGAATAAGACACTTATATATGAGTAACACGAAATTTTTAGTCCTTTCCATTGCAGACGGTAACATTTTTCCAGCTTCGAACTGAGTGAGTATACCTACCCTACCTCCTTCTTCACGTGGAACATAAAATGGTGGGCAAGTACTCCGACAATGGAATGCTGCAGTCCATGGAAACATATCCCGTAACTTCTGCCTGGAATATTAATATACGCTTTTAACCTGTTCCTAGGTATTCTTTTTACATTATCCATTATACCTTTCACCACTTTCAAAATATTGCATGTAATAATATGATTTTGTCATTAGGAATTACAACATATTTTACTGGATCAGATACATGAATGATATCCTTTGTTTAATAGATGAGGCTCCAGCAGAAATTGACCAGCTGAATGAAGATGTAAGCACAGTACACAAAAAGATAAAGTTTACACTAGAAGAGCGTATGATAATGAAATAAACTTTTTAGTTCATAACACAAAAATCTCAGGATTGTTGTGAACCTACAAAAGACTCACAAAATTATAAATCCGACTTCAGATCATACATACTCTCAAAAGTAACCAGCACTCATACACAGGTATCGTACCGCTCAACAGAGACACCTATCAGGAAGAACTAGACATCACCACACAAATAGCAACGAACAGTGGTAGCAACAGTAATCTAGTCACAAAATTGAACAACAAAGACAGCCATTAAAAACGATACGTATAGAGCTACAGACAACAGCACAACAAAACAAACACATTCAAGCAGACACAATAACGACACAAAGCATACATGAAAACAAGGAAGAAGATCCAAGATGATACACAGTGACATACAGATACAAACTGTCACAAGAATAACAAACACTTTCAAAAGACACGAAATAAGAATAACTTTCAAAATATACAGTTCAATACATTCTTCAAATACCAAACGACGCAAATATCCACCAGAAACGAGATCGTATTAGAACACGGAAGTATGGAAATTGAGAAATTTGGTAACACTTAACAGAAAACAGAGACACTCCGACACCTAAACTGGCAGTTATGGAGCTGCATTTCGAAACGGAGTAACCACTAGGAAAACCGCAAGACTTTCAACCACTTTGCCACATGAGAGAAAGCCGTTTGGGTTACAAAGGATTAGACAGTCCTCTGCGAGTACCTTTCCGTTTTAGTATAAACATTTGATGAACTTTTTTAAATCTATACGTAACCAGTTTGTTCAAACGAGAATCTAAATGTGCAAACAGAAAAGGTGGTTTGTATAACATATCAAGGACACCAACTGAAGATGCACTAAAAACAAGGGGAAACAACTTAAATTTTAATCTAAAGTGCACCAAGTAATTGTTGTTTTTCTTTCAGACACCTACAATTCGTATTCAGCTGTTGCCAGTTTGGTTACCATGAGAAAGTTGATTTTGTCATTGCTTAGAATCAGTCTCTGCAAGCGGCCAGGCGGGACGCGATTTCGGCGACGAAGAGATTATGCTTCCACATTTCCGTTCCGTGCTTTTAAGAACTTTAATTGTGGCAACCAGTTGCGCTCCCATTGTTAATATGAACACCTACAGTAGGTTGTACACCCCAGCCGGCAACGTTTCAGCACGTACATACACGCAACCTTTTTTCTTTGGTATTTTGAACCATTCGTGTAAATCTATTGAACGTGCCTCCAGAATTAAGTTCATGAAGGATGTCATTTCAGTCATCAGAATTCAATTTTAATTGTGCGATCCTATAGCAAGACACTGTTCAGAAATTTAACATGGTAACAGCAGAAATCTCACAATTATATGGATCGATTAAATATACCGATTAATTTATACTCATTCTTGAACAATTGGCAGAAGGTTTTGAGCTACAATTCGGTAGCGAGATTTAAGTCTGTTAGCTACAATGGATCTCCAGTGGCCCTAGAAACGGATTCACTGGGGTCACTGTAGTTCTTGGGGTGGGAAAAAATGGTTCAAATGGCTCTGAGCACTATGGGACTTAACATCTATGGTCATCAGTCCCCTAGAAATTAGAACTACTTAAACCTAACTAACCTAAGGACAGCACACAACACCCAGCCATCACGAGGCAGACAAAATCCCTGACCCCGCCGGGAATCGAACCCGGGAACCCGGGCGTGGGAGGCGAGAACGCTACCGCACGACCACTTTTTTTTTTTTTTTTTTTTTTTGGACAGATAATAACTATGCAAAAATAAAGAAAGTAAAATTATCAGTCGAGAGAAGACTTGAACCAAGGACCTCCCGTTCTGCAGCTGCTCACGCTACCATTTTTATTTTTATTTTTAATAAGAATAGAATGAACAAAGTGTATATCATTGCTAGGCTGCCGTAGCGCAATATAAGAAATGAAATGTCTTCTTGAGGATTTTTTTTCTTTTGTTTTTTACATTTGCGCCAATTTGTAATAAGAATAGAATGATCAAAGTGTATATCATTGCTAGGCTGCCGTAGCACAATATAAGAAATGAAATGTCTTCTTGAGTTTTTTTTTTTTTTTAGTTTTTTTTTGGGCCAAGTAGTAAACAGAAATTTTTATGGTGCACAAAGGACTATCACTTCATAATTGAAGGGAGGTTGCTCCGCCGCTCTGCGAGAGAAGGGAAATGTGAAAGCGAAAATGGGAAAGAAAAAATGCCTTCTGCATTGGTGAGCATCTGAACAGTATCGAAAAATTCCGACAAGTACTAATGTCCCAGGAAGCAAATGGGATTCATACACACAGGTCACTGGCAACCTCTGCGATCCGAAATATTCTATTTGAAGCATTTAACCGTTGATTATGACGTTCAGCATGTTTCCAAATATCCTCCTGTAGTCACAGTGTTGTCTCATTTTAAAGTGTTCAATTTCTATGTAAGAATAATAGTCGAGGAAAGTAGCATGCCTATTCTGCATAATAAACGATGCTGTGTGGCCCATGATCCACGTTGCAGCGTTGTTTTTTGCTCGTGGATATCTCAGTTTTTGTGGCTGAATGATCTCTAAAAGATCTACACCACAGGGCGTCGTACGGTCTATCACCGACAATCGTTGGCGAAGAAATGTAGTAATTTCTTCTGCATGTCCGCACGTGAACCTATGAAGAAGCGTATCGACCCTTCCGCATGCGTCACAGTTGGGAGTTGGATGAAGGCCAATTTTATGTAGCTTTTCATTCGTTGCTACTTTATCGTTGACTGTTAGATACCAGTCGGCTATGAAGCGTGACGGTAACACGTCGCTGTGCACATTCCGCCATACTATACTCCAATGTGTATGTGGATGTTTTTCTTCGAGACGATTCCTGTGGTTTGTTGTCGTGAGAAGGCCATAAAGCTTCCTGTTCGTCAGGCTTCCGTTATCGACGATGTTGTGTCGAATGTAGCTCATTTCCATGTAGTACAGTCGCACATGTCGGTAAGAAAGGGAATGCCGGCGATATTAACGGGTGGGTCAAGGCTATGAGGCTTCCACCGCTGAATGAGGTTTGTGATGATACTGGTCCTCCGGGTACGGAACTCCTTCCTGATGCGATTTAGGAGCAGGGTGACACATTTTTTGTGTACTTTAATGAGGTTAAGGCCACCTTTGAACGAAGGTAATGTTAAGGTATCGAATTGAACTTTGAAAATGTGCCCCCTAAAAAGAAACCAACATAACGCTTGTTGTATACTCTTGGCTAGATGGTCGGAGATTGGAAGAATTTGCGCCAAATAAGTCATCTTGCTCGTAACGGCGATCTCGATGGTCTTAACTTTCTGTAGTATGTTCAAGTCACGGTCGGAGTGAAGTATCAAAGCAGCACGTAATTTATTAAGCATGTGTGACCAGTTCTTCGTCAGGAATTTGTCTGGTTTGGCCTCAAAAGTAACACCGAGGGTTGTGTGAGAATCCTTGACCTTGCACCAGGTAACATGGGATATGTCTCCGATACCGCCACCGATCTGCAAAGCTGTGGTTTTAGTTCTATTGAGTATTGCTCCTGAAAGAAACGTGAATGTTTGTAAAAGAGTTTCCGCTGACAGAAGTTGTTGCGATGATGACACAGTTACGCATACATCGTCAGCATACGCAATGCATGGGATAGTGACAGACTCGATGCTAAGTCCGATCCCGCTATGCGCCAAGTTGTTCAGTAGCGGCTCCACTGCAATGGCGTACAAAATCATTGACAGAGGACATCCTTGGCGGACGGATTGCTCAATGGAAACTTCTTTTGTAAAATGGCCATTAATGAGAATCCGTGAGGAGGCGTTTGTAGTAAGTTTGTGAATTAATTCTATGAGAGGAAGTCCAAAACCTAGTTTCTTCATGCTTTTAAAGATGAAGTCATGACGTACACGGTCATAAGCCTTCTCAAAATCTAGAAAGATCAGAGCGCCCTGTCCTTTGGTTTCAGCATACGAACAGATGATGTCCCTCAAATCGCAGGCTGCTGAGATTGCACTTCGGCCTTGCACTGCACTGTACTGGTAACTGCCCAAAACCTTGTACATAACGGTTTGCATCCTTAGCTTAATCGATCTGGTGATGATTTTGAAATCGGCATTCAGGAGAGTGATGGGTCGCATGTTTTCGACCTTCCTGCTGTTCCCTTTTTTCGGTAAGGGCAGGATGATACTTTCAGTAAATGCCTTGAGTATAACTTCCAGGGGCCAGAGTTCATTCGCTATCTCGAGGAGTGTCGGACCGAGGAGGTTCCAGTAACGATGGTAAAACTCAGCGCTGAGACCTTCGGGTCCTGGTGACTTCCCTTTCTTTGCACTGTGGACCGCCAGTCGGATTTCGTCCTCTGTGAAAAGAGATTCCAGATTTGCAGTATCCTGTTGTGACAAGCGACAGCTCAAGGTCCTAAGAAAATCGTCGCACGAGCGTTCATCAACGGCTTGCTTCTTGTAAAGTTGACTATAATAGTCGTAGACGTGCGAGATGATGTCACGTTGCTTCGTGATGGCATTCTCAGCGTCATCAACGACGGCTTCAATCAACATGGCTTTACACCGTTTCGTCGTTCTCAGGATGTGGTACAGAGAGGCCCGTTCTTCGGCAGCAATGTCCTTGGGGTGGGCTCGCACGATGATGCCTTGCATTCGTTGACGTTGTATCGCCGTGATTTTCGCTTTATATCGTTTGATCTTTATGTCGATATCGCGAGAAGGATTATTAGCGCGACTGTACAGTTCTCTCAAACAGCGATAATAAAACTCAATAGTCTGTTTCTGCCAAAATCTTTTTCGTCGGGTGTAACTCATGAGGGTGACGCGTAATTTAGGCTTAGCACACTGAGTCCACCACTGGAGAGCACTATCGTAACCTCGTCGTTGCCGCTGGAGCTGTTGCCACGTTATGTTCACCTCCTCTTCAAGTTGGGCATCCTGCAGAAGGCTGACATTCAATTGCCAGTAGCCTTTCCCGCGGTATATTTGCTGGTGGTGTAGGTTAAGGTAACACTGATACGCACAATGGTCGGAGATGTTGACAGGAGCTATGTCACAGTTCACAGCGTGTCGCTGGAGGGCCTCGGACACATAGATCCTATCCAGCCGACTGGCAGAATGACTGGTTACGAAGGTGTACGCTACCCGTTCACCGTGCAGTTGTTGCCATGTATCGTGAAGACGCATGCCATGAATTAAATGTTCAAGTTCGATACATCTGTTCGTGTTAGGAGTTTGGTCTCTGTCGTTAAGCACACAATAGAAGTCACCACCGAGGATGAGATGTGCACGATAAGCGCTAAGAAGAATGGGAACCTCGTTTTTGTAAAATGTTGAGCGATCTCTCTTATGAGTGCTACCTGAGGGAGCGTACACGTTAACAATCTGCACACCATTCACTCTAAGAGAAATGCCACGACCACTAGGCAGCCGCTGCACATCCGTAAATGGTATACCGTCACGCAGAAGTATGGCAGTGCCTACAGCATCCTGGAGATTGATGTTATCAATGAGAACGTAACCGGGCACTTCTAAGACTGCGACTACCTCCTGTAGGAGGGCAATGTCAACGCTGGTACCATACAAGATATCAGTTAGCGAACAGAGTTTCACCGCACTTTGAATTCTATTGACGTTAAGTGTGGTAACGTTGTAGGTTTGGCTATCGCACATGATGATTCAGAGGACAATGAGCTCTGTGTTGGATCGTCCTTCTCGACATCTTTGAATCAAACTCGTTGGGAACGTCTGGAGTACTCAGAGAGTGGAAATGTTGCAGCGCGATGGTCATGCGCGAGAGCAGCTACTGCTGCATCTCCTCGTCCTGCTGCCACCACGGCTCATTGCTGTCGGGGTGCTTCGCGGTGCGCGCGCCGCCTTGCCCGCCACCGCCGGCTGAGTCTGTCAACGTGGTCGCATCCGCCTGACCACCACGCGGGGCTGCGACTGACGTCAGCGAGTTCCTGCGGGAGCGCTGCTGCAGCTGCTCGCTGCTCTGCTCGCTCTTCCTCTTAGCCGTTACGGTGCTCTGTTCCCTCTCAGGGCTCAGTAGTGCCTTCAGGTGTTTGGTCTGTTCACGAATGCGTTCTTGCCTCGCGGTGTCCTCGCAGCGCACGGAGCAAGAAGATTGAGGTTAAGTCTCGCTGCCACTTTCTGACATGTGTACGGGTCTCAAATCATCCAACTTTTCCTCTTTGCTACTAGTCCCTTTGCTTCTCCTTCGGCAGCCTTTCTTCGTTTCTGCTGCAGTCTCTACCGATAGGGGCGGTTCAGGTAAACTGATCTGCACCCGCTCCTGTATCTCACACGGCTTAGTTTCAGAGGTGGCTGGCGCATCGTTGTTATCCAGCGGTAACTGCCCTGGTGAGGATGACGGTGCCGGATCGACGTCCGTCCTACCGCAAATGTCTTGGGCACTGCATTCCACCTGAACTGGCATCTCCGCCTCGCTAACACGTTCCGGCTGCCGAGGTGGTGGTACCGTCCCCGCGACTACCTCACTCAATAGCGGAACAAGCTTTTCACTACCGTCTGCAGGACGTTCCCGTGGAAGTTGAAATGGACGTCGACGTGTACAGTTCATCCGCAGATGTTCTATTGAATGGCAGATCGAACAGGTAGGGGGTTGTCCAATGTAAGTTACCTGTGCACGACAGCCGCCAATGGCAACATACGATGGTATATGCTTTTTTAAGTCCACACGTACACTTCGCACCCCGCTGTTAACTTGGTAGCGATATGCACTCGACCATTTTTCATTGGTAACTGAAAAAACAACGCCGTACAGTGACAGAGAACGTGCTATCAGGTCATTAGGGCACCCAGGTGGCACATTAAATACCCTGACGGTTCTCACTCCGTATCCCGAAGGCACGATTTGGACATTGCTAATACTGCCATCATTATGACGAAATGGTCTCACACCAGCATGCTCCTCAACGAATTTCTCATAAGTGTCACTCGAAATAAATTTGATAAATAACGAGTACTGCACAAAGTCCAACTGGAACGTGTCGACTATATCTTTCGGCAATTTCAGATCCTCAAAAATCCACTCATGGATTTCGAAAGCCGTCGGTCGCAAGGTAGCACGATCGAAAACACAATGAACGCTGATCGCTCTGTTAATTGTCGACATCTTACTTACAACAGCGGTACAGAAACAAACGTTAACAGCGCTCGCACACGCTGTTCAGCTCTCCACCTCAGCACTGCTCGCGACGTAAACACTGGCCCGCGCTACCGCCCGTCACCGCGCGATGTGCACTGGCCGAGTGCCTGAGCACGACTGAACCACGAGATGCGGGCAGGGGTGGGAACTGCCTCTAAAGACGTATCGGCATAAACATGCAGAAGGCAATGAGAACCAGTGCATTGAAGACACTTCACGTCTATCCACAGGACATGCGGCTTGTAATCGAAAAAGTGTCATGATGACCTCTCCATTGGCAAGAGATTCCGTAACGATAGTTCAGGCATACATGCCGACGTCGCAAGCTGAAGATGAAGAGATAGAGAAAGTATATGGGGATACTGAAAGGGTAATACAGTAAGGAAACCGATATGAAAGACTGATAGTCAAGTTGGACTGGAATGCAGATGTAGGGGAAGAAGTAGGTGGAAAGGATACAGGAGAATATGGCTAGGGACAAGGAATGACAGAGGAGAGAGACAAATTCATTTTTCTAATAAATTTCAGCTTGTAATAGCGAATACTCCGTTCAAGAATCACAACTGGGGAATGTATACATGGAAAATGCCGGGTGATACTGGAAGATTTCACTTCGATTGCATCTAGCCCAGACAGAGATTGTTGAAACCATACTGGATTCTAAGGCGTATCCAACAGACATACACTCAGATCACAGTGTAGTAGTGATGAAGAGTAGGCTGAAATTTGAGAGATTAGTCAGGAAAAATCAATAGGAAAGAAGTGGGATCGAAAGCACTAAGAAATGACGATGCATGCTTGAAATTTTCTAAGGCTATATCTCAGTGGGTAGTACAGTTGAACAGAAAAGGACATCTCTATAAAGGTCATTCACAGATGTTGGAAACAAAAACAAAGGTATAAAGAAAGCAAGTGCTAATAAGACACGAGTAACAGCGCCACGGGTAACAGAAGAAGCACTTTAGTTTATCGACGAAAGAAGGAAGTACAAAAACGTTCAGGGAATATCAAGAACACAGAAATACAAGTCGCTGAGGAATGGCTGCTTAAAAAATATGAATAAACAGAAAAAGAAATGATTGTTGGGAAGACTGACCCAGCATAATGGAAAGTCAAATTAACCTTCGGTGAAATTAAAAGCAAGGGTGGGCCGGGCGTTGCGGCCGAGCGGTACTAGGCGCTTCAGTCTGCAACCGCGCGACCGCTACGGTCGCAGGTTCGAATCCTGCCTCGGGCATGGATGTGTGTGATGTCCTTAGGTTAGTTCGGTTTAAGTAGTTCTACGTTCTAGGGGAACGATGACCTCAGATGTTAAGTCCCATAGTGCTCAGAGCCATTTAAACCATTGGAAAAGGAAGGATGGTAACGTTAAGAGTGTAACGGGACTTCACTGGTAAATACAGAGGAGAGATTGGATATGCGGAAAGAATACATCGAAAGTCTGTGTGGGGCGAAGATTTGTCTGAGGTGGTTAAAGAAGAAACAAGAGTCGGTTTAAAAGAGATTGGTTATCCTCTACTAGAATCAGAATTTTTGAGAGATTCGAACGACTCATGCTCGAAGAAGACAGAAGGGATAGATAATATTTCACCAGAATTTCTAAAATCATGGGAGTAACTGGAAATAAAACGGCTATTCACGTTCGTCTGTAGAATGTATGAGTTTGGCGACATATTATCAGAGATACGGAAAAATGTCATCCACACAATTCCGAACTCTGCAAGAGCTGACAAGTGTGAGAATTATCGCACCATCAACTTAACAGCTAATGTGTACAAGTTCCTGACAGGAATAAAACACAGAAGAATGAAAAGTAAAACTGGGGATGTGTATCATAACGATCAGTCTGGTTTTAGGAAAGGCAAAGCCACCAGGGAGGCAGTTCTGACCTTTTTGATAATTGATGCAAAACTAAAGAAAAATCAAGGCACGTTCTTAGGATTTGTCCACCTACAAAAAGCACTGCACAATGTAAAATGGTACGACATACTAGGTTAAATTCTGAGAAAAATAAGTATAAGATATAGGGAGACACGGGACGGGTAATATACAATATATACCTTCGCACTTTTCTTGTACAAGCACCGTAAGCGAAAAGGCGCATGCATCTTCCGACGCCTTCCGCTATGTCATTTATAAGGAGAAGGGCCAGACATAAGAAAGAAAGCAGCTTCCGCGGCATGAGGCACTGCCTACCGACATGTCTCAATGAAACTTTAACTGCCCATAAAGGAATACGTACAGCACACTACAAAAGATAACTAAAAAGTATTCGAAATGAGACGAAAAAAGATTACACCTATATTGAAAGACTATAAATACAGCGAAGTCACCGTGCTGTATGGTGGTCCCCTGGACGTTACAAAAAGAGGGACATGGTACCTAACAGGGAGTGTAATCAGGACGGACGACAGTGCATGTTCTGCGACATGCTCCCATGTTGGGCACAAAGTTTGTCAGGAGTTTTTGTGGCAGGGTGTTTCATTCCTCCACCAGCGCGGATCACAACTGCTGCATGGTCTCTGGTTCATGTGGCCGTACTGCAATACCTACCCCAAAGCATCTGACACGTGCTCGATGAGATTACAGTAGTGGGAATGGCTGACTAAACCGGTCTATTCGCCGGATATCCTCTCGTTCCAAGAACTCCTCCACGTGCACTCTTCGACGTGGTCGGCCATTGTCATGGGTCAGGACCAAATGGTCATTGGAAAGACGGACATGGGGAAGGAGTACGCTGTCACAGCAAGGTTGACCTTCGAATGAATTGTGTTCAAAGATCTGCGATGCCGCCAGGTGTCGGGGATTGCACCAGCGACGAATAAGCTCGCTTACTCTTCTCGGATGAGGGCAGAGCCAGTGATTCTGGACGTTCCCTCATCTGGCGAGAGGTGAGAATACGTAATCCACCCAAGCACATTGTCGGACGTGAACGTTTTGGAAGTCCAGATTTTGTTGTGTGGTGAGGCATAATATCGCAGAGGCGAAATAACCTCGAAAGCTTTGAACATAGTACAGCCTCCGGCCAACGTCATTGTGACACTGTACTCCTTCCCCATGTGAGTATTTTTGGAGAGAATTCGACCGTCGCTTCATGTTTATGACTCCGTATCTCAATCTACATAAACGCAACATTTCTAGAACGGCAACCCGTTGCTGAAAATGCGTTACCATCCGTGGCGATCACACACCCTGCTAAGAGCCACATCCAGCCTTTTATAACGTCCATGGCACATTCAACATTCATGGTCACCTGAGTGTAGTTATTGCCTTTGAGTATAAGTGGCATTTATATTCCTCTCACTGAGAGTTTCTTGTTGTTAGCTTATGTACTGTAGGTGTAGCTGTTCTTTCTACGTGCGATCCAAGTGTCACAGAGAAATGATAGTAGGCAGCGACTCGTAGTGCGTAAGTTAAGTCCATAAGATTTACACACCAGTTTACATTCTATGAAAATTCAGGCCCAGTAACACAGCCAGGGGGTACACAAATATTTCTGTTCGATACAAAGTCGTCAGTCTAATCACACAATGAGTCTGATATTCTATAGGCTCGTTATTTATTCATTACTCGGCCATGTGGAACTCTATTGAACACTTTTCTGGAAGTCATGGAACACGGCATCAAGTTGGGAGGTGGTGTCTGCAGTATCCCACTTCGACTAGTGTCTTTTCCTCTGTTGAGTGATTTCAGATGCTTTTCTATCCCACGGTCACCTATTGTGAATATGTGTCATTTTGTCACTCGTTTGAGACTCAAAGGAGGAACTACAGTACAGTCTTCCTCAGTGAAACAGTTCTGACAAAAAGACCTTTGGTAACATGGTTTCCTCTGTGTCATCCTCCGTTTCGATATCACTATGACCGGGGAGTATCTGGACTGGTGACTTCGATCCATTTGTCTATATAACGCAAGACAAAAACATTTTAAGGTTTTGTGTGTAGACGGTATATTGAATATTATTTTCGAGTTTGTTGGGCGCTTCAAGAGTGCCTCTCTTTAAGCTGCTTTTGGCTTCGTTCATGTTTTGTTTGTCTCCGAGGCTCCGCCTACGTTTAAATTTGCAATGGTTCTCTCTTTGCTATCGTTGCAGCTTTCTATGATGATTGTCGAGCAACTTTTCCATCCTTCACAACTTTGTTCGACGTGTATCTGCTGTAAAAGCGTATTGTACAATTCTCTTGAACTTTGTACATTGATGTCAACATTGTCAGTGCGGGATGTGTAATTTTGTCGTTGAACGATTAGCTAATCCGAACTCTGTCTCTTGTCGCAATTGCTAAGCGGAGATATATTCCTACGCTTCCCGCTATTGCAATTTAGAACCCTATTCAACTGTGCAATAACGGCTTTATCGCCACAGGTTCCCTTTGCTACTGAGTCGAAAGTTCTCCCCTGTTGCTGACCAGGATGTCTAGTATGTTATCTTCCTGAGTCGGTCCTCCGATTAAGTACTCAATTTTATTTACGGTTAAGTCATTTAGAAAATTTCACATGTTCCCCTGTCCCTACTCCCAGCCTTAATCATTTGAGTCTCCGAGAAAAGCTGAAACATACATCTGACTGTAGATACAGAGCTCAATTGCAATGAAGAAATTAGTAGCAGACTCACTTTTATCAATTGTGTATCGCTTGACACGGTCATAAAAACGCCTTGCCATCTTGTATTATTATTAGGTGGACATTTGAGATTTATTTCATGCTAGTTAGATCTCATTTTGCCTGAATGGTTGTTGGATCTTGTTCATTATGTACCTCATCTCTCCGTGGGAGTGTTCCTAAGAGTCGTATTTAGCATTTATATACAGATATGGATTAAATGACTACGAAACTCCTCAGGAATAGATAATACAGTTGAATCAAAAGAAACTGTAGATAAAATAACAGCAGATGAACTCAAAAAAGCTTTTAATGAAGGAGGAAGGCATCAGAATGTGGTGATATGAATTCTAAATTTTCCCCATTGTCCATATAAGAATGAAATATTGTGCTATCGTTGCTCTTATCGCTAACGAAAAAGGATTTGATTAGGTAACTGCAAAGAAATTACTTCAAGTCGTTTTAAGCAAAGGCCTTCCACAGAGTTAGTTAGAACGATAGAGTGTATGGCAAAACATGTATTAAAATTACTGTGCACTGATGAAAGTTGAAATAATACAGGGATTTAGACAAGGATGCCCTCGGTCACCTACTCATTATACTTTCCATATCATAAACAAATTGCACATATTCCTTGTCAACACTTTTTAATGTATACAGTCTCAGTACTATTTGAGGACTGCCGATTTCCTTAATTTGGAAAGCGAGGGGTTCTACAACGATGGTTGTATGCGCTTGAGAAAGTACTGCAACCTTTATCATAACACCACAGGCGTCTAATGTCTCTAGAGACGTGTGTTAATTTGCTTCCCCACATTAAAGCGCTGGTAACACATAGCGCTGTGTCGCCTGTTAAGTGCAGGCGTCAGTGTGCTCGTGGGTCATGAAATGACTGGTTGGGAAATTATGTTGCTACGGGTTGAGTCACAAACGTCTAGGGAGATTCTAAAGACTCGAGAACTCGTGGCACTGCATGTGGCGATCCGTGAGCCTGGGTCAGCACACCAACGACTAGCTTCACCCCAAAGCTACTTTCTGTCACAATATTCAACAAGAACGTAATTTCGATCTTCATTTAATGTTAATTGCTCACCACCATGTAGGCAGAAGATTTTCACATGCAACACAACAATCACTTTTCGCAATGAAAATATGCCCATTAATGGGAAGAAGATCCACTGAGTTCCATGCTAAGCACTTCAGTGGAGACCAGATAACTGTGCCGGCCGCGGTGGTCTCGCGGTTCTAGGCGCGCAGTCCGGAACCGCGCGACTGCTACGGTCGCAGGTTCGAATCCTGCCTCGGGCATGGATGCGTGTGATGTCCTTAGGTTAGTTAGGTTTAAGTAGTTCTAAGTTCTAGGGGACTGATGACCTCAGCAGTTAGATCCCATCGTGCTCAGAGCCATTTGAGCCATTTGAACCAGATAACTGTGCAACAGAAATTGTGGCCACCTATTCGACAAGATGAGAACACTTCGGTTGAACTCCACACGGCTCTAAACAGCTGAAACAGCTACCACTTCACAGATGGCGGAATTGGCAGTATCACGATCCAAGAGTGACCACGAAGATTATCTTTACGCCATCAACTCGGGAGAAAGTCTCGTAGCAATGAAGCGAAGCGAAACAGCTGAAGAGGAATTTGCGATACTACTAAATAGGCAGCTTTGACCAGTGACGAAATGGTAATGCCTTAGTGTGAAATCACCTATTGTAGTACATTTCGAACTTACTTGCTCTACGCCATTGTTCGATTTCATATATTTGATGGTTCCGGGATAAATTATATTTCAACCTTTGAAGCGACTCTGGAACAATACTATTTTGTAGTAGAAATAAAAAATGGAACCGCTGTAAAGCTTTCTTTGAGATACCGATTCGTTTTTTCTCTCTCTCTCTCTGTCATATAATTAATCTACGACTGAGTATCTTATTCGTAACTGGTATTATCTTACACGACATATAACACAGTGGTGTCCAAGGACATTGGATACCGATACGAACATACTCAGCAGGCTGTGTTATCGCGTACAAAATATAAAAAAGCGCAGTCGTTTGACAGAGCTGTCCTTCATTATCAGGTGATTCATGTGAAGTGGTCACGGGCGTGATAATGGCTCCATGACAGGAATTAACAAACTCTAAACGCGTAATGTCAGATGGAACTAGGAGTATAGGCCATTCTATTTCGGAAATCAAATGGAAATTCAATATTTCGAGGCCCATAGGGTCGTGAGTGGGTCTAGAATACCAAATTTTGGGCATTACTTCCTATCACGGTCATTACGTTGGCCGACGCCCTTCACTTAACGACCGAAGGCAGCTGCGTTTGCATTAGGTTGGCAGTGCTTAAAGACCTGCAACATTGTGTGAAGTAATTGCAGATATCATTGTGGGACTTACGACGAACGTATCCATCACGAGGTTGCTCCGAAATTTGACGTTAATAGGCTATGGCAGCACACGACCAGCGCCTTTCCTGGGTTCGCGACCATATTTATTGAACCCTATACATAGCATGTTCACATGAGTCGCGATTTCACTGGGTAAGAGCTTACTGTAGGCTTCGAGTGTGACGGAGAACCCACGAAGCCATGGACCTAAGTTTCCACAAGACACTGAGCAGGGTTATTCTGCCTCCGTAATGGTGTGGGCTGTGGTTGCATAGAATAGACTTGGTCTTCTGGTCAATCTCAACTGATCATTTACTGGAAATGGTCGTGCTCGTCTACCTGGAGACCATCTGCAGCCATTCATAGATTTCATTTCTATGGATGACACTGCGCCTTGCCACAGGGCTTCAGTTATTAACGATTGGTTTGCAGAAAATTCTGGATACTTCGAGTGTTCGAATTTGCCACCTAGATCACCCGACATGTATTCCATGGAACATTTATGGGGCATAATCGATAGGTCAGTACATGCACAAAATCCTACTTTAGTAACACTTTCGCAAATATGGACTCCTGTAGAGGCAAGCAGGGAACATTCAACGAATTGAAGAGCCGAGTCCACATCGAGTTGTTGCTGTACCCCATGCCAAAACATTGTCACATACGATATTAGGAGGAGACCCTTGGTTTTAGTCACTTGAGTGTGTAATGCGAGTAATGAAAACTTCCTCTTCATTAATAGCTCAAAATATTGCCAGAAATGTGATTTAGCGTACAGTACCTAGTGTAACACACAGTCGAATTGCTCATTTCAGCGCTGGTCTATAAAATTACAATCCCCACTTTAAACTATTAAACGTCTTACTCACTTTGTGGATATTCAAGGTCATTGCATATATATAGCGTCACATATTCAGTGAGATTATCACAAAAATTAAAGCAACAAAGATTTCAGCTGTGTGGAAGTTACCAAGAAGTGGTTCAATGTAAACACCTGATCAGAGTGTTATCTATCATAGGGAATCCAGAACCCAATCAGGTGTCCGCAACACGCTTCAGAATCCGAAAACAAAGTTTAATACGCCAGTACTAATATTGTATACAGATAGTGAGACAAATTAATTTACGTTACACTGATTGTAATCGTATGTCTCCTGCTACAAGAGGAATAAGGATTGACAGCAAGCCACTGGATCATACCTGTAATCACTGATGCGTCCCGTGCCCCCAAAGCTGGAGCTAAGACTTCTTGCGAAGCTCACAAGCTCGGAATGAGCTTTTAACAGGGGCTGTTGTGCTGAAAGAAAAGCTCTACCACTTCAAAAAAGAATATCGGTACTTTTTTCTCGGTTTAAGTAAGCGCACGATTTCGTAACGACACTACGATAGCCTCGGCAGAAATCGCAATGATGCTAGGCAACGACTCAGGCCCTTCTCCACCGACCATGCATTGTTGCGAACGTTCCCAGGGATCGTCACTAAACAGAAACGCCGTGAATTACACAGAGCATTCCGCAGTGTTTTATCGGAGATGTTATGTGGGCATTTTGTATTCACTGTTGTTTAGAAAGGTAAAACATATAAGAACCTAAATACAATTATGCATGGATGCTGTGACTTTGGTCCTTAAATAATGTGCTATAGAAAGACCTCGCGTCATTAAAGGGTATGTGTATATGTATTAAAAGGAGTTGAAAGTGAATAAAGAAATTATTGAACTAACGTGCTACAGGAAATATATAAATTTACTCTCGTACAGAACAGAGAGACGAAAGTTAATAGAAGTTCGAGTGGCTTAAAAATGTCCACACCGAAGCATACAACTATCATCATCACACCTTAGCGAAAGATCTTGACAATAACCCGAGAAAATTGTGGGCTCTCAGCACTATGGGACTTAATATCTATGGTCATCAGTCCCCTAGAACTTAGAACTACTTAAACGCAACTAACCTAAGAATATCACACAACACTAAGCCATCACGGGGCAGAGAAAATCCGTGACCCCGCCGGGAATCGAACCCGGGAACCCGGGCGTGGGAAGCGAGAACGCTACCGCACGACGAGAAAATTATGGACAAACCCAAAATCGCTATGTGTGTCTTATGCTTCTGTCCAGTCTCTCGTTCACCACTCTAGTGTGACAACAAAAGATAGCAAAGGGAAAGTCAAATTTTATATTTCGCATTTAAGATACCCTTCACGCGCGAGAATCGTGCAAACATCCCGTAGTTCGACCACAGCACAGACTCACGTATGGAGGACATAGTAATATGCATCCCTGTCGTTGACAAGCAGGTGAAACAACTGAAAGTAATTAGTTCGCCATGTCCGGACGGAATACCGATTTGGTATTAGAAACAGTGGTCTTTGGGATTGCCCTCAGTCAGCTTTCATTTATCGCGAAGCTCTGCCGAGTGCAGGGTCAAGGAACGGAAAAAAAGTCGTTTCTGAAACGCAAAAGAACCGAACAACAAAATTACAGATCAATATCCTAATTACAGAATTCTTGAACTTATTCTCACTTCTAATACAGGAAATTCCGTTGAGAACGAAAGGCTTCTGTCAACGAATCATATCGTTTTAGAAATGATCGCTCGTGCGAAACTCAGCTTGACCTTTTCTCATATGACACCTTTCGAACCATGGATGATGAGCAACACTCAGATTCCATATTCCTAGATATCTGAAAAATATTTGACACAATGCCCCACGGCAGATTTTTAAGGGCGGTACAAGCATACAGTTTGCTTTTCCAGGTATGTAAGTGTCTCGCAGATCCTAAAGTAACAGAACCCAGTACGTTGTCCTCGATGGCAAGTATTCATCAGATCCAAGGGCTCCGTCAGATGTTTCCTGGAATTGTGATAGCTCAGCTCTTGCTTTCGATACACCTAAGTGATCTGGTGGAGAGAGTAAGCAAAGTCTCCGACTGGTTTCTGATGATGCTGTGATGTAAGGAAAGGTGGCGTCGTTGAGTGACTGTGCGAGGATACAATATGAGTTAGATAAAATTTCTAGTTGACATAGTGAACGGTTAGTAGGTTTCAATAAAGAAAAATTTCAGTTATTGCAGATCAGTAGCAAAAACAAATCCATAATATTCGAATACAGTGTTGGTAGTATACTACTTGGCATAGTAACGTCGACAGATTATCCGGGCATAACATTGCAGACCGATATGAAATGGAATGAGCACGTAAGGGTGGTATTAGGAAAGACGTAGGATTGACGAATGTGTCGACAGGGAGTGGCAGTTTCAAACATAGCGCCGGCCGCTCGCCCCATGTGACGTCACTCGGTTCCGTGGGTGGACATAACCTCCAGTAACTGTCCAGTTTGCCTCCAGCGCATTCACCACTCCAGCCCTCTCTGGAAGGCTCTACATGCTACCGTTACATCTATATAAGTAGAACAACGTGCCTACACAGGCAGTCATTGATTTCAACTCCTGATGACGATGTCCTAGGAAACTCGAGTGTCTTATTCGAAATGACGCGGCTAGTAAACCGAGTAGATTTTGTAGAAGCATGCTACAGGGAAAGACTCCGAGGTCACATCTTGCAAAGCTCATTGTGGCTCGAAAAAAGTGTAAGTCCCAATAATCGCACCAAAATTGGCTCAAAGATTCTCCACGTGCCTTGTGTAAACTAGCTGTTATTAGTAGATCAAAGGATTCCTGTTGATATGTAAATTCAACCCCCCCCCCCTATTTGAGATATGGCTGTCGAATTTCACTGTCTTCTGCATTATTATTTATGTGTGTTACTATTACACTCTGCATGTGATTGGTAATAAACGGTTTGCGACAATTTTCACTACTCTGAATTGTGGTCTGAGGTGACATGGAATATTTGAATTTTCAGATATTATATTCCTGGAAGTTTGTTTAGGCATAGCAGGTGATACTGTATAATATTACCAGTCCACTTCTACATGCAAGAGTAGGCGCAATAGTTACCTGAATATTGTACCATTATCATATTCTTCATATTAATTCACATACACCTAGACTTCCAGCTGTATATCGTTGTCTGTCATATCTTCATCAGCATCACTCAAACCCGCATTTCCCAAAACTGATTTATCATCACTGTTACTCTTATATATACCTACTAAAGACTCTTTGAGCTCTTAGCCCTTCTCAACCATCATCCAATATGAGTCAAATATATCACCTCGTACTTCAACAAAACACAAATTCTGTTTGTGCATTTATTGCAGGAGTGCACGTGTTTGTATTTTCTGCGAACTTGTTACAACAATGGATACATAAAAAGTTGGTTGAGAAAGCGTTTATCCCAGATTTTTCACTATCGTAATAAAGTTGAAACATAACATTGAAAATCACATTTTCTATACTTGAGGTGTTGCCCGACCCCAATGCAAAGAATCAAAATTATTGTTGTAAACGCCGTAGTAAAACCTTAAATATTTTGCCCGTTTATAATAAAAATAATAATCCATACCTGGAAGACGAGAATCCTACGTCTAAGTTGAAACTGTTTCTTTTAATTTAACGGGGCATTGGGGTGTAAAGGGACCATACCTATCAAGCAAGGGTTGCTAGGGTGCCGATATAAACAGGGCTGAGTTTACAATGCCTGTGGCGCTGACTGCTATTGATCTCTGTACACCAACAAATTTGTATGCAATGATGTCGGGCATATTCGGCCTGGAATCGCATCAGCCTGACAGTCGCCCACCATACGGCCCGACACCCTGGAGTGGTGCTCTGGGATGCCATTTCATTTCATAGAAGGATCCCTGTAGTTGTCATGCGCGGCAGCACAGCGGTCCGTTGTCGATATTCAAGGCCCACGTTGTTGCTCTTCATTGGGAAGCATCCAGACTTACATTTCAGCAAAATAACGTCCATCCTATTACTGCGAGACTCTCTGCTACTTGTCGTCGTGCTTTCCAAACCACTGCTTGGCCACCAAGGTGGATCTCTCCAGAATTGAGAACGTGTGGATCATTATGGGCAGGGTCTCAACCAGTTCGGGATTCTGACGAAATAACGCTCCAGTTGGTCAGAATTTGACAAGATACTCGTCAGGACACCCAACAACTCTGTCATCAATGCCAAGCCGAATAATTGCTTGCATAATGGCCAGAGGTGGATGAAAACGTAATAGACTTCATCAATTGTGTAGGTCTAGCTGTTTAATAAATCGCTCAGTTTTTCTGAAACTATAATCGTTTGTTTGTCTGTACATGTACATCACCTCTACCGATTTACGTCCTATTCAGTTAATTCCTTTCGTGTTGCGATGGTTATCTTTGTTTCTTCCTTTCTCTTTTATTTTATTTTACTGTTTTTTTTGTTTTTTTTTTTGTTTGGAGCGTATACAATATGTTAAACAAGGACACTACAGGTGGTCATCCGTAAATTTGTTTAAGGAATAAGACCTGCATTTGCCTGAAGTTAAATCAACGGAATCCATCCTTCCCGGTGTCTCTCACAATCTCAGTCGTTTATACCAGAAGAGCTATGGCCATATGTTTATACATAGCTGGAGCAAGTTAGCCTAATAGTGTATAAAATTATAGCAAACCATTTGGTCTCTTCACGCTTTTCGTATTTCGGAAACGGCAGTCTGCATTCGAATAGTAATGGAGGCTGTTTTGGAGACGTACCGTCTGGCGTCCAGATCGTCTTCCCTCTACGATGGGCTGAGGGCACCAAAGACACTGTGGTCAACAGAACTGAGCAGTTTGACATTTTAGATCTTTTTTGGCACGTAACTACGGTTAACAAATTTTCTCAAAAACCTTTTGACCATGATAAAACTTCTCTGGATGTGGAAGCCACCATTTCTGCTGGAATTTCTTTGTTTCGTCTGAGAGTTCCCTTTGCTGTAACTTTTTCCTGCAATAGTTCTTCAAGCAAAAGAACATTTATGAAATTTTATTATTCCAATATTGTTGTGTTTCCTCTCGGTGTCGTTGGTTTCTCGCTGGTTTGTTTTGTCTACATCTACATACATACTCCGCAATCAACCATTCGGCGCATGGCAGAGGGTATCTCGTACCACAACTAGCATCTCCTCTCCCTGTTCCACTCCCAAACAGAACGAGGGAAAAATGCCCGCCTACATGCCTCTGTACGAGCCCTAATCTCTCATATCTCATCTTTGTGGTCTTTCCGCGAAATGTAAGTTGGCGGCAGAAAAATTGTACTGCAGTCAGCCTCAAATGCTGGTTCTCTAAATTTCCTCAGTAGCGATTCACGAAAAGAACGCATCCTTTCCTTTAGATACTCCTACCTGAGTTCCTGAACCATTTCCGTAACACACGCGTGATGATCAAACCTATCAGTAACAAATCTAGCAGCCCGCCTCTGAATTGCTTCTATGTCCTCCCTCAATCCGACCTGATAGGGATCCCAAACGCTCGAGCAGTACTCAAGAATAGGTCGTATTAGTGTTTTATAAGCGGTGTCGTTTGCAGATGAACCACATCTTCCCAAAATTCTACCAATGAACGGGAGACGACTATCCGCCGTCCCCACAACTGCCATTACATGCTTGTCCCACTTCATATCGCTCTGCAGTGTTACGCCCAAATATTTAATCGACGTGACTGTGTCAAGCGCTACACTACTAATGGAGTATTCAAACATTACAGGATTCTTTTTCCTATTCATCTGCATTAATTTACATTTATCTATATTTAGAGTTAGCTGCCATTCTTTACACTAATCACAAATCCTGTCAAAGTCATCTTGTGTCCTCCTACAGTCACTCAACGACGACACCTTTCCGTACACCACAGCATCATCAGCAAACAGCCGCACATTGCTATCCACCCTATTCAAAAGATCATTTATGTAGATAGAAAACAACAGCGCTCCTACCACACTTCCCTGGGGCACTGCAGATGATAACCTCGCCTCCGATGAACACTCACCATGGAGGACACCGTACTGGGTTCTATTACTTAAGAAGTCTTCGAGCCACTCTCATACTTGGGAACCAACCCCATATGCTCGTACCTTAGTTAGGAGTCTGCAGTGGGGCACCGAGTCAAACGCTTGCCGGAAGTCAAGGAATATGGCATTCGTCTGATACCCTTAATCCATGGTTCGCAAGATATCATGTGAAAAAAGGGCGAGTTGCGTTTCGCAGGAGCGATGCTTTCTAAAGCCGTGCTGATGCACGGACAGCAACTTCTCTGTCTCAAGGAAATTCATTATATTCGACCTGAGAATATGTTCGAGAATCCTGCAACAAACCGATATTAAGGATATTGGTCTGTAATTTTGAGGATCCGTCCTTCTACCCTTCTTATATACAGGAATACCTGCGCTTTTTTCCAGTCGTTCGGGGCTTTACGTTGGGCAAGAGATTCGCGATAAATGCAAGCTAAGTAAGGAGCCAATGCAGTAGAATACTCTCTGTAAAACCGAATTGGAGTCCCATCAAGACCTCGCGATTTATTTATTTTCAACCCATTCAGCTGCTTCACAACCCCAGGGATGTCTATCACTACGTCCTCCATGCGGGAATCTGTACGAGACTCACACGGCGGTATGTTTGTAAGATCCTCCTGCGTGAAAGGTTTCTCAAATGCTAAATTTAAAATTTCCGCTTTCGTTTTGCTGTCTTCCGTTGCAAGGCCAGACTGATCAGTGAGTGACTGGATGGAAGCCTTCGACCCGCTTACCGATTTTACGTAAGACCTGAATTTCCTTGGGTTTTCAGCAAGATCTTTTGCTAAGGTATGACGGTGGTAGTGGTTGAATCCTTCGCGCATCACTCTTTTTACAGCAGCACGAATCTCTACTAACTTTTGCCCGTCCCCATTCTCCCGATCTTTCTTGTAGCGCGAGTGTAACTGCCTTTGCTTCCTGAGCATTCTCCGAATTTCGCTGTTAAACCACGGTGGGTCTTTTCCGTCCGTAACCCACTTTTTCGGCACATGATTGTCCAATGCGTGATTTACAATGTGTTTAAAATTTGCCATAATTCTTCCACGTCCATCGTACCGGAAGTAAATGAAGTCGATTCATTTACTAAGTGGGATGCTAACAACAGCTTATCTGCTCTTTCCAGTAAGAATACTCTCCTTGCCTTCTTGACCGACTTTTTACTTTCGTAACCATAGTCGTAATGACAACATCATGGTCACTAATCCCTGTCTCAACACTGACACCGTCGATGAGGTCTGGTCTGTTCGTGGCTACCAGATCTAAAATATTTCCATTACGCGTTGGCTGTCGATTTAGCTGCTCAAGACATTTTTCGGATAATGTGTTCAAAAGTAATTCACACGACGGCTTGTCTGTACCACCTGTAATGAATCCATAGACATTCCAGTCTCTACTAGGTAGGTTGAAGTCGCATCCAACTAATATAGCATGATTCGGGTACTTCTGCGATACAGAGTGTAGACTCCCTTTGAATGATTCTAGAACTGCCACGGTGGAACCTGGTCGCCAGTAATAACACCCAACAGTTAGCTTTATTTCCCATAGCCCTGTTAAACGCGTCCAGATAACTTCACAATCACGCTCTACTTCGACTTCAGTAGACAGGCTTCCAAAAATTCAATTGTTTCCTCCGACCCGATTCTCCACCACTTTGTTCTTGTTACTAGCAATGCACCTTCCTTCTATATTAGTACAATATGCAACATCCTCCAGAGTTCTTTGCGAGATGAAATTGTTCCATACCTTCTTTGAGAGACAGTTGAACTACTTGTTATTGGTTCAGGTGGAATTTTCATGGTACTGTATACCCGAATTCTGCCGGATGATGGCAGTGTTTTACTCCACTGAGTTCCATCAGGACCATTAAATAAACCAGCATTTCTGTAGCCTGTCTTTACTTGGAGCATTAGAAAACGTGGATTCATTTTTCTTGGGACCGTCCATGTGAGAATCGCTGTCACCTTCCTGATCCAAAAGAACTTTATGTTCAAGCCTTTCAGGAGCTCATGATTCAGATTCTAATCTTATGTATTTATGATGATGTTATTTTACTTCTGCCACATAATATTGAATTTGTCCTGTAAATAAAGGATAAAAGTGCCTTGCATAATTATTCTGTTTATGAAACTAGACTTACGGTCACCTGAAACAACTCTGACAAAGAAATACAATTACCATCCAAAACACTAATCAGTTGTAGCTTTTGCAATACTTAAGATATTTTACCAATGATTTTAGGTGTGATGCACTGCGCCAGGCGCTACAGTCTGGAGCCGCGCGACCGCTACGGTCGCAGGTTCGAATCCTGCCTCGGGCATGGATGTGTGTGATGTCCTTAGGTATGTTAGGTTTAAGTAGTTCTAAATTCTAGGGGACTGATGACCTCAGAAGTTAAGTCCAATTGTGCTCAGAGCCATTTAAACCATTTGAAATGTGCCAATAATCATACAAACATAACGTGTCATTCAGATCAAAGATAAATTATTAGAAACTTGGCTTGTTCATCTAATGGGTCTA
Organism: Schistocerca americana; assembly: GCF_021461395.2. Classification (NCBI taxonomy): domain Eukaryota; kingdom Metazoa; phylum Arthropoda; class Insecta; order Orthoptera; family Acrididae; genus Schistocerca; species Schistocerca americana. The sequence goes on from NC_060122.1 coordinate 184,776,755, forward strand.
AATGATTCCTGCCATGCATTACACATATAGAATTACAGAGTCAATAAAGGAAAATAATTTATTAGACTTGCTTGAGATAACGTTATACCTAAAGAAAGTTAGCGGTATGGCATTCTTTTTCTAACAGATGTTGTATTACAGGCAATAAACTAAAACAATAAATTTGAGACAGTGTTTAAGACAATTTATTTATAACATGGAAGGTTGCCGAAGCAAGAAGAACCCTGTTATACATCCGAGGGTTGAGGATCGAGGTCGCATTCACCAGGCTGTCAGTCTGAGCGAGTGCGTTATTAAGCACTTCTAGCTAGTCACAAGCGTATGCTTACACTGTTGTTCACAATGTTTGTGAGAAAATAATCCTGTTAAGCAGTATAAGGGAGAAAAATAAGAACTGAAGACCAAGTATGAAGTACTCTGTCTGGGATGGGTGAGACACAGGAATACAGTCTTCCGCCTCCAATATTCAATCTATACATTGAAGAAGCAATGGCGGAAATAAAAAAAAGGTTCTGGAGTGGGTTTAAAATTCAGGGTGAAAGGATATCAGTGATAACATTCGCTAATGACCTTGGTATCCTCAGTAAAGGGAAGGAAAAACTTAGAACCGACTCAGTTGAGGAAACGTTCTAGTGAGCACATAATACGAATGCAGAGTAAAACGAAGAACGACGAAACTAACGAGGAATAGCAGAAATTAGATAATCGATCACAACATCGAAATTTATGGTCGTAAAGTAGACGAAGTGGTTGAAATGGTTCTGAGCACTATGGGACTCAACTGCTGAGGTCAGTAGTCCCCTAGAACTTAGAACTAGTCAAACCTAACTAACCTAACGACACCACAAACATCCACGCCCGAGGCAGGATTAGAACCAGCGACCGTAGCGGTCTTGCGGTTCCAGACTGCAGCGCCTTTAACCGCACGGCCACTTCAGCCGGCAGTAGACGAAGTAACAGAATCGAGATCAGTGAGAAACTTAACATAAATTGTTGCTCACGAAGAGTACTAAGCTAAGGAATTCTTCTACCTTAGAAGCGAAACAACACATGACATGCGAAATTCGGAAGAGAACACAAGCAGCCTAGTGCAGACAAAGAGAACATTCACGGCCACAAGAAGTCTTCCGGTATCAAACATCAACCTAAATTTGAGGATAAAATTTCTCCGAATGTTCGTTCAGAGCACAGCATTGTATGGATGTGAATCACTGACTGTGGGAAAATCGTAACAGAAGAAAATGGTAACTACAGAAGAGTGTAGAAAATTAGGTGGCTTGATACGAAAAGAAATGAAGAGGTTCGCTGCAAAATCGCAAGGAGAGGAACACGCCGAAAATACTAAAGCGAAGAACGGACAGGATTCGTTAAGACGTCACTTGTTAAGAAATCGAGGAATAACTTCCATGGTACTTAAGGAAGATGCCTTCCCCATCGGCCTGATATCCACTCCAGGACATAGGCCTCTGAACGATCTGGATCCAGCTTTTTCCCGCATGTCGTTCGATATCGTGTCTCCACATCGTCAGAAGACCTTCGACCTTCGACACTTCTTTCTGTGCCTCTCGGACGCCATTGCATCCGTGTTATGGTCTATTTCAAATTGACCCTGGCAGCGTTCCTGCCCACCACCACTGCAGTCCTGCTAACCAACCCAAAACGTCACAGACGCCCGATCTTCTCTACTTATCTCTTTCTTGTTCATCCTGTCCCCCACACTCACTCCAAGCACTACTCTCTCAAATGCCCTTTGACAGATCCGGAGTCAGTGCCGGAGTCATTGTTTCGAGCCCGTTCTTTGTTACTGGCAGCATACATGTGCCATTAACCTTCATCTCCGAATTTTTAGGGGTAACCATACTGCGGACAATGTAACCAAATTTCCCGAATGACTTCCAGGTAGCAGCTGGGGCCAATTCTCCTGGTGATATCTGCTGTCTAGTTATCTTTCCCATCATAAACATTAATAAGGCTATATTACAAATCGCTTTTCGGTCCTTTATCAGTTCAGTAACATTTTATTTCTTATAATTTATTTCGTAAAATATTTCGTATTATTGTTACAATGCAGGGTGAAACGTTATCACGCGAAGTTCTGGTCAGAGCAGCTTGGAGCGTGGGTTGTCATGGGAGTAGCATGATTAGGTGTCTTCATTTCAGACTCAATACTCAAAATACAGTAGAAGTAATTCTTCATGCTTTCCCGGCGATCTGATGACATCTTGGATATTCGGGAATCCAGCCGGATATTAGCGTCGTTCTCGCACGATGGACTACTTCCGTTCTTGGATTTTCTAGTGAAGAGAAAGGTAGATGGCACATTTGGACACAGTGTGTACCACAAACCTACGCACACTGACTTATACCTATAAGCCAGCAGTTGCCACCATCCGGCACAGAAGAATGGAGTGCTCAAAACACTGGTCCACAGAGCACAAACTCTGTCAGATTCTGATCGTCTGGCCACAGAAATAGAACACTTACGATCAGTGTTCAGCAGGAATGGGTACTCCTCTAGAGATATCCAGAAGGTACTTCAACCTGCAAATCGGCCAAAGGATCCAGAAGAAGAACCAGAGGAGGCAAAGAAGATGGCATACCTGCCATACGCCCGACCTATCTCTGCCAAAATCAGCAGGATACTCCAGAAATATGACATCAAGAGCTTATTTTGCCCACCCACCAAAATTTGGGCTATGCTGGGGAACGTAAAAGTTGACCTGGAGCTACGCAAGCCAGGTATTTACATCACACCATGCCAGTGTGGGATGTCATACATTGGCCAGACCACCGTAACTGTGGACATCGGGTGTAAAGAACACCAAAGGCACAGCAGACTCAGACAGGCAACTAAATCAGTCATAGCAGAGCATTGTCTGGAACTTGGTCACTCAATGGATTACAATGACACCAAGATTGTGACACGGACCTCAAGATTTTGGGACAGTGTCATTAAAGAAGCCATTGAGATTAAGGTCACAGGTAATCTAATCAACCGTGACTCGGGATACCAAATCAGCACTGCCTGGAATCCATCACCTGAACTTGTGAAAACTCAACGCAAGACACTCTGGGATTCTACAAGAAATAGAAGCGGAGACCGAGAGCACAGCCGTGAGACAAGGTGTCGGACATTAGAGACCAGATTTGACACACCCCAGATCATGAATTCGACTTCAGAAAATGGCCAGGCCGGGCACGGACGGCGGTCGGAACACCGGCGACCAGAGAGGGACAATGTAGCCCCGTTTGGCGGGCGCGGTCCGCAGACGGAACACACGACACGGCGCGGACCGATGACGGAATGCCCAGCTCCTTCCAGGCATAAATACTGGACTCGATCGACTCAAGGACCTGTCTCAGGTAGCACCTGAAGAAGACAGCGAGGCACGCTGTTGAAATATCGTGTGAGAACGACGCGAATATCCGGCCGGATTCCCGAATATCCAAGATGTCAACAGTAGAAGTACTTTATCTCCATGCATTTCTGTCTCAGTTGCGCCAAGGATACGCAATACACCTACAATGAAAAAGCCATGTTCTTTAATAACGAGTTTGAACGAAAGAAAAGAAAATTGTCAGCTTCGTTTACCATTACACAAATGTTATTAACGAGGTGCCGACTCTTTCTAAATTGCCAATATTTTTTTTAAAAAATTTCTATTGCAAAACATCGTTAAGCCAATACTGAGTCAAGGTAAATCCAAACAGGCAACATTTCTGTCACAGTAACCAATTTCAAACCTTCACAACTGTACAGCATTATAGGGTTAGTCGTAAACGTGGAAATGATCTAAACAATGTTTATTTCATGAAATAAAAAAGAGCCTTGCTGTGACTCGCATTGGTGCTGTTTGTAGGTTTCCGCCCTCTGTTGCAGGCCAGACGGTATCGTTTAGTTGGCATGGTTTCGGTTGTTTGCCTTCTTCTCGTGTTGACTGGCGCCATTCGGCATCGCAAGCGTTGCCTGTCCGCTAGTGTCAGCAGCGGCGGTTATCGATATGTAGTAACTGTTGCCCTATTTTTGGGGCGACGTCGTTGTTTTTCCGGGTCGTGTGTGTGGCAGTTCGGTTGGGGACTCAGATGGGGCCAGGTCCGTGTAGTGCGAGAACACGCCGAGACCAGTGGAGGCGCGCATGGACTGCCGGATGGAAGGGCTGTGGGCACGAGGGTGCACAACCTCGTCGTAAACCAGATCCTGCAGGATTTAAGACGAGTGCATTTCAACTCAAGTAGAGAAACGTCCACCATTGTGACATCTCGCGATTCTCCAATGACCTGGCTTCGTGTTGCTGCTCGTAGTGCCGCCGAGGCGAAAAGCGGCAAGTGGAGTGCTTGGGGAAAGCGGATCTGATTAGCTTTCCTCGGCTTCTTACTACTATTTACTGCGTTCAGCTTGTTCCAATTTGGTAAGTTCAACCAGCCGTATTTTTCCTGCCTGGTGGTCGCTAACGCCCCAGTTACCTGCCCTGGCGGTTAATGTTTGTAGCGTCAGTGTACGTTTCCTCACCTTGCCGCTGCTGTCCGGTTAGGCGTGTAGTTTTGACAGCTTTCTTGATTGTAGGCCTTTTGTGATTCTTCTGCTATGGTGGTAGTGATTCCTTTCTCGTTCCGGGCACTCTAAGCACTGTATTCAGGGGGCGTAGTGCAGACCACCGTTTCCGGCTTTGGCGTATTGTTCCATCGTTGTATTTGGTTTTATCGGACGGTAGGTAGCTTCAACAAGTTATCATTAGTCATTCGTTGGACTGCCAGTAGCCTGAGTTACCATCTTGTGAAGTGAATGCAACTCTTGGCTGCCTGTCTCATCGCACGCGAAAGTGTTTGTTGCACGACCTTCTCAGAGGTCGATTCCTGGAGCACTGTCTCTGACTGCCGGCCGGTGTGGCCGTGTGGTTCTAGGCGCTTTAGTCTGGAACCGCGTGACCGCTACGGTCGCAGGTTCGAATCCTGTCTCGGGCATGGATGTGTGTGATGTCCTTAGGTTAGTTAGGTTTAAGTAGTTCAAAGTTGTAGGGGACTGATGACCACAGATGTTAAGTCCCATAGTGCTCTGAGCCATTTGAACCATTTGTCTCTGACTGGTCCTTGTGTTTTATTATTGTATTATTTATTACCATACGTTCTAATGCCTACATTAAAGATTGTGTATGTCTAGTTGATAGTTCCGGTCGCTTTCTGGAATAAATCTAACAGTGTAAGGGTTGTGTTACAAGGTTACCATCAACTTTTTTCACCCGTTTAGTGGTCAGTTTCTTGTTTCTTTTGATTAACCTTTTGCGTGTATTTGCTGTTTTAGAGCAGGTTTCCAAATTCTTTATATAATTGCCGTTCCTGGCGTGTAAGGCCTTCAGCCGTGATCACAGTGGCTTGTTTTCCATTATCTGCATCTGTATTTATGGTGATTTGCTAAATTGTAACGCACAGAAAAAACTAATATTTACACAGTCGTTTATTCCTTCATTAAAAACGTGTGGTATTTCGTTATTTATTTTTAAGTCTGGAATTACTGTTTTAAAAATAAATGTGTGTAACTGTAAAAGGCAACCAATAGTAACTGATTACAGCCCCGTCCACAATCGTAACCGAGTCCTGCCTTCCCTAGACTACCACCAGGTCACAAAAAAATTCGATTTGAATAACGTAGACACAGATACGAACAGGAAATTTTAAAGTTTAAAAGCACGGATCATAAATGTTCGATGTTTCCCCAACCACACCCCAAACTTTCTTCGTTGATCTGATGGAATAAAATTTTCCTTGAGACATTTGAGTCTCAACTTTACCTTTAATAGTTACGTAAGCTGAAGAAATGAATTGTAATTTGTGCTATGGCCATGATTTGAACACAAGTCTCCAGCTACCTAGGTGAAACATTACACGACCGTAGCAACGTTGCTAACGCAGCTGCACGGAGTAAACTAGTCCACTCGTGAAGTGAACTTTGCATTAGGGAGGGCAATGGACGACGGTAATCCGTGCAGCTGAGTTCGGTACGCTGGTCTAATGGCTAACACATGCGCCTAGTAAGATCTAGACATGGAGTCAAGCCCTAGTGATGGAACCAATTTTAATTAATGTTTTCAGTTTATATTATCACAGTAAACTTTCTTCAATTTGTCTCACGTCATCTCAGAACACGTTCCCGATAATGAAAGACGCATACATGACGCAGAACAAATTAATGACTACGTCAAAACTAAACAGCCTGGGGAATCAACTACTTGCTAAGTACCACAGTTCTGCCTCGGCTGTCATAGCGACTGGTCACAACGTGTTGACTTGTGCGGGCTGTAGCCAGCCAGTGTTTACAAATTACGTGCTATTTGCGCTATCTCTCGTAGTGTCTGTCACGCAGCTTCCTTACGTGGACAGTGATAACCTCTACTCTCCCATAAATGTGTGGAAACGCATAAAGCAACGTGGAGTGGCCGCGTGGTTAGAGGCTCCATGTAACGAATCGCGCGGTCCCTCCCACCGGAGGTTCGAAAAATGGTTCAAAAGGCTCTGAACACTATGGCACTTAACTTCTAAGGTCATCAGTCCCCTGGAACTACTTAAACCTAACTAACCTAAGGACATCACGAACGTCCATGCCCGAGGCAGGATTCGAACCTGTGACCGTAGCGGTTGCGCGGTTCCAGACTGTAGCGCCTAGAACCGCTTGCCACCCGTGCCGGCCCGGAGGTTCGAGTCCTTCCTCGGGCATGGGTGTGTGTGTTGTCCTTAGTGTAAGTCAGTTTAAGCAGTGTTTAAGTCTAGGGACCGATGACCTCAGAATTTTGGTCCATTAGGAATTCACACAAATTTGAAACGTATAAATAATAATCGAAATCTACCACAAAAGGGATGCTCTGAAACTAGAGTTCGCCATGGGTAACAAACTGCCAACAGCTCTTGAAATTAAGATACGTCAATAAAGGAGAGGTTTACTATCTTTTGGTTCAAAACATCGATTTTTAAAAAAATTTCATTTTTGGATCCATAAAAGTGTTTAGAATACACCCCTGAAACGGTTTTCTCGAATACGGAACGAAAATGTTTGTTATTCGTGGTTGAACAAAAAACTGCGATTGCCTGAAATCGGCCTTTTTCACGCACCAGTTTTTGTCTTTCGGAGGACGAGTTATTGTACCGGTGATTGGTAGGAAACACATAATATTCAAATGAAAGTTAGAAAGCATGTGTTTGGAAGTTAGCCCCCAAGCATTTGCATTCTGGTGCGAAGACTGTGGAGATTTTGACTTTACTGGCAGTGAGCAGCTTCAACGAAGGGTATTCAACAATTCTGAAGATCATGACAACGATGGACGTCACCCTGGGACTCTATTCGACGCAGTTCGCCAATCATTCGGACGACCCCCGGGTTCAGGTGGCCGAAAACCGCTTGTCGCAGCCCGGCCTTGGAGCAGCGCAGGATGGCCCAGATCGAGCAGAACGCCCTCTATGTGGAAGAGGAAGGATTATTAAAACTGCGTGCCGGACCGAGACTCGAACTCGGGACCCTTTGCCTTCCGCGGGCAAGTGCTCTACCAACTGAGCTACCCATGCACGACTCACGCCCCGTCCTCACAGCTTCACTTCTGCCAGTACCTCGTCTCCTACCTTCCCAACAAGAATTTTTCTAATACTCAGCTACATGAACTACGATGAGGGATACTGTTATCCTCAAATATAATTTGCAGTAATCATATGTTATTTACTTTGTAAAGATGTTAGACATTATTAATTCTGTTCTGTTTTAATGCTCATGTGTGAAGTTGATGTTTCAATAATTATTCTGATCTTTTATGTATTTACTTATGTCACAATTCCTGTAACACTGATGTATATGTTTATTTCTATTCTTTTGTAAAGCCCCTATTACTACAAATGTTATCTGTATTGTTACGTTTTAATGATGTATTTTGTGCCTTTGTTATTGTATTCTTATGTTATAAAATTGTAATTGATACTAGTTCATCAAATTAAGTAACTTGTAAGTTACATTTCACTGCACACGTTTCTGTTGGTCATAGTATATGGACAATATGTGAGAAGTAGGGACTCATAGCGTTTGCACGTGTGTTAATAATTCAGCAAGGGACTGGATAACAGCATAGCTGGTTCTAAGGACAATTTTAAAAAAAAAATTGTGAGTACACAAGTGGTAGTTTATGTACTTGCTATACTGTCTGCAAGACTCTTCGATCGTGATTGTGCACCTGTACAGTCGCAACAGATGGTTGCTGGCTGTCTCTACAAGGACTACAGTGGGTCTGAATCTTTGATAATCCACCAATACCATTATTTCTACAAGGATTGCAGTGGGTCTGCACCTCTGGTAGCCCACCAATACCATAATCTCTACCAGGACTACAGTGGGTCTGCTCTGTGATGACCTACCTACTAATACTCTTCAAAATTTCGACTGACTCTGTGTGGGTTTGCTCTATTGTGGACCAATACCTGTCTGCATGTCAAGAGTCAGCACTGTCTTTCCGTTGGAAGGACAACACTACTTCTTCAAGATTGCAAGGAAACCCACTACTTCCGTGTGCATTTTCTTTTACTGCTCAGACTTTGAGAAAAAAAACACTGCAATTTTACTGTGATGGACGATCAGGACTGTCTTTATGGACGGTGAGAAAATTTTAGCTTTTGACCAACATTGTATCAATAAGTGTGTGCATTTGATTTCATTGTTATTGTAATTTTGAAAAAAAATTTTAACAAATATGTATTGGCCAGTGCCCAAAAAAATTTGTAAAATTTTTTGTGGGGAGCGTGGGGGCTATGCAAGTAGGCTGTTTAGGTTTTCTTATTGGTAACGCCACGTAGCGCTCTGTATGAAAATCACTGGCTGTGCTGTGTGCAGTCTGTGGCTAGTTTGCATTGTTGTCTGTTTTTGCAGTGTTGGGCAGCTGGATGTTAACAGCGCATAGTGTTCGGCAGTTGGAGGTGAGCCGCCAGCAGTGGTGGATGTGGGGAGAGAGATGGGGGAGTTTTGAAATTTGTAAGACTGGATGTCATGAACTGCTATATACATTATGACTTTTGAATACTATTGAGGTAAATACATTGTTTGTTCTCTATCAAAATCTTTCATTTGCTAATTATGCCTATTAGAAGTTAGTGCCTTCGGTAGTTAGAATCTTTTATTTAGCTGGCAGTAGTGGCGCTCGCTGTATTGCAGTAGTTCGAGTAACGAAGATTTTTGGTGAGGTAAGTGATTTGTGAAAGGTATAGGTTAATGTTAGTCAGGGCCACTTTTTGTAGGGATTTTTGAAAGTCAGATTGCGTTGCGCTAAAAACATTGTGTGTCAGTTTAAGCCCAGTCACGTATATAGTTTTTCTAAGGGGACGTTTCAAAGTCCCGCCGTAAACACCCGGTGAGAAGCATTTGAATTTGCTTACTTTTAGCAGTGCAGCTGTGTTGTTACTTGCCATTGCGACGCGTTATATCAGCCGAGTGCGCTGCAGTGCAGTTACGTGGGTAATGCTCGTTAACTGGACAAGCCTCTGTGAGAATCCGATATCCGCTTGTTGTCATCACAATATTCAATCACTTGATATGTTCAAAAAGGTGCAGCCTCCCGTGGTAAAGCTTCCTTCTGATTACATGCTTGCTGTTTAATGTGTTGGTCCTTGGTTGAGGAAACTGAATAAGGACATACGACCTTCCATTCAGTGAATTTTGCCACTGTGGACAGCGTAAAGTTTCGGTGTGACTTTTGACGCTCCACTAAGGTCTTTGCGGGTGCTCCTTATGGATCTGGCCCAGCCTGGGTTTCATAAGCCATTAATGAGGTAGTTTTATTAAATCCCATACTACGGTTTTTGCGACCAAAAATGTTCTACTTGTTGCAAATGCAGCAAAACTATGTTAACTTATTGTAGTTTTCTTTTGTATTACATGGTATAAGGAATTTTTACTTGTCCCTTTTCACAGTGTAAAACTGACTGGTATTGAAGTCAGGCGAGTAGCTAAACTTTAAACCTAATCCTCACAGTGTAAGATTCAGATATTTGTTGCTGCACTGTACTGCGTGTGTTAATTCTGTTGCGTTTTTAGTAATAGCCTTACGTATGTCTTAGAACCAGTTAATATGGGCTATTTGGCGGTGTTGTGAATTGTTGCGGCTTCTAACGCCCGCTGCCAATCGCTTGCACGCCAGGAGACTGCTCCGACTATTTTGTAAATTCTCTCCTTCAAATTTATTATAACAGTTGTTGTACATAACTTTTCCTAAAACATTCTTTAAATTGATTTAAATGTCACTGGATTCTGGCAGTTCAGGTTCAGCTGAGTGTTTCTGTGAGCTTATGTAAATTATTAGACGTACTGCTAAAGGGTTTTAGGTGATTTTATTTAAGGGGGGGGGGGGGGGTTACTGTCTTTTGGTTCAAATATCGTACTTTTTTAAATTGCATTTTTGGATCCATGAAAATGTTTAGAGTCCACCCCTAAAACGGTTTTCCCAAATATCGAAGGGAAATGTTTGTTATTCGCGGCTGAACAAAAAAATGCACCTGCCTGAAATCAGCCTGTTTCACGCACCAGTTTTTTTCTTTCGGAGGACGGGTTATTGTAACGGTGCTTGGGAGGAAACAAACATAACTCAAATGATGGCTTGGAAGCGTGTGTTTGGAAGTTAGCCCACAAGCATTTATATTCTGGTGCGATGACCATGGAGATTGCGACTTTCATGGAAGTGAGCTGCTTCAACGAAGGGTATTCAGCAATTCTGAAGACCGTGACAACGACGGACGTCACCCTGGGACGCTATTCGACGCAGTTCGTCAAGCATTCAGACGGCCACCGGATTCAAGCGGATAAAAACCGCTCGTCACCGGCCATACGAGTGGCTCTGTGGCTCTGGAGCAGGGCAGGATGGCCCAGATCGAGGAGAACGCCCTCTTTGAGGAAGAGGAAGGACTAGTTTATGGACCCGCAATAGCAGATTGAACGTAAGTTGTAGAATATTGCATTTATATGTAGTCAAAACTTCAAACGCGATTTTCTCGAAATGACGTTTCTTTTTATCGCGGGTTATTCAAATCTACTGAACCGTTTGGCATGTTTCTTTGTTTCCGACGAAGCTAACTAAATTGTTTAGGAGTCCTACCACCTTTATTCCGATCCATCAACTAAAAATGTTTTTACTTGGCCGACGAAGTCGGAAAATCGATGTAAAAAACTCTATTTTCTTGAAATGGCCGCCATTTTGTAACCTATTGACCAAATAATTCAAGCGAGGTAAAACTCCTAGAGAATATTACATAATTCTCGAACGTCAACTCAAATTTGATTTCAGAAAAAACGGCTGACCTTTGACGTATCGCGCGTGGAGGTCTAGATCGAAATTTAGTTTCGTTCCGACGGCACTTCCGCCTTTTGTCTTCGACATTTCCGGTCGAAAAAATTCCAGTTTGTAGAGAAAATATCAATAAAGATTTTGACCAAATTTGACATTGATATTTATAACACATCCCGAGAAAAAAGGTCTCAAATGAGATGCTTTTTTCGGACCGAAGACAGTAAACCTCCCCTTAAAGGTCTACACCGATATAATTATGTAATTACTGGATGGCGAAAAGTATATCTCCCAGAATTCACGGTATCGAAGTTTTTGGTTTGCTGAGCTTTCAATTTGGAAATTAGTAACTACGCCCTTTCATCTGGGGGACATCCTTTAAAATTCGATAATTTAGCGAATTGTGTAGAATATACTAATTTTAATAAATTGTAGTTTAAATGAGAGAAGGGAGACTAATTGAGTTCTGTAACAAATGTCAGCTAGTGATAGCGGACACTCTGTTCGAGAATCACAACAGGAGGAGGTATACTAGGAAAAGGCACAGAGATATGGGAAGACTTCAGAGGCAGATTCCCAAATCAGACGCAGGATTGCATGACGTACCCTTGAGTAGATACAGATGCAGATCGCAATGTAGTGGGGATGAAGATCAGACTGAAGTTTACGAGATTAGTAAGGAAGAAGAGATACGCTTAAAGCTCTCTTCTGTTATAGATATTGCAGTAAGGAATAGCTGAATAGGCAGTACAGTAGAAGACCAATGGACGTCTCTAAAAGAGAAAATCACAGCTGGAAAGAGAAAGACAGGTACAAGGTAGGTAATTGAGAAGAAACCATAGCTAACAGAAGAAATACTTCTTGACTGATGAAAGAAGCAAGCACAAAAATGAGGAGGGAGATTCAGGAATACAGAAATAGAAGCCGCTGAGGAATGAAATAAATAGTAAGTGTAGGGAAGTTAAGACAGAATGTTGCGTGAACAATGTGAAGAAATCGCAAAAGAAATGACTTACGGAAGAAACGACTCAGCATACAGGAAAGTCAAAACAACCTCCGGTGAAATTAGTAACATGTGTGGTAACACAGAGTGTTACGGGAACTCCACTGTTACATGCAGAGAAGAGAGGAGATTGGTGGAAAGAGTACACTGAAGACCACAAGGAGGGTGAAAATTTTCTGATGTGACAGAAGAAAGGACTGGAAGAGATATGAGATACACTATTAGAATCAGAATTTAAACGAGCTTTAAGATCAAATAAGACAGAAGGTATGGATAACATTGTATCAGAATTTTAACATCATTGAGGGGATTGGTAACAAAACGACTATTCACGTTGGTGTGTAGAACCTGTGAGCGTGGCGACAATTCATCTCACTTTCGAAAAAAATGTCATACACACAATTCCGAAGACTATAAGAGCTGACATGTCTGAAAATTATCGCACAGTGAGCTTAACAGTTCATGCATCCAAGTTGTTGACAGGAATGGTATACAGAAAAATGGGAAAAAAGAAGTTGTGTGTGTGTTAGATGACAATCAGTTTGGCTTTAGGAAATGTAATGGCACCAGAGAGACAATTCTGGCGTTCCGGTTGGTAATGGAAGCAAGGCTAAGAACGTCGGTGTCATTTGTCGATCTGGGAAAATCGTTGGACATAGTCAAATGATGCAAGATGTTCGAAATTCTGAGAAAAATACGAGCAACTATACAACATGTGCAAGAGCCAAGAGGGAATAATAAAAGTTGAAGACCAACAACAAAGCGCTTGGATTAAAAAGTAGTCTTCTCCCCGTATTGTTTATTTTACACATCGAAGAAGCAGTAGGGGATATGAAAAAATGGTTCAGGAGTGGAACTAAAGTTGGAGGAGAAAGGATTTCAATGTACGATTCGCTGATAATGTTGCTATCCTGAGTGAAAGTAAAGAAGAATTACATCATCTGTTCAATGGAATGAACAGTATCATAAGTACATTCATGGATTGAGAGTAAATCGAATAAAGGAATGAGTCGTATCAGAAATGAGAACAGTGAGAAATTTCAGGATTGTTATAATAAATGGAAAGCACCAGTTTGCTATTGTTCTACATTTAATGTCTGAAGATGGCCTTGTAAGCTGAAAACGGGTTAAAAATAAAAGTAATATTGTAGAACAAAAGCAAACTGGTGCTTTTCATTTATTATAATGTTGTTCTACCAAGAACCGACGGAAGTTTCTCTTCAGGGTCGTTGGTCATGAAACAAATGAAGTTAAGGAATTCCACTACCTAGGTAGCAAAATAAACTATGACGGATGGAGCAGGGAGCACGTAAAAATCAAACTAACGCAGGCCAAGAGAACCCTGCTGGTATAAAACATAGGCCTTAATTTGAGGCCGAAATTTCTGAGAATGTACTTTGGAGCACGGTAATGTATGGTTGTGAAACATGGACTGTGGGAAAACCTTAACATTAGAGGATCGAAGCAATTGAGATGTGGTACTACTAACGAGTGTTATAAAGAAGTAGTACTGATAAGGTAGTAAACGAAGAGTTTCAGCGCAGATTCTGAGATGAAAATATTATGTGGAAAACATTGACAAGAAGAAGGGACAGAATGATGAAACATCTGTTAAGACATCAGGCATTGACTTCCACGGCAAAAGAGGGAGCTGTAGAGGGCATTAATCGTAGAGGAAGACAGAGATTGGAATACATGCATCAAATAATTGAATACGTAGGTTTAAAGTAATACTCTGAGATGGAGAGTGTGGCACAGGTGAGGAATCTATGGCAGGCCGAGTGAAATAAGTCAGAAGAGTGATGACTCAAAAAAAAGTTCACGTCCGCATTAACTAATGATGCTCATTCCCAATTTTCCCAGGCTTTCCTTGCTGTCCTTCCAAGTAGAGGCGTATGAAAGTCTCTCAGGTGTACCTGTCATGAAGATGTTGAAGAAAGGACAAATGTAGTCGTCGATAACATTGAAATTAACGTCCAGGTTCATGTTCACGGTAACCAGATTTCGTCCTGGTCTCGGTATGAAAAAAATCCTCAAAACATCACAGCACCTCCTCTGTCATGGAATACAGTCACGACGAACTCCAGTTCAGCGTCATTAGTGTGCTGGTGCAACCGCTTTGTGTCATTTGAAAAGAATCAGTATCACCGTTCGTCGGATTACACCACATGTTGGTATTCAGATACTGTCCGTTTCTTGTGTTGCCTGGCCGATTGGCCACTGAAGATGGGCAGCCTATGTGGGCGCCTGTACCCGACTTCAGGTGTTGCAGACAGGCTCCTTCGCGATATTCGCTCGGGAACCAGTTGACATCACGCATAAATTTCCGAGAAACCGTTACCTGTTACCGTGCCACATTACATCTACTACTACATCTACTACATTGATACTCCGCAAGCCACCCAACGGTGTGTGGCGGAGGGCACTTTACGTGCCACTGTCATTACCTCCCTTTCCTGTTCCAGTCGCGTATGGTTCGCGGGAAGAACGACTGTCTGAAAGCCTCCGTGCGCGCTCTAATCTCTCTAATTTTACATTCGTGATCTCCTCGGGAAGTATAAGTAGGGGGAAGCAATATATTCGATACCTCATCCAGAAACGCACCCTCTCGAAACCTGGCGAGCAAGCTACACCGCGATGCAGAGCGCCTCTCTTGTAGAGTCTGCCACTTGAGTTTATTAAACATCTCCGTAACGCTATCACGGTTACCAAATAACCCAGTGACGAAACGCGCCGCTCTTCTTTGGATCTTCTCTATCTCCTCCGTCAGACCGATCTGGTACGGATCCCACACTGATGAGCAATACTCAAGTATAGGTCGAACGAGTGTTTTGTAAGCCACCTCCTTTGTTGATGGACTACATTTTCTAAGCACTCTCCCAATGAATCTCAACCTGGTACCCGCCTTACCAACAATTAGTTTTATATGATCATTCCACTTCAAATCGTTCCGTACGCATACTCCCAGATATTTTACAGAAGTAACTGCTACCAGTGTTTGTTCCGCTATCATATAATCATACAATAAAGGATCCTTCTTTCTATGTATTCGCAATACATTACATTTGTCTATGTTAAGGGTCAGTTGCCACTCCCTGCACCAAGTGCCTATCCGCTGCAGATCTTCCTGTATTTCGCTACAATTTTCTAATGCAGCAACTTCTCTGTATACTACAGCATCATCCGCGAAAAGCCGCATGGAACTTCCGACACTATCTACTAAGTCATTTATATATATTGTGAAAAGCAATGGTCCCATAACACTCCCCTGTGGCACGCCAGAGGTTACTTTAACGTCTGTAGACGTCTCTCCATTGATAACAACATGCTGTGTTCTGTTTGCCAAAAACTCCTCAATCCAGCCACACAGCTGGTCTGATATTCCGTAGGCTCTTACTTTGCTTATCAGGCGACAGTGCGGAACTGTATCGAACGCCTTCCGGAAGTCAAGAAAAATAGCATCTACCTGGGAGCCTGTATCTAATATTTTCTGGGTCTCATGAACAAATAAGGCGAGTTGGGTCTCACACGATCGCTGTTTCCGGAATCCATGTTGATTCCTACATAGTAGATTCTGGGTTTCCAGAAATGACATGATACGCGAGCAAAAAACATGTTCTAAAATTCTACAAGAGATCGACGTAAGAGATATAGGTCTATAGTTTTGCGCATCTGCTCGACGACCCTTCTTGAAGACTGGGACTATCTGTGCTCTTTTCCAATCATTTGGAACCCTCCGTTCCTCTAGAGACTTGCGGTACACGGCTGTTAGAAGGGGGGCAAGTTCTTTCGCGTACTCTGTGTAGAATCGAATTGGTATCCCGTCAGGTCCAGTGGACTTTCCTCTATTGAGTGATTCCAGTTGCTTTTCTATTCCTTGGACACTTATTTCGATGTCAGCCATTTTTTCGTTTGTGCGAGGATTTAGAGAAGGAACTGCAGTGCGGTCTTCCTCTGTGAAACAGCTTTGGAAAAAGGTGTTTAGTATTTCAGCTTTACGCGTGTCATCCTCTGTTTCAATGCCATCATCATCCCGTAGTGTCTGGATATGCTGTTTCGAGCCACTTACTGATTTAACGTAAGACCAGAACTTCCTAGGATTTTCTGTCAAGTCGGTACATAGAATTTTACTTTCGAATTCAATGAACGCTTCACGCATAGCCCTCCTTACGCTAACTTTGACATCGTTTAGCTTCTGTTTGTCTGAGAGGTTTTGGCTGCGTTTAAACTTGGAGTGGAGCTCTCTTTGCCTTCGCAGTAGTTTCCTAACTTTGTTGCTGTACCACGGTGGGTTTTTCCCGTCCCTCACAGTTTTACTCGGCACGTACCTGTCTAAAACGCATTTTACGATTGCCTTGAACTTTTTCCATAAACACTCAACATTGTCAGTGTCGGAACAGAAATTTTCGTTTTGATCTGTTAGGTAGTCTGAAATCTGCCTTCTATTACTCTTGCTAAACAGATAAACCTTCCTCCCTTTTTTTATATTCCTATTAACTTCCATATTCAGGGATGCTGCAACGGCCTTATGATCACTGATTCCCTGTTCTGTACATACAGATTCGAAAAGTTCGGGTCTGTTTGTTATCAGTAGGTCCAATATGTTATCTCCACGAGTCGGTTCTCTGTTTAATTGCTCGAGGTAATTTTCGGATAGTGCACTCAGTATAATGTCACTCGATGCTCTGTCCCTACCACCCGTCCTAAACATCTGAGTGTCCCAGTCTATATCTGGTAAATTGAAATCTCCACCTAAGACTATAACATGCTGAGAAAATTTATGTGAAATGTATTCCAAATTTTCTCTCAGTTGTTCTGCCACTAATGCTGCTGAGTCGGGAGGTCGGTAAAAGGAGCCAATTATTAACCTAGTTCGGTTGTTTAGTGTAACCTCCACCCATAATAATTCACAGGAACTATCCACTTCTACTTCACTACAGGATAAACTACTACTAACAGCGATGAACACTCCACCACCGGTTGCATGCAATCTATCCTTTCTAAACACCGTCTGTACCTTTGTAAAAATTTCGGCAGAATTTATCTCTGGCTTAAGCCAGCTTTCTGTACCTATAACGATTTCAGCTTCGGTGCTTTCTATCAGCGCTTGAAGTTCCGGTACTTTACCAACGCAGCTTCGACAGTTGACAATTACAATACCGATTGCTGCTTGGTCCCCGCATGTCCTGACTTTGCCCCGCACCCGTTGAGGCTGTTGCCCTTTCTGTACCTGCCCAAGGCCATCTAACCTAAAAAACCGCCCAGCCCACGCCACACAACCCCTGCTACCCGTGTAGCCGCTTGTTGCGTGTAGTGGACTCCTGACCTATCCAGCGGAACCCGAAACCCCACCACCGTATGGCGCAAGTCGAGGAATCTGCAGCCCACACGGTCGCTGAACCGTCTCAGCCTCTGATTCAGACCCTCCACTCGGCTCTGTACCAAAGGTCCGCAGTCAGTCCTGTCGACGATGCTGCAGACGGTGAGCTCTGCTTTCATCCCGCTAGCGAGACTGGCAGTCTTCACCAAATCAGATAGCCGCCGGAAGCCAGAGAGGATTTCCTCCGATCCATAGCGACACACATCATTGGTGCCGACATGAGCGACCACCTGCAGATGGGTGCACCCTGTACCCTTCATGGCATCCGGAAGGACCCTTTCCACATCTGGAATGACTCCCCCCGGTATGCACACGGAGTGCACATTGGTTTTCTTCCCCTCTCTTGCTGCCATTTCCCTAAGGGGCCCCATTACGCGCCTGACGTTGGAGCTCCCAACTACCAGTAAGCCCACCCTCTGCGACTGCCCGGATATTGCAGACTGAGGGGCAACCTCTGGAACAGGACAAGCAGCCATGTCAGGCCGAAGATCAGTATCAGCCTGAGACAGAGCCTGAAACCGGTTCGTCAGACAAACTGGAGAGGCTTTCCGTTCAGCCCTCCGGAATGTCTTTCGCCCCCTGCCACACCTTGAAACGACCTCCCACTCTACCACAGGTGAGGGATCAGCCTCAATGCGGGCAGTATCCCGGGCAACCACAGTCGTAGTCCGATCAGGGGATGCGTGGGACGAGCTGGCCGTCCCAGACAAACCCCCATCCCGACCCCCACAGTGATGCCCATTGGCAACAGCCTCAAGCTGTGTGACCGAAGCCAACACTGCCTGAAGCTGGGAGCGAAGGGATGCCAACTCAGCCTGCATCCGAACACAGCAGTTGCAGTCCCTATCCATGCTAAAAACGGTTTTCCAAAGAACGTCTGAACTAATCTACAGAGAGCGCAAACAAATCGACAAAATTTAAACGGTTATTAAAATACAAGATTGCCTAGTAAATGCAGTAATGCTGCTACTTGCGCACTGCTGACACTGCTCGGCGGCGGAAGGACACTAAGCGAAATTACACTATTCAGGTACTAAAACGCGATGCTACAACTCTCAAATACTATAATACGCTCGAAATTTATGAATTAAACAATGCAAGTACCAAAAACACGCAAAGAAATTAAGAATTAAACTATGTAACAAATGAGTGAGCTAGGAGTATACGACTTGCTGCTCAGCTGCTTATCCAACGGCGGCAGGGGGCACACTGACTGCGACCAACCGACACTGGCCGTTCAAAACAAAACAGTAGACAAACGACTACGCGAATTTACACTATTCAGGTACTAAAACGCGATGCTACAACTCTCAAATACTATAATACGCTCGAAATTTATGAATTAAACAATGCAAGTACCAAAAACACGCAAAGAAATTAAGAATTAAACTATGTAACAAATGAGTGAGCTAGGAGTATACGACTTGCTGCTCAGCTGCTTATCCAACGGCGGCAGGGGGCACACTGACTGCGACCAACCGACACTGGCCGTTCAAAACAAAACAGTAGACAAACGACTACGCGAATTTACACTATTCAGGTACTAAAACGCGATGCTACAACTCTCAAATACTATAATACGCTCGAAATTTATGAATTAAACAATGCAAGTACCAAAAACACGCAAAGAAATTAAGAATTAAACTATGTAACAAATGAGTGATATTTTACACCCTGTAGGCGAGCTGTACGGTACACGTTGTGTTCATAGACACGTCCATAAGATAGCTCCATTTTGTACAACTGCTACTTCTTCACGCCGTTCAACTTCACTGCACTGATACCATACAACCAACTGACAGAGCTGACACAGTCACACCACCTCACCGCCATGAAGCAAGTTCGCACCATTGTGTCCACTGTGCTCTGCACCATCTGCAGCACTCCAAAGCGACCAGAGCGCTCATTTAAGTGGTGGCCCTGTTGTCCGTCGAACTTAACTTCTCTATTGACGTAGAATGTTGGGATGACTCATTGTGTAGGGAAGAGTCGTGCGGTATTGGCCGGTTTACAGTATCAGCCATTACGGTGATTTCCCTTTCCGCCATCAAATGGCAGAAGTGTACATCAAGCAGCTGCAAGCTTGTATGTCAATCTGCTCTAGAATCGGCTTATTCTCTTGCTCTCTTCAGTGTATTGTCTATTGTGGGTGCTTGATGGTACTCCTGTAGCTCTTATCGCCAGGAGTATGTCTTGAGGCCTGTGGTACCCGTTTATAAGAAAGGGATTATTTTTTTTGCTGTATTTAAGTTATCTGTGTTATGTAAGGAATAACATCAAACAAACATTTCATGATAATTTCCATACAAGAGGGTACAGTATGACTCGACCCTACGACGTTTTTGTTGTGCAGAACCTCTCACCGATTGTGTTTCAGTATCGGCCAGAGGTAATTTAAGTTTTAAATTACAGTTTCTTCTTCTTACCTCTTCTCTGACTCAAATGGCGGAAAATGAGAAAAAAGAAAAAAGTAAGAGGGCAATGGAATGAAGAGTGCATGGAAATGACTGTGAGCTGGGTAACGTCTAATGAAAGGACAGAAGGGAGGCAGCTGAATGGTCTTCAACAGGCAGAAATAAAAAGATCGCCACCGAAGAGAAGAGATTAAAATCAGAAAACATGAAGTCTATAAGAAGATGAAGAAAGCTGAGCTAAAGTAGGGTGTCACAAAAAAAAAAAAAAAAAAAAAAAAAAAAAAAAAAAAAAAAAAAAAAAAAAAAAATATTACGCAGGCAAAGCATGTGGAAAGCTTATTTATCCCAAACGGTGAAGGAAACTGGAATTTACATAAAATAATGTATCGACAGAAGAGACTGGAAAATGTGTTATATGTCTGGAGTCATTTGAAGAAATCTGGGTCCCGTGTAGGCAAGTGTAGAGGATAAGCATATGTATGGTGAGTGTATCACAGAACATTTTATATTTTATTTCCGATCTCTGTAAAACGGTGAGTTAAACATTCGTGAACTGAACTGAAACTGTAACTTTAACTTCCCATGCCTACGTCTTATATCATTATTCAGTAAGTAGCAGTGTTCAATTAACAAACGGCATGATCACGGAAAATACAATGGACGATGATGCAAGACACTTTCTACAAGCATTGTAATTGTAGCTCTTTTACTTTCGATGTGAATAAGTACTATAAATAAAAAATAAATACCATTACACTTTACTATTCATAGATCATACCGTGAGGTAGGATAATGGTTTATTAATATTCCGATTAACCACGTCAGTTCAAAACCATCGTACAATATACGTTAGATGAGTATGTTCCAAGCAAGATCGTAAGAGGTGGAAAGAGCCACCGTGGTAGAACAACCGAGTTAGAAAACTGCTGCGGAAGCAAAGGCAACTTCACAGCAATCATAAACATAGCCAAAGCCATGCTGAAAAACAAAAATTACGCGAAACGAAATGTAGTGTGAGGAGGGCTATGCGAGAGGCGTTCAATGAATTCGA
Organism: Schistocerca americana; assembly: GCF_021461395.2. Lineage (NCBI taxonomy): Eukaryota > Metazoa > Arthropoda > Insecta > Orthoptera > Acrididae > Schistocerca > Schistocerca americana. Next base: position 184,797,900 of record NC_060122.1, read on the forward strand.
AAGTAAAGTTCTATGTACTGACTTGGCAGAAAATCCTAAGAAATTTTGGCCTTGTGTCAAAGCGGTAGGTGGATCAAAACAAAATGTCCAGGCACTCTGTGACCAAAATGGTACTGAAACAGAGGATGACAGACAAAAGGCCGAAATACTAAATGTCTTTTTCCAAAGCTGTTTCACAGAGGAAGATTGCACTGTAGTTCCTTCTCTAGATTGTCGCACTAATGACAAAATGGTAGATATCGAAATAGACGACAGAGTGAGAGAGAAACAATTAAAATCGCTCAAAAGAGGAAAGCCCGCTGGACCTGATGGGATACCAGTTCGATTTTACACAGAGTACGGGAAGGAACTTGCCCCCCTTCTTGCAGCGGCGTACCGTAGGTCTCTAGAAGAGCGTAGCGTTCCAAAGGATTGGAAAAGGGAACAGGCCATCCCCGTTTTTAAGAAGGGACGTCGAACAGATGTGCAGAACTATAGACCTGTATCTCTAACGTCGATTAGTTGTAGAATTTTGGAACACGTATTATGTTCGAGTATAATGACTTTTCTGGAGACTAGAAATCTACTCTGTAGGAATCAGCATGGGTTTCGAAAAAGACGATCGTGTGAAACCCAGCTCGTACTATTCGTCCACGGGACTCAGAGGGCCATAGACACGGATTCCCAGGTAGATGTCGTGTTTCTTGACTTCCGCAAGGCGTTCGATACAGTTCCCCACAGTCGTTTACTGAACAAAGTAAGAGCATATGGACTATCAGACCAATTGTGTGATTGGATTGAAGAGTTCCTAGATAACTGAACCCAGCATGTCATTCTCAATGGAGAGAAGTCTTCCGAAGTAAGAGTGATTTCAGGTGCGCCGCAGTGGAGTATTGTAGAACAGTTGCTATTCACAATATACATAAATGACCTTGTGGATGACATCGGAAGTTCACTGAGGCTTTTTGCGGATGATGCTGTGGTATATCAAGAGGTTGTAACAATGGAAAATTGTACTGAAATGCAGGAGGATCTGCAGCGAATTGACTCATGGTGCAGGGAATGGCAATTGAATCTCGATGTAGACAAGTGTAATATGCTGCGAATACGTAGAAAGAAAGATCGCTTATCATTTAGCTGCAATATAGCAGGCCAGCAACTGGAAACAGTTAATTCTATAAATTATCTGGGAGTATGCATTAGGAGTGATTTAAAATGGAATGATCATATAAAGTTGATCGTCGGTAAAGCAGATGCCAGACTGAGATTCATTGGAAGGATCCAAAGGAATTGCAATCCGGAAACGAAGGAAGTAGGTTACAGTACGCTTGTTCGCCCACTGCTAGAATACTGCGCAGCAGCCGGCCGGAGTGGCCGTGCGGTTCTAGGCGCTACAGTCTGTAACCGCGTGTCCGGCTACTGTCGCAGGTTCGAATCCTGCCTCGGGCATGGATGTGTGTGATATCCTTAGGTTAGTTAGGTTTAAGTAGTTCTAAGTTCTAGGGGACTGATGACCACAGCAGTTATGTCCCATGGTGCTCAGAACCATTTGAACCATTTTACTGCGCAGCAGTGTGGGATGCGTACCAGATAGGGTTGATAGAAGATCCAGCGGAGCGCAGCGCGTTTCGTTACAGGATCATTTAGTAATCGCGAAAGCGTGACGGAGATGATAGATAAACTCCAGTGGAAGACTCTGCAGGAGAGACGCTCAGTAGCTCGGTACGGGCTTTTGTTGAAGTTTCGAGAACATACCTTCACCGAGGAGTCAAGCATTATATTGCTCCCTCCTGCGTATATCTCGCGAACAGACCATGAGGATAAAATCAGAGAGATTAAGCCCACACAGAGGCATACCGACAGTCCTTCTTTCCACGAACAATACGAGACTGGAATAGAAGGGAGAACCGATAGTGGTACTCAAGGTACCATCCGCCACACACCGTCAGGTGGCTTGCTGAGTATGGATGTAGATGTAGATGTAGAAGGACAGTAAAGTCAAAAAACTTAAGCCGGCCGATACTGCACTGGTGTCCCCAGCACCGGGTGTTAGGCTTTGGTGGATAGTACGCTGAATTCGCCTTCGGGAGTTGCCGGGTTTTCGAGTATTCAGGCTTACATTTTCCGAGTTTTCCCTGAAATGCCTGTGATAAATGCTGGGATTACTTCTATAGGGAATATGGTTGTTCACTTCCCCATCCTGGTTCTGTCTGATAACGTTCTCTGTCTCTGTTTGTGTGAACTATTAACTCATCTCCCTTCCTGTTTTTCTGTGTACTAGTGTTCAGAGAGTTTTACATTTCCTTTCTCCTCCATCTTCCTATCACTGTTTGTACGGACTATTGACTCTTCTTTATTCCCATTATCCTGTGTACCGGTGTCACAGAGGGTTGTACTTTTTCTTTCCCCTTCATCTTCCTGTCTCTGTTTCTATGGACTATTAACTCTTCTTTCTTTCCGTTTTCCTCTGTTCCAGTGTTACAGAGGGTTGAAATTTTTTATTCTTTTGTCCCGTTTCCCTGTTTTCCGGTGTTACAGAGGGTTGTGCTTTTTATTTCTTCTTCATCGTCCTCTTTTTTTTTTCCCTCATCTATGCCTTCTTGAAGAAGTAGGCGACTGAAGCGGCGATGTATGACAAAATATAGGTGTACATGTAAGCCTAATGCACCTTTTTTCTCTCTGAGAGATAATTGAATCAAATTTTGCCCATGTTGGTATTAGGTTATTTGCTATAATCTGTATTTATTCAATTTTTTGCCGAATAATTTGATCGGGACATTGCTGCATACCTTTAGAACATTTGATAAAAGGCCAGACGCATTTTGTCAAAATTACTATACCCACCAGTTTAAAAATGGGGCGGATTTTTCTTAGTTACTAGACGAACTAGTACGTGCAACTGTTTTTTAATATCCGACTAAGAACTCCCGCACAGTTTTTTAAAATTTTTGTGTATGATACCTAAATACATAGAAATTTTTATTCGACTAAACTTTAATTGTGTCTGACAATAACTCACTTTTAAACCTTTTGAACCACCGAAAGTTGTGTTGTAGCATGTAAGTAGACTATAGCAAAATTCAACTTTGTATCTGCAATGGTTCAGCAGGAAATGTGCTTTGCGTACGGATAAATAAAGGTTGTGGTCGCCGTGGTCGATATATACTCTATTCTCCGTCGACCGAACTACATTCCGGTCGTGAGGTGCCACCGAATTTACACATCGCTATAGAGGGCACCACCATTCGTCTTGCGACGCCTTATGCGAGATCATCTTTGGCTACTGTTGTCGTTCTTGATTAGAAGTTCTGCTAAACGTCTTCTAGTGTTCTTCAACCTCTATGGCCTCGCCATATCCAGTCACATGTTAATGCGTTGTCTTTGTTACAACGCCCGTCTCGCTGAAATTTATTTCGTGACTTCCGTTTCGGAAACATGTTCCGCTAAAGTCCCTTTTGTAAGAACCAGCCTACTATATTTCTTATGCAGCAGCTATTTTTCGTGTCGACAGTCACGCATTCGGCTTCACATACCCAATGTTGGTGACCTCTATACAGGGCTATACATTTGGGGGTCCTTCCGGCCCTCGACAGAGATGCCCTTCTCTCTCTGAAGATGTCTTCCGCAGTAGTAGGATTTATTGTGCACGGCCTACCACTACACTAAATTTACACATACATACACTGATGCAACAAAAGTCGTGGGATACCTCCTAAAATGGTGCCGGACCTTCTGGTGCCGGACCTTCTTTTGCCCGTCGTAATTCAGAAGCTCGAAGTGACATTGAGTTAACAAGTCGTTGGAAGTCCTCTACAGAAATGTTGAGCCATGTTACCTCTATAGCCGTCCGTGATTACGGAAGGTGTTAAAGGTGCAAGATTTTGTGCACGAATCGACCTCTCGATTATGTCTCATATATGTTCCATGGTATTCACGTCGGGCGATCTGGTGGTCAAATCATTCACTCGGATTGTCCAGACTGTTCTTTAAACCAATTGCGAATAACTGTGGCCCACTGTCATGGCGCATTGTTGTCCATTTCATCGTTGTTTTGGAGAATGAAGTCGATGAATGACAGCAAATGGTCTCCAAGTAGCTGAACATAACCATTTCCAATCAACTATCGGTTCGATTGGACCAGAGAACCCAATGTAAACACAGCCCTCATCATTATGGAGCCACCGCCGGCTTGCACAGTGCCTTGTCGACAACTTGAGGCCAAGGATTCGTGGGGTCTGCGCTACACTAACCCTACCATGAGCCTTTACCGACGGAAACTGAGTCTCATCTGACCAGGCCACGGTTTTCCAGTCGTCTAGGATCCAACCGATATGGTCACGAGCTCAGAGGTGGCGCTGCAGAGGATGTCGTGCTGTCAGCGAAGGCACTTGCGCCGGTCGTCGGCCGCCATTGCCCATTAACCTATCACTGGAAAACATTTACACAGGAAGATGTTTATACTGCGAAATAATTACCCTAACAACTTTTACACAGGAAAATAGTTTCATTCTAAAGCAGAGACGCAGGAAAATTGTTACTCATTAAACACCTTTCTGCTAAGGAGTATATGAGTCAAATGTATGTAGTGTTAAAATTTTGGATTATCAACAGGCAGTTCGTTTGCTGTGACATAGGTTGATGCAGTTTTTGCTGCAACATAGGTTCCAACAGTTTTTGCAGTAGCGTGGGTTGTTGCAATTTTTGCTGCAAACTTATTACAGGCACACACTGACAGCTATTGTCACAAAATTGTTTTAAAACCACGTAATTAACGCTGTCAAGCTATAGAACATACATTTTGGTACTTACAATGCCAGTTTATGGCGTTAGAATCGTATTTCAGTTCCGCATCTCGTTTTGTTTGTGTAAAATTGCAATATCGTGCGTGCAAATGGGTGTGGTCGTCAGACATTAGGTTCTATGTATTTGTGTGTCACATAATGATTTCCTAGATGTGCTGCGCGGCAGCTGACATTATGTTATGATGACTAATGAGAGATAGGCGGTTGTTTTTCCAGATTTAATCAATGGTTCGTGCTAAACAATTATAATATATCAAGCAGCATTAGCTCTTAAGAGGATGTTTACCGAGCTGCATTTCCTGGATCGAATTTTTTGAAGCTTTTCTACAACAATGAACACGAGCCCGTTGTGGCACTTCGTTCTTCATGCACAACATCCAACCATATCCATTGGTGGTCTCACGCATCAATACCAACATCCAGCAGATGCGTTAAACACTTGATGCTTGCATAAATAACTGAGTAAATAAATAATGTGTAGGAGATGGTATTAAATCTGCATCACACTTTATTAAATAGTAAGGCAGTATTCCCCTCACCCCCTCATGCTTCTTCCCCTTCAACAACAGTCTGAATAGTTTTTAGAACAGAAGTCGCAAAAACAGGCAGTAATGGCGGCGACTTCTCAGCCGAGCCGCCACGTGTCCAGTTCGCTTCCGTACGAAGCGCCGCTGACGACGAGAACGTCGACGCCCTCGCAGATGTGTCGGGCCTGTCGGCGGCTCAGAAGTGCCGGACGCTTCGATGGGGAGAACCGCAGCGGTGGATAGTAGGGGCTCTCCAGCGTCCTGTAGGCGGAATAGAGAAGCTTGAGAATTTCGCCACCAAACACTAGTCTGCGTACTACAATGCATTATTTCAAAGTAAATGGAAGAAAATTGCGTTAATTCCAAGTGCTGTCAGTTAACGTGAGTGTCGTAACCATGCTGTTCCGATTTTCAAATAATCGAAAGCACAGGTTGGTCGGATTCGCAGTTCACAGACATTTGTGTGGTCAGTTCACTGGTGCTCGTGGCTGTTAAAGACACTGCTCTACATGGTCGACTATCAAGGCGGTCATACGGAGTGTTTGACAAACACGTCTTTCACTCGCTAAATAGTTCACTACTATAATCTGGCACTTTATACTGAGTGGAGAATGTTGCGCGGAAACGAAACTGACATCGGTTATCCAACAAGCAGACGTAATGGCACCTGTAATGTTGTCAGTATACTTAATCTAATTATCTCCTGCTATCAGCAGTATCAGATGTCTACAAGAAACTGTCGCCATATGACGAAATTACAGAAATGTGATGAGAATTACAAGAAATTTCCACTAGGTGTATTAATGGCAGAACTCTCTAAATGAACGTAAATAGATAATTTCTATAAACAAGAGAAGTGCCCCTCATTCTGTCCGACTAGACAAGTCTCCTCAAATAAGAATTAAGAGGTAATTATAAGAACCAATACAGAGTCGGACAAATACTTAAATCAGTATTAACAAACGAAAACGGAAGTCAGAGCCTTCTTGGAACGGTACTGGGAAAATACACTGCGTCTATAAGGAAAATTTCATGAAAGGCATTCGATATAACAATTCTGGGATATCGTTTTTGCGTTAAAGGAGTTTTAGTTAAGTAAGAAGGACTGTTCGCACAGAACGAATTCAGAAGCGTACTCCTACGATGGGAAGAGGTAGGTTTAGCCCATATGAAAAGAAACAGAGATGCACGCCTAACTTTAATGGGACTCTTTGGACGAAAGACTACGCACTTCTCCTGAAACTTTGTTGCTTAAATTTAGGCGTCCTGTATCTGAATAGGAGTGTACGACATAATATTGCTGCCGGCTGTTTGACATATTGAGTACTTCCTCCCTGATTTCCTGCTGCTCATGCCGGACGAAATGAGAACGGCGAAAAAGTCAGAGAACATATAGCTGATTCATTCGCAAAGCAGCGCAGAAGTGGGTGAAGCGACAGTGGTACGAGAAAACCTCTCCGTCACACACAAAGTAAGAATGAAGTGTCTCAGGACACAAACGCAAATTGGAGAGTTGAGTTAGCTGAACGATACTTACACCCAACATTACATATGTGAATACAAAATGGTGCGATAAGAACACTTTAGAGGAGAGGATTCACTACAGTCCTATTATTTGTGAAACCGAGCGGAAAAATTAATTTAGCAAAGTTTTATCGGAGATCCAGGGAAACGCGATAGAGTTTAGTAACTAGTGAATGTGTTAAATGCAATCAGGTTGCCCCCAGTTCCCACTGTTCCGTTTGCCCTGTCATTAGTGCCGTAACAAGGGATGCCTCACCTGCAGAGTGTCTGGGACCGCAGCTCGGCTCTGCTCCTCCTCTTCCACGTCCTCCTCCATCTCCTGGTATCCGGCGCCCAGGCAGCATAGGTTCCTGATGCGTTGGAAGATCTGCATAAACACAACAACGTGTGAGACAGTGGCCAGAGCAAGCGAAATGCAATGCAATTTAAGACATTCTGCTGATGCTATACAGTGCAGATCATGAAAGAATTACGAGCTATGTCCTCTTTGCAGAAAACCACCTGACTAGTGTGTCAAAGTGTGTGGATCTTAAGTATTACAAATAAACGTTGAAGTTCCAGATAATGCAGCTACGTTACTAGCAGACAGCAGTTACCTTATGGAATGGAAACCCAGTATTCTAGGTCATCGATTCGGTAGACTTAAGAACCCCTACACATCTTCCGCCTTAGAATGCCATTGCGACTGTTTTTTACTTCATCGTACCAACTAAGAATTGAAAACATGCCATCCTGTCAGACAATATCTTTACTGAAACTGCACTCTGTGTTCGAATACTAATGGAGAATGTTTTGGGGACGTACCGTGTGGCGTCCAGATCGTCTTCCCCCTTCCGTGGGTTGAGGGCGCCAACGCCACAGGCGCGACGCGTGGTGTGGTGTCTCTGAAGAGCGGGACGGCTCGGTGTCCACACTAGTCCAGCAGGCAGACCAGGAGCCACCATTGTCCTGGAGAAAAAAGTTAAAAAGCTTGAAATAGCGCCACCTAGTAATAGTGTGCTGGACTGATGTGTTTGGTAAGGATATAAGCATTAGCGGTAAGCTAAAGTTGCTGCCTTCGCATTAAAAGTTATGTGTTACGAATTATACGAATATATATGTTTATATATGAATACATATTTTTCTCAGACACTTAAAATAAGTGACAAGGGTTGCATTGCGTCATCTGTGCAAAATAAATGGGCCAGGAAAAAATATCCTCGTATGTACTGCTAACATGTAATGACTGGAGGAAGTTTCTAGTAATTGGCTCCAGACCACTCCTATTAAGGAAGAGTACGAAACCTGTGGTACTCACCACTCCAGCTCCACGCTCTTCCTCTTCATGCAGGCGGCTTTCCATCAACACATCAAAGAACTCGTCCAGTGTCAAAGCTCGCACCTGTTGGAGAAGAAAGTACGAGTGTAGACGGCGAACATTTAGTTCAGATATTGGGACGCTGTAGAATTCAACGAGCGTTTACTATTCGGTGCTGTAACAGTCATCAGATATTCTAGAGCCGCGATAAATGTCCACATCTATGTTGTCTGATTAAAATAGAAACATTCACCAATTGGAGTTATCGCCTCATCGTAGATCAGTCCGACGTTTTAAGTTGACGCTGTCGAGTCTTGTTTACATGTGGAGTTACATGGAAACTCTAGTAAAAGACTGACAATACACAGTATTTACAACAACCAAGAGGAAAGACTTAGAATGGAAAACTAAGAGAAACGTGTTCTGATTAAAAACGTAGTAAAACCGGGATGCAGTCTTCTTTCCCTACTATCATTGCTGTACATTAAAGAATCATTGAAGAAAATGAGAGGAAGGATCATCAGTGCAATTAAAATGCGGAGCGAAAGATTATGAGTGGTAAAACTCACTGAGAGTGCAATCCTCTGTGAATGGTAGAAAGGTTTACGAAACAAAGAGAGTGAACTGAGCAGCGTAATGAGCAGATAATAGTCTTTCTGAGGGATGCAATTAATAAGTAACCAATCAGGTGGAGGGGGGAGGAATACTTCTACTTTGGAAGCTAAATAACACAGGATGGTCAAACAAGAAAGCTACAAGTAGTAGACTAGAAGAGATGAACACAGCGATCCTCCGTAAAAAACAGCCTGCTTACGTCAAACAAAGATTAGTAGCGTTCGGTAAGTGCTGTTAGAGACTTAATTCAAAATTCGGAAAACTGATAAGATAAGAGATAATAAGTTCCTCCGTTCAGAAAAAAATATATATTAAAAACCACGGCCTACAATCACGAACTTCATGAATTGAAATTTATCACGATGTCAAGGAATAAATTCCACTTAGCCACATCGCGCCGTAGAGAGTCAAATCTTCTGAAGAAAGCACATTTTGTAACGCGTTCAGCAAATAATTCAGGACGATGATTGTAAAAGATATTCTGAGACGAAGAAGTGGGCACAGTGTTCTTTTATTCTTTGTGGTCGCATCAAACTAGTGCAAAGACTCATCACATTGCCTCCGCTCCTCATAAGAAAGGCCCTTCACAACACAAGGACATTCAGTGCATCCTCAACGCCTGGAAGACTTTTTCTATACATCACCAGAGCAAGTGATATGCCGTTAATCGAGCACACGAGCTGCACTGGCGCCTTCCATCGCCAGGTCTTGTGCACAAGGCTCCACTCTCGCGAAACGGTGCGACATCACTACCTGCATGTCTACACTGACGTTCCCTGTAATCAGCATCCTTCGTGTCGGTCTTGTTACTCGCAGCTAAAGGCATAAGCAACTTGTTGCTGAGCTCTTTTGGACACTTCAGTTCTCTCAGTAACATTAAACTGTTTGGATCCCGTCAGAGTCTGAGTCGAAAGAAAAACGAATGAACAATCGTCATCCCTTACAATTTAAGTTTTGCTCTCGGAAGCAATGTAGCACGACGAGACTCACCTGCAAGGCGTCTTCTGCTGGAGAGACGTCGTCCCCTACGCGCGTCTCCTCCGCCTCCCCTGGTGCTGCTGACCGCCAGCAGAACCACTCCCTCACACGAGAAAACATCTGTGCAGAGGAGACACCGCGTGAGATGTAGTCCAGGCACTCCACAGGGATAAACATCACAGCTGGTGATATTACGTTTACAGGAACAATTACACTGCTAATTTCAAGCTGCTAGTTATTACAAATTTTCTTTACTTTTATTATTACTTTGCTTCTTTCACAGTAAAGAAATCCTTTTACCACAATTCCGTCATGATCTTTAAGGCTTTTTGACTGAAAATAAAAGTGAGTGTCGTATCGATAGCTTCGACGCCACAACATAGGTGCGCTCTACTAGGTTGGCACTATGACACCGACACCGACGACAGCGCCCTCTAGCCGGCGCTGTGCAGCGCCGCTCCGGATTCAGCCCTTTTGATTCCGAGTAGACGATCAAGCAACATCGCTTCTATTTCATCGTGGGCGAGCCAATACAGATTTGGCCTGTGTAACTTCTGTGAGCGTGAGACATCCGGCTTCGCACCTACGTGCTCCTCAGTGCAAAGTTATGTATTCATCTTCTTGCTGAAGTAAAGGTGATTTAAATTCACACTGCAGTACCGAGAGTTCTACCTCGCCTGCTCTTCCTAGCTTCCTACATTCGGCCTACCATTCACATTATAGAACCAGACTCACGCGCCGCCTACCAGACGGAATACAAAATTAAGAGTTTAACGCAACTAAGTCACAGTTAAAGTCACGTTTCCTCCTCACATAGTACATAAACACTGAGGTTTCATGTAGTCTTTCATGGTTGCGCATCAAAGAAACTTCATCTTCTCGTAACACACAACAACAAATACGAAATCCAATAAAATGGCGCTTTAGCTTGGGAAACACATCAGTGAACACAGTGCATGTTCCATCTTTTACAGGCCACTCACAGCAGTGAAAACGGCACAATACGCCGCGTGCGATCCCGCCGGCCAAAGCTCAACCACAGTTCTGCGGAAAAGCTTTCTACATTGTGCGATGAGTAATAGTTGAAAAATTAAATTTAAAAATTTTTCACGATTGCAATACCAGACATGTTCCACAACGCGGCTTACAAATGGGGGTAAGGTGGTACTTTATGCACAACCGAAAATTTTAAAAACTGCAAAATACATTAACTATTTTTGATTTACGTTAACAGCATACTTTACAAAGAGCTACTGATGTGTAAGTAGGGTCAAGAACTGGAAACACTTTTCTGGCACTCTCTTAGCAATTCATCTCTGTTTCAGTAAAGTGTACTACCGAATTCGTGACCAGTACACAAAACAACTAAAATTGTAAATATACTTCATTGTCGTTGACTTTCACTCTCAAAATATTTTCCAAAGAAGGAGTGATATGTAACTAAGGCCACAAACCCTCTAATATTGGACACAATATTCACTGGTCAACGATCTCCTACAGTGACATAAATTATTGGTTAAGTTTAACACTATAATTTAAAATATACATGGAATCAGATAGAAGAATGCAATAAAACAATAAATGTCGCTTCTCGAATTAAAATGTAACGCAGCTGAGTGAACTGCAATATTTCCAGAGGTAGGTATCAAGTACTCCCTTCTCTCCCCCCTCCTCGCTTGGTATTGCGAGAGTTAAACCGCGAATAAAATTGGTCTTCCACTCTGAACGTCCAGCACGCACAATACGAAGCTAAACATGATGTCAGACGGGAAACAGTAACAATATTTGGCACAGGATTTCCAGTAAACAAATCAGTCAAAAACAACATCCTGTAGTTCATTTCTATATCAGAACGTTTCTTCACCATCGACTTCAAATCAGGAAACGGAAGATATGCCACCATCAACCCACATGCGTCGGTGAATGATCACAACATAAAGAAACAGCAACAAGTCCAAGACTTTTATGGAGCTACGGAAGGATAACAAAATATCACAAATACATATTGATGCTGTATTTGGAGACTTCAAGTCTCGACTAGGTGAAGGGAAAAGTACAATGACTCTTCCGTAGAACACAAACAAGAAAATTAATGTCATCTAATGTATTATTATCAAAATTTTAACATAAAAATTATGTCAATGCAAAATCTACGCCCACACCGCTGTGGAATGAAAATTTTATTCCGTAAACATCCCGCAGGCTGCAGATAAGCCATGTCTCCGCAGTGTCCCTACTTCCAGGAGTGCTAGTCCTGCACGTTTCGCAACGAAAACTTCTGTAAAGTTGGGATGGTAGGAGACGAGGTACCGGCAGATGTGAAGCTGTGACAATGGGTCAGCGATAGTGAGTGAGGTGCCACGAAAGACGAAGGTCTCGAGTTCGACCCTCAGTCCGGAAAACAATTTTAATCCCCGAGGAAGTTTCAAGTTAAACATTCTCCGAGTCCGATCATCACTTGCCACAAGCAAAAATTGGGCCAGTCCCAAAAACAGAAATATAATACACAACATAATTATGATACTGGATGCAAAATACGTGTAGTTAAACAAAGATAAATACATTGAAGAATTTAATCAAAAGGCAACCGAAAAATCGAAAGACCTCGGGAAGAAAGTTCACTATCAGTAGGATGGGGTCATCATCCCAGGAAACACAAGCATAAATGGTGGAACGCAACTTCTTACTAGACCACTAAACGAAGAATTCTGCCGTGGAATAACGTTAGCTCTAACAGAACAACAGAAAAAGCCATGATTTTCAAAAAAGTCCAAAAATAATCTTCGAATGATACTGGAAGATTAAAAAAGGTACACGTAGAGAATACTAAGTGAAATCGTAGGCGATTTCAGAAAAAAATGAAGAAGGTGGTAAATTTCTACTGAATATTTACAAAAATTTAAAGGGTTATCACCCTCCAAATATATAGTTCAAGGGAACAGACAGACCTCTGGGAATAAATACTGAAGAAAAGTTCTCAAAAAACTATTCTTTGAAAAAATCTTCAATGCCGAGAAGCCTAAAGAAAAATTAAACTTCACGAAAACAGTACCAAATCTAGATTCCGAACATCACAGAGCGAGAGCACAGGAGAATATTATAATAGATCTAAAAAGCAACATAGCCCCAGGAGTAGATGGCACTATCAACGAAATGTGGAAACTCAAAGAGCAAATCATCGATAAGAACATTCGTAAAATTCTCTCATGAATATAGATTACAGATGAAATCCTACTGGAATGCAGAGGCGTGTTGATTCACAAAGCGTCCGTCAAGAAAGACTCCAATAGTTACAAACGCACCTAATTATAATCGTTTCTATACGAAACTCTGATCATGACCTTACTCAACCGACTGGAACCACAAGTTGATGCTACAGTTAGGTGATTACCAAGCAGACATCAGAAAAGTAAGATTACGTATTACAAAAGATGTTGACTATCTGAACACTTCCAAAAGTCGGAAACACTTGTAACACTGTGATGACATTTGTGGGCCTTAAAAAAGCCAACGACTCCATAGAGAAGCAGACTTTCTTTGACAGACCCGTATAAAAGACAGAGAGATTAGGGCACCTGTACAATACACTCTCAAGGGTGCCACATGCAGAATATAATTTGTGAAAGACACCTCAGTACCATTCGAGATCACTACAGTGGATGGACAAGAAGACGTACCCTTTTATCTGTATTGTGCACTGCAACAGAAACAGCTCTGCCACTAAATGTCGGTTGGCGAAAAAGCTGCAGTGGATTCAGAGTGGAGGAAGTGGTGCATTCTCACCAAACAACTACCCATTATTTCCGCCATTGCAATTCCATTATTACATTCACTTAGAGGACACTTCAAAACGACTACTTTAATTATATATTGATACAAGTTATATTCAAATAATTGTATACTTCTCGATACACGTTTAAGTTATTTATAGCCGATGATGTCGTTTACCTTGTAGGTAGCATACAGCCTAAGTCAACAAATTTTCTTAATAGAGGACCAGTGAGCGTTTTCTTGCGTTTGCAATAAAACGTTGACTTAAACCTTGTCTTCTTCCTTCCCTTAAGAACAGTTTTTTATATTAAACATGCCTATGCGTACAAGCTAATTATAATGTAAGCGTTATTAATTCTTTTCCGGAACAACTACGGACAGTGTACCGTTCCTGATGAAATACGTGTGTGATTATAGACTTGTAGTGCTTTACATTGAAAAGAGTAAGATTTCTCCAATTTCCAGATAATCGACCATCCTGACGGATCTACTGCTTCATACGGAACATAAAATAAAAGGAAAATATTTCGATGCTGAAATGCAGCCCAATGCAAAGATGGCCCATATTTAATTTTATTTGGTTTTGCGCAAGATTATCAAACAATGGAAACAAAAGTCGAAGGGGTTAAGTTAGGAAAAACACGTACAAAAAAATTACTGGAATTTACAGATTACACGGCAGACACAGCTACAATAGGCACGAAGCACAAGGGACTCTGAAATACTTGCAGAAACTATACGCCCTAACAGGTTTCACATAATGTATGAGTAAACGCAATACATGGAAGAAAAAGCAACTCACAAATAATGCACACAAAACGCGTTAAGGTTAGCAGACTGGAAAAATTCTGATATCTAGGGGAATATATACAAATAAGAAGATGAAACAAGCCATCCAACGCAGATGAAACACAAACATTTCAGAAAGCGCACAAACTCACATGGACGTACAAAATTAAAAGAAACGTTTCAACAGAAGCCAAACTCGGGAACTATAACGCAGTTGCCAGAAGCACGCTAACATTAGAAACGTTCACTGTCTGATCAGAGAGACTGAGAGACAGAACACAAAATTCTCAGAAATATTTTTGGAGTAATACACGATGTATTGACGAAGAATCCGACTAATAAATTGTAAGAACATGTAGACAGACGTACATAAACTATCGTAAAACGGCTTCTGACATTATACGGACACATACATAGAATCAGCAGCAACATCCTTACAAAGAGAATTTTTTACGCTGTGACATCTCAATCGCCAAACGCAATTGCATTCAACAAAGAAAAGAATACCTAAAGCTATCAGAAACCAATGGAGGAAAGGATAAATGAAATTGTCCAATTCAGAACTGAATTATGAACTCATAATTTTAAGGAAAATAAAGGAAGAAAAAGGGAAAATATGGACAGCATAAAGGAAACAGAAACACAATCAAAGAATGAAGAGACTTTGGGAAGAGAAAATACGAGACAGACAAGAAAAAATTGGAAAATCTTGTAACGACATAGTTAAAATCATTCTTCAAATGAAAATTTGGTAGTAATTACAATAAATGCAACATTATTGTTAGCAAATGCATTTATTATATCCATATAAATTATTATTGTGAAGCATTCTTGATCATGAATACTAATGTTGGCTAATGCAGTGCGACTTGATTTGACACACATTAATTGCGATACCACTATATTCACTTTTATTTTCTAATTATTAACGTGTGTTTCATGCGAGTCTGAAACGAGAAACTGTGTAGTAGTAGCAGCTCATCACAGTCAGGCAAACATGTTGACCATGTGTAAAGTCCGTTACTTGAAACATACGTAATTAGACTGAACACTGACAATAACAACACTAAAATTTTGTATCCTACCGGAACTAGTTGTTTAGGATTGCATATGAATATAAGGGTAGCAAAAGAAAGAAAGTCAGTGATTTCGAACGAGTATCTAGGGGCAAATTGTGACTGTTTCCCAGAAATATATTTCTGTGGTTTGCGTGAATTATTGAATCTTTACTACGGTTGTGTAGACAAAGACATACTCGCTGTAAAATTACAAAGATGCCACCACTGACAAGGCGTTTCGTAGTGAATTTCAGAGTAAAATACTTTGGGTCAGCATGATTTGATGTATTTTCCACTAGAGGCATACGTACAAAAGGAGACTTAAGGTATGAATAAGACACTTATATATGAGTAACATGAAATTTTTAGTCCTTTCCATTGCAGACGGTAACATTTTTCCAGCTTCGAACTGAGTGAAAATACCTACCCTACCTCCTTCTTCACGTGGAACATAAAATGGTGGGCAAGTACTCCGACAATGGAATGCAGTCCATGGAAACATGTCCCGTAACTTCTGCCTGGAATATTAATATACGCTTTTAACCTGTTCCTAGGTATTCTTTTTACATTATCCATTATACCTTTCACCACTTTCAAAATATTGCATGTAATGATATGATTTTGTCATTAGGAATTACAACATATTTTTCTGGATCAGATACATGAATGATATCCTTTGTTTAATAGATGAGGCTCCAGCAGAAATTGACCAGCTGAATGAAGATGTAAGCACAGTACACAAAAAGATAAAGTTTACACTAGAAGAGCGTATGATAATGAAATAAACTTTTTAGTTCATAACACAAAAATCTCAGGATTGTTGTGAACCTACAAAAGACTCACAAAATTATAAATCCGACTTCAGATCATACATACTCTCAAAAGTAACCAGCACTCATACACAGGTTTCGTACCGCTCAACAGAGACATCTATCAGGAAGAACTAGACATCACCACACAAACAGCAACAAACAGTTGTAGCAACAGTAATCTAGTCACAAAATTGAACAACAAAGACAGCCATTAAAAACGATACGTATAGAGCTACAGACAACAGCACAACAAAACAAACACAAACAAGCAGACACAATAACGACACAAAGCATACATGAAAACAAGGAAGAAGATTCAAGATGATACACAGTGACGTACAGATACAAACTGTCACAAGAATAACAAACACTTTCAAAAGACACGAAATAAGAATAACTTTCAAAATATACAGTTCAATACATTCTTCAAATACCAAACGACGCAAATATCCACCAGAAACGAGATCGTATTAGAACACGGAAGTATGGAAATTAAGAAATTTGGTAACACTTAACAGAAAACAGAGACACTCTGACACCTAAACTGGCAGTTATGGAGCCGCATTTCGAAACGGAGTAACCACTAGGAAAACCGCATGACTTTCAACCACTTTGCCACATGAGAGAAAGTTGTTTGGGTTACAAACAAAGGATTAGACAGTCCTCTGTGAGTACCTTTCCGTTTTAGTATAAACATTTGATGAACTTTTTTAAATCTATACGTAACCAGTTTGTTCAAACGAGAATCTAAATGTGCAAACAGAAAAGGCGTTTGTATAACATTTCAAGGACACCAACTAAAGATGCACTAAAACCAAGGGGAAACAACTTAAATAACAATCTAAAGTGCACCAAGTAATAGGTGTTTTTCTTTCAGACACCTACAATTCGTATTTAGCTGTTGCCAGTTTGGTTACCATGAGAAAGTTGATTTTGTCATTGCTTAGAATCAGTCTCTGCAAGCGGCCAGGCGGTACGCGATTTCGGCGACGAAGAGATTATGGTTCCACATTTCCGTTCCGTGCTTTTAAGAACTTTAATTGTGGCAACCAGTTGCGCTCCCATTGTTAATATGAACACCTGCAGTAGGTTGTACACCCCAGCCGGCAACGTTTCAGCACGTACATGCACGCAACCTTTTTTCTTCGGTATTTTGAACCATTCGTGTAAATCTATTTAACGTGCCTCCAGCATTAAGTTCATGAAGGATGTCATTTCAGTCATCAGAATTCAATTTTATTGTGCGATCCTATAGCAAGACACTGTTCAGAAATTTAACATGATAACAGCAGAAATCTCACAAGTATATGGATCGATTAAATATACCGTTTAATATGTACTCATTCTTGAACAATTGGCAGAAGGTTTTGAGCTAGAATTCGGTAGCGAGCTTTAAGTCTGTTAGCTACAATGGATCTCCAGTGGCCCTAGAAACGGATTCAATGGGGTTATTGTAGTTCTGCTGCGCAAACGTTCCATTCCGCAGGCTTCCGTAGGTAATTTAAGCTTGATTGACCCGCAATAAATACACCTCTATTAAAAATAACTTATTACTGATCTTCGGTACAACGACTGAATTCAAGACTTCCTTGCAGACGGAACCCAACACGTCACACTTGACGGAACTATATCTACTGCTTTAAAGGTAGTTTTCGTGTTATCCCATGGCACAGTGGTCCGACCGTTGTTGTTTACAGTGTATATAATTTATGCCTAAGACTTCCGGCATAGGAAGTCACCCCCATTTAGCCAACGGCGTCATCAAAGAGGGTGGAGAAGCCGACAGAGGTTCAGGGCACTCTCTGGTTCTTGGGGTGGGAAAAAACGGTTCAAATGGCTCTGAGCACTATGGGACTTAACATCTATGGTCATCAGTCCCCTAGAACTTAGAACTACTTAAACCTAACTAACCTAAGGACAGCACACAACACCCAGCCATCACGAGGCAGAGAAAATCCCTGACCCCGCCGGGAATCGAACCCGGGAACCCGGGCGTGGGAAGCGAGAACGCTACCGCACGACCACGAGATGCGGGCAGGGGTGGGAAACTGCCTCTAAAGACGTATCAGCATAAACATGCAGAAGGCAATGAGAACCAGTGCATTGAAGACACTTCACGTCTATCCACAGGACATGTGGCTTGTAATCGAAAAAGTGTCATGATGACCTCTCCATTGGCAAGAGATTCCGTAACGATAGTTCAGACATACATGTCGACGTCGCAAGCTGAAGATGAAGAGATAGAGAAAGTATATGGGGATACTGAAAGGGTAATACAGTAAGTAAACCGATATGAAAGCCTGATAGTCAAGTTGGACTGGAACGCAGATGTAGGGGAAGGAGTAGGTGGAAAGGATACAGGAGAATATGGCTAGGGACAAGGAATGACAGACGAGAGGGACAAATTCATTTTCCAATAAATTTCAGCTTGTAATAGCGAATACTCCGTTCAAGAATCACAACTGGGGAATTTATACATGGAAAATGCCGGGTGATACTGGAAGATTTCACTTCGATTGCATCTAGCCCAGACAGAGATTGTTAAATCCATACTGGATTCTAAGGCGTATCCAACAGACATACACTCAGATCACAGTGTAGTATGGATGAAGAGTAGGCTGAAATTTGAGAGATTAGTCAGGAAAAATCAGTAGGAAAGAAGTGGGATCGAAAGCACTAAGAAATGACGATGCGTGCTTGAAATTTTCTAAGGCTATATCTCAGTGGGTAGTACAGTTCAACAGAAAAGGACATCTCTAAAAAGGTCATTCACAGATGTTGGAAACAAAAACAAAAGTATAAAGAAAGTAACTGCGAATAAGACACGAGTAACAGCGCCACGGGTAACAGGAGAAGCACTTTAGTTTATCGACGAAAGAAGGAAGTACAAAAACGTTCAGGGAATATCAAGAACACAGAAATACAAGTCGCTGAGGAATGGCTGCTTAAAAAATATGAATAAACAGAAAAAGAAATGATTGTTGGGAAGACTGACCCAGCATATTGGAAAGTCAAATTAACCTTCGGTGAAATTAAAAGCAAGGGTGGGCCGGCCGTTGCGGCCGAGCGGTACTAGGCGCTTCAGTCTGCAACCGCGCGACCGCTACGGTCGCAGGTTCGAATCCTGCCTCGGGCATGGATGTGTGTGATGTCCTTAGGTTAGTTCGGTTTAAGTAGTTCTACGCTCTAGGGGAATGATGACCTCAGATGTTAAGCCCCATAGTGCTCAGAGCCATTTAAACCATTTGAAAAGGAAGGATGGTAACGTTAAGCGTGTGACGGGACTTCACTGGTAAATACAGAGGAGAGATTGGATATGTGGAAAGAATACATTGAAAGTCTGTATAGGGCGAAGATTTGTCTGAGGTGGTTAAAGAAGAAACAAGAGTCGGTTTAAAAGAGATTGGTTATCCTCTACTAGAATCAGAATTTTTGAGAGATTCGGACGACTCAAGCTCGAATAAGGCAGAAGGGATAGATACTATTTCACCAGAATTTCTAAAATCATGGGAGTAACGGGAAATAAAACGGCTATTCACGTTCGTCTGTAGAATGTATGAGTTTGGCGACATATTACCAGAGATACGGAAAAATGTCATCCACACAATTCCGAACGCTGCAAGAGCTGACAAGTGTGAGAATTATCGTACCATCAACTTAACAGCTCATGTGTACAAGTTCCTGACAGGAATAAAACACAGAAGAATGAAAAATAAAACTGGGGATGTGTATCATGACGATCAGTCTGGTTATAGGAAAGGCAAAGCCACCAGGGAGGCAGTTCTGACCTTGTTGATAATTGATGCAAAACTAAAGAAAAATCAAGGCACGTTCATAGGATTTGTCCACCTAGAAAAAGCACTGCACAATGTAAAATGGTACGACATACTAGGTTAAATTCTGAGAAAAATAGGTATAAGATATAGGGAGACACGGGACGGGTAATATACAATATATACAAGAGCCAAGAGGGAATAGTTAGAATTGACGGCCATGAACGAAGTATTCCGATTAAAAAGGGGCGTAGTCTTTTGCCCCTTCTGTTCGTCTGTGCATCGATGAAGCAATGATGGAAATAAAAGAAAGGTTGAAGAGTGGAATAGAAATTCAAGGTGACAGAATATCAATATACCAGTGCTAAGATTGAGTACAGAATATGGGATGAGAGTAAATCGAAGAAAGATGAAAGTAATGAGAAGTAGCAGAAATGAGAAGAGCGAGAAACTACCGTCACGATCGATGGTCACAAAGTAGGTGCAAGTTAATTTAGGCAGCTAAACAACTAATGAAGGACGGAGCAACGAGGACATCAACTGGAGACTAGTACTGGCAAAACGAGCATTTCCCGTCAAACGAAGTCTAGTCGTATCAAAATAAGTCTCCGTTTGAGGACGAAATTTCTGAGGACATACGTTTGGAACAAAGAATTGCATGATTGGGAAACACAGGCTGTAGGAAACTATAGCAGAAGAGAACCGAAGCATTTGAGATGTGGTGCTGCAGATGAATGTTGAAAATTAAGTGGACTGATGAGGTAAGGGAAGAGGAGGTTCTGCGCAGAATCGGGAAGGAAAGGAATATGTGGAAAACACTGACAAGGAGAAGGAAGAGGATGACAGGACATCTTTTAAGACATCATGGAATAATTTCCGTGAAACTAGACTGAGCTTTAGAGTCCAAAAAATTAGGGCAGAGAATAAGATTGGAAAATGTCCAGCAAATAATTGAGGACGTAGGTTGAAAGTGGTACTTCTCTGAGATGGCACAGGAGAGGACTTCGTGGCGGGCCGCATCAATCCAGTCAGTAGAATGATTACTCAGAAAAAGATGAAATAAATAAATTATCTAATAGAAAACATAGAAAGTTCTTCAGACTGCTCGCATATGAGGCGGTTGTCGGTAAGAAAGTAAACTTAAGACTGTTCGCAAATGATAGGTTTTAAAGTAACAATGCCAGAACACCTTATCGATTTTCGAAATGAGAAAACGTAAATAAATGTAACATACTGCGCATAAGGAGGAAAAGAAATCCGCTGCAGAATCCTTCACGAAATGTAACGCATCCAGAACGGAACGGGCTTCCAAGACACTTCTTGGACAGAGTCATGAGTATTATTCATCAATGTGGGATCCTTACCAGGTAGGATTGATAGAAGTGATAGGCAAGATCCAAGGAACAGCGGAAGGCTTTGTCGCGGGTTCGTTTTCTCGACGCAAGAACGTTACAGAGATGCTCAAGAAACGACGTTTTTGCAAGACAGGCGTTATGCGTCATGGAGAGGATTCAATAGAACGAAAAACCAGTCCAAGCTGCAAATGTTTTATTTTTCATTGGATGACTAGTTTGCGACCGAAACCCATTTTCATATCAACATAACGAAGTCGAAAATAGCATTTCCGAACATGTCAACAAATGTGTAATGCACAATTATTGTGCATACAGATAACTGTAAATATACATTAGATGTTTTTTTACATCTTTGGAAAAGTCATTTTCCAACTTTGTTATATAGATTTCAAAATGAGTCTCAGCCCGAAACTAGTCATCGAATGAAAAATGAAATATTTGCAACCTGGACTGGTTTCTCTTTCTAGTGAGTAACAGAAGTTGCTGATCCTGGTTACTTCAGCATGCTGGATGTTCGTATATAAGGAGAGGTTTAGTACTGAATTTTCGAGGGAGCACTTTCTGAGAAGAGGTGGACAACATGAGTTCCTGATTATTATACAAATGACGAAATGACCTCGACTAGAAAATTCGATGAATTAAAATTAATACAGAGGCTTAGCGACAGCCATTTTCCCTCGTGCCATTCGCAAGTGGAACAGGGAAGTACTACCCTCTGTCACGCATCGTTAAGCAGCTTGCCGGGCAGGAACTAAACTATTAATGTTTTACTTATAGCTTCCTGATACATCTACATCTATATCCCGCAATCCACCATATGGCGTGTGGCCGAGCGTATATTGTGTACCACTGTTATTTCCTCGTTCTGTTCCAGTCGCAAATGGTTCGTGGGAAGAACGATAGGTAGTAATACTCTCTGAGTGTACTCGAGTCGCCCTAATTATGCCTTGATGGCCTTTTCGCGAGGTCATGTAAGCGACCGTTATATGTTGTTGGCTGATGAATTTAAGAACGTACTCTCTTTTAACTTTAACAGTAAAGCAACCGTTTTGCTGAATGCTTTCTTTGCACCGTGTGCGACGGGATTTGCCTGAGTATCTCCGGAAGGTTTTCGCGCTCATTTTGTGAACCCGTGCGGAAACACGAGGCTCTTCTGTCGATTGATCGAACGAGTGTTTTGTAGGCTACTTCCTTTGTTGATGAGTTAAATTTCCTGACTGTTCTTGCAGTTAACTTCAGTATGCCATCTGTTTAACATGCAGTCAGTTTTATGAGGTCTTTCCACGAAAATCGCTCCGTACCCGCACTTCTGGGCATTTATGGATTTTACTCCTTCCAGCGTTTGTTCTGCAAGAGGATACCATAATGGATTTTTCTGCCTGTTTATGCACAAAAAGTTACATCTGTTTGTGATGAAGGTCCTTTAAAACTCCCTGCAACAATTGTAGATTTTCTGCATGTCTTCCTGCATCTATACAGTTTTCTACCTTCGCACTTTTCTTGTACGAGCACCGTAAGCGAAAAGGCGCATGCATCTTCCGACGCCTTCCGCTATGTCATTTATAGGGAGAAGGGCCAGACATAAGAAAGAAAGTAGCTTCCGCGACATGAGGCACTGCCAACCGACATGTCTCAATGAAACTTTAACTGCCCATAAAGGAATACGTACAGCACACTACAAAAGATAACTAAAAGTATTCGAAATGAGACGAAAAAAGATTACACCTATATTGAAAGACTATATATACAGCGAAGTCACCGTGCTGTATGGTGGTCCCCTGGACGTTACAAGAAGAGGGACATGGTACCTAACAGGGCGTTTAATCAGGACGGACGACAGTGCATGCTCTGCGACATGCTCCCATGTTGGGCACAAAGTTTGTCAGGAGTTTTTGAGGCAGGGTGTTTCATTCCTCCACCAGCGCGGATCACAACTGCTGCATGGTCTCTGGTTCATGTGGCCGTACTGCAATACATACCCCAACGCACCTGACACGTGCTCGATGAGATTTCAGTAGTGGGAATGGCTGACTAAACCGGTCTATTCGCCGGATATCCTCTCGTTCCAAGAACTCCTCCACGTGCACTCTTTGACGTGGTCTGCCATTGTCATTGACAAAAATGGGGTCAGGACCAAATGGTCATTGGAAAGACGGACATGGGGAAGGAGTACGCTGTCACAGTAAGGTTGACCTTCGAATGAATTGTGTTCAAAGATCTGCGATGCCGCCAGGTGTGCGGGGATTGCACCAGCGACGAATAAGCTCGCTTACTCTTCTCGGATGAGGGCAGAGCCAGTGATTCTGGACGTTTCCTCATCTGGCGAGAGGCGAGAATACGTAATCCACCCAAGCACATTGTCGGACGTGAACGTTATGGAAGTTTAGATTTTGTTGTGTGGTGAGGCATAATAACGCAAAGGCGAAATAACCTGGAAAGCTTTGAACATAGTACAGCCTCCGGCCAACGTCATTGTGACACTGTACTCCTTCCTCATGTGAGTATTTTTGGAGAGAAATCGACCGTCGCTTCATGTTTAGGACTCCGATCTCAATCGATATAAACGCAACATTTCTAGAACGGCAACACGTTGCTGAAAATGCGTTACCGTCCGTGGCGATCACACACCCTGCTAAGAGCCACATCCAGCCTTATATAACGTCCATGGCACAATCAACATTCATGGTCACCTGAGTGTAGTTATTGCCTTTGACTATAAGTGGCATTTATATTCCTCTCACTGAGAGTTTCTTGTTGTTAGCATATGTACTGTAGGTGTAGCTGTCCTCTCTACGTGCGATCCAAGTGTCACAGAGAAATGATAGTAGGCAGTGACTCGTAGTGCATAAGTTAAGTCCATAAGTTTTACACACCAATTTACATTCTATGAAAATTCAGGCCCAGTAACACAGCCAGGGGGTACACAAATATTTCTGTTCGATACAAAGTCGTCAGTCTAATCACACAATGAGTCTGATATTCTATAGGCTCGTTATTTATTCATTACTCGGCCATGTGGAACTCTATTGAACACTTTTCTGGAAGTCATGGAACACGACATCAAGTTGGGAGGCGGTGTCTGCACTATCCCACTATGACTAGTGTCTTTTCCTCTGTTGAGTGATTTCAGATGCTTTTCTATCCCACGGTCGCTTATTGTGAATATGTGTCATTTTGACACTCGTGTGAGACTCGAAGGAGGAACTACAGTGCAGTCTTCCTCACTGAAACAGTTCTGACAAAAAGACCTTTGGTAACATGGTTTCCCCTGTGTCATCCTCCGTTTCGATATCACTATGACCGGGGAGTATCTGGACTGGTGACTTCGATCCATTTGTCTATATAACGCAAGACAAAAACATTTTAAGGTTCTGTGTCTAGTCGGTATATTGAATATTATTTTCGAGTTTGCTGGGCGCTTCAAGAGTGCCTCCCTTTAAGCTGCTTTTGGCTTCGTTCATGTTTTGTTTGTCTCCGAGGCTCCGCCTACGTTTAAATTTGAAATGGGGCTCTCTTTGCTATCGTTGCAGCTTTCTATAATGATTGTCGAGCAACGACGAGTCTTTTCCATCCTTCACAACTTTGTTCGACGTGTATCTGCTGTAAAAGCGTATTGTACAATTCTCTTGAACTTTGTACATTGATGTCAACATTGTCAGTGCTGGACATGTAATTTTGTCGTTGAACGATTAGCTAATCCGAACTCTGTCTCTTGTCGCTCTTGCTAAGCGGAGATATATTCCTACGCTTCCCGCTATTGCAATTTAGAACCCTATTCAACTGTGCAATAACGGCCTTATCGCCACAGGTTCCCTTTGCTACTGAGTCGAAAGTTCTCCCCTGTTGCTGACCAGGATGTCTAAGATGTTATCTTCCTGAGTCGGTCCTCCGATTAAGTACTCAATTTTATTTACGGTTAAGTCATTTAGAAAATTTCACATGTTCCCCTGTCCCTACTCCCAGCCTTAATCATTTGAGTCTCCGAAAAAAGCTGAAACATACATCTGACTGTAGATACAGAGCTCAATTGCAATGAAGAAATTAGTAGTAGACTCACTTTTATCAATTGTGTATCGCTTGACACGGTCATAAACACGCCTTGCCATCTTATATTATTACTAGGTGGACATTTGAGATTTATTTCATGCTAGTTAGATCTCATTTTGCCTGAATGGTTGTTGGATCTTGTTCATTATGTACCTCATCACTCCGTAGGAGTGTTCCTAAGAGTCGTATTTAGCATTTATACACAGATTGTAGTAGTATTCTGTCCTACTTTATGGATTAAATGACTACGAAACTCCTCAGGAATAGATAATACAGTAGAATTAAAAGAAACTGTAGATACAATAACAGCAGATGAACTCAGTAAAGCTTATAAAGAAGGAAGGAGGCATCAGAATGTGCTGATATGAATTCAAAATTTTTTCCATTGTCCATATAAGAATGAAAAATTGTGCTATCGCTGCTCTTATCGCTAACGAAAAAGGATTTGATTAGGTAACTGCAAAGAAATTACTTCAAGTCGTTTTAAGCAAAGGCCTTCCACAGAGTTAGTTAGAACGATAGAGTGTATGGCAAAACATGTATTAAAATTACTGTGCACTGATGAAAGTTGAAATAACACAGGGATTTAGACAAGGATGCCCTCGGTCACCTACTCATTATACTTTCCTTATAATAAACAAATTGCACATATTCCTTGTCAACACTTTTTAATGTATACAGTCTCAGTACTATTTGAGGACTGCCGATTTCCTTAATTTGGAAAGCGAGGGGTTCTACAACGTTGGTTGTATGCGCTTGAGAAAGTACTGCAACCTTTATCACAACGCCACAGGCGTCTAATGTCTCTAGTGACGTGTGTTAATTTGCTTCCCCACATTAAAGCGCTAGTAACACATATCGCTGTGTCACCTGTTGAGTGCAGGTGTCAGTGTGCTCTTGGGTCATGAAATCACTGGTTGGCAAATTACGCTGCTACGGGTTGAGTCACAAACATGTAGGGAGCCTCTAAAGACTCGAGCACTCGTAGCACTGTATGTGACGATCCGTGAGGCTAGCTTCACCCCAAGCTACTTTCTGTCACAATATTCAAAAAGAACATAATTTCGATCTTCATTCAATGTTATTCGCTCACCACCATGTACGCAGAAGATTTTCACATGCAACACAATAATCACTTTTCGCAATGAAATCACGCCCATTAATGGGAAGAAGATACACTGAGTTCCATGCTAAGCACTTCAGTGGAGACCAGATAACTGTGCAGCAGAAATTCTGGCCACCTATTCGACAAGATGAGAACACTTCGGTTGAACTCCACACGGCTCTAAACAGCTGAAACAGCTACCACTTCTCAGATGGCGGAATTGGCAGTATCACGATCCAAGAGTGGTCACGAAGATTAACTTTACGCCATCAACTCGGGAGAATGTCTCGTAGCAATGTAGCGAAGCGAAACAGCTGAAGAGGAATGTGCGATACTACTATACAGGCAGCTTTGACCAGTGACGAAATGGTAATGCCTTAGTGTGACATCACCTATTGTAGTACATTTCGAACTTATTTGCTCTACGCCATTGTTCGATTTCATATTCTTGATGGTTCCGGGATAAATTATATTTCAACCTTTGAAGCGGCTCTGGAACAATACTATTTTGTAGTAGAAATAAAAAATGGAGCCACTGTAAAGCTTTCTTTGAGGTACCGATTCGTTTTTTGTGTCTCTCTCTGTCATATAATTAATCTACGACTGAGTATGTTATTCGTAACTGGTATTATCTTACACGACATAATATACAGTGGTGTCAAAGTACATTGGATACCGATACGAACATAATCAGCAGGCTGTGTTGTCGCCTACAAAATATAAAAAAACGCAGTCGTTTGACAGAGCTGTCCTTCATTATCAGGTGATTCATGTGAAGTGGTTACGGGCGTGATAATGGCTCCATGACAGGAATTAACAAACTCTGAACGCGGAATGTCAGATGGAGCTAGGAGTATAGGCCCTTCACTTAACGACCGAAGGCAGCTGCGTTTGCATTAGGTTGGTAGTGCTTAAAGACCAGCAACATTGTGTGAAGTAATTGCAGATATCATTGTGGGACTTACGACGAAAGTATCCATCACGAGCTTGCTCCGAAATTTAACGTTAATAGGCTACGGCAGCACACGACCAGCGCCTTTCCTGGGTTCGCGACCATATTTATTGAACCCTATACATAGCATGTTCACATGAGTCGCGATTTCACTGGGTAAGAGCTTACTGTAGGCTTCGAGTGTGACGGAGAACCCCCGAAGCCATGGACCTAAGTTTCCACAAGACACTGAGCAAGCTTATTCTGCCTCCGTAATGGTGTGGGCGGTGGTTGCATAGAATAGACTTGGTCTTCTGGTCAATCTCAACTGATCATTGACTGGAAATGGTCGTGCTCGTCTACCTGGAGACCATCTGCAGCCATTCATAGATTTCATTTCTATGGATGACACTGCGCCTTGCCACCGGGCTTCAGTTATTAACGATTGGTTTGCAGAAAATTCTGAATAGTTCGAGTGCTCGATTTGGCCACCTAGATCACCCGACACGTATTCCATCGAACATTTATGGGGCATAATCGAGAGGTCAGTTCACGCACAAAATCCTAATTCAGTAACAGTTTCGCAAATATGGACGCCTGTAGAGGCAAGCAGGGAACATCCAACCACTTGATGAGCCGAGTCCACATCGAGTTGTTGCTGTACCCAGTGCCAAAACATTGTCAGATACGATATTAGGAGGAATCCCTTGGTTTTAGTCACCTGAGTGTGTAATGCGCGTAATGAAAACTTCCTCTTCATTGATAGCACAAAATATTGCCAGAAATGTGATTTAGCGTTCATTACCTAGTGTAACACACAGTCGAATTGCTCATTTCAGCGCTGGTCTATAAAATTACAATCCCCACTTTAAACTATTAAACGTCTTACTCACTTTGTGGATATTCAAGGTCATTGCATTTATAGCGTCACATATTCAGTGAGATTATCACAAAAATTAAAGCAACAAAGTTTTCAGCTGTGTGGAAGTTACCAAGAAGTGGTACAATGTAAACACCTGATCAGAGTGTTATCTATCATAGGTAATCCAGTACCAAATCAGGTGTCCGCAACACGCTTCAGAATCCGAAAGCAAAGTTTAATACGCCAGTACTAATATTGTATACAGATAGTGAGCCAAAATAATTTACGTTACACTGATTGTAATCGTATGTCTCCTGCTACAAGAGGAATAAGGATTGACAGCAAGCCGCTGGATCATACCTGTAATCACTGATGCGTCCCGTGCCCCCAAAGCTGGAGCTAAGACTTCTTGCGAAGCTCACAAGCTCGGAATGAGCTTTTAACAGCGGCTGTTGTGCTGAAAGAAAAGCTCTACCACTTCAAAAAAGAATATCGATAGTTTTTTCTCGGTTTAAGTAAGCGCACGATTTCGTAACGACACTACGATAGCCTCGGCAGAAATCGCAATGATGCTAGGCAACGACTCAGGCCCTTCCCCACCGACCATGCATTGTTGCGAACGTTCTCAGGGATCGTCACTAAACAGAAACGCCGTGAATTACACAGAGCATTCCGCAGTGTTTTATCGGAGATGTTATGCGGGCATTTTGTATTCACTGTTGTTTAGAAAGGTAAAACATATAAGAACCTAAATACAATTATGCACGGATGCTGTGACGTTGGTCCTTAAATAATGTGCTATAGAAAGACCTCGCGTCATTAAAGGGTATGTGTATATGGATTAAAAGGAGTTGAAAGCGAATAAAGAAATTATTGAACTAACGTGCTACAGGAAATATACAAATTTACTCTCGTACAGAACAGAGAGACGAAAGTTAATAGAAGTTCGAGTGGCTTAAAAATGTCCACAGCGAAGCATACAACTATCATCATCACACCTTAGCGAAAGATCTCGACAATAACCCGAGAAAATTATGGGCTCTCAGCACTATCGGACTTAACATCTATGGTCATCAGTCCCCTAGAACTTAGAACTGTGTGTATGTGAAACCTTATGGGACTTAACTGCTAAGGTCATCAGTCCCTAAGCTTATACACTACTAAGGACAAACACACACACCCATGCCCGAGGGAGGACTCGAACCTCCGACGGGATCAGCCGCACAGTCCATGACTGCAGCGCCTAAGAACTTAGAACTACTTAAACCTAACTAACCTAATTACATCACACAACACCCAGCCATCACGAGGCAGAGAAAATCCCTGACCCCGCCGGAATCGAACCCGGGAACCCGGCCGTGGGAAGCGAGATCGCTACCGCACGACGAGAAAGTTATGGACAAACCCAAAATCGCTATGTGTGTCTGATGCTTCTATCCAGTCTCCCGTTACCAGTCTAGTGTGACAACAAAAGATAGCAAAGGGAAAGTCAAATTTTATATTTCGCATTTAAGATACCCTTCACGCGCGAGAATCGTGCAAACATCCCGTAGTTCGACCACAGCACAGACTCACGTATGGAGGACATAGTGATATGCATCCCTGTCGATGACAAGCAGGTGAAACAACTGAATGTAATTAGTTCGCCATGTCTTGATGGAATACCGATTTGGTATTACAAACAGTGGTCTTTGGGATTGCCCTCAGTCAGCTTTCATTTATCGCGAAGCTCTGCCGAGTGCAGGGTCAAGGAACGGAAAAAAGTCGTTTCTGAAACGCAAAAGAACCGAACAACAAAATTACAGACCAATATCCTAATTACAGAATTCTTGAACTTATTCTCACTTCTAATACAGGAAATTCCGTTGAGAACGTAAGGCTTCTGTCAACGAATCATATTGTTTCAGAAATGATCGCTCGTGCGAAACTCAGCTTGACCTTTTCTCATATGACACCTTTCTAACCATGGATGATGAGCAACACTGAGATTCCATATTCCTAGATATTTGAAAAATATTTGACACAATGCCCCACGGCAGATTTTTAAGGGCAGTACAATCATACAGTTTACTTTTCCAGGTATGTAAGTGTCTCGCAGATCCTAAAGTAACAGAACCCAGTACGTTGTCCTCGATAGCAAGTATTCATTAGATCCAAGGGCTCCGTCAGATGTTTCCTAGAATTGTGATAGCCCAGCTCTTGTTTTCGATACACCTAAGTGATCTGGTGGAGAGAGTAAGCACAGTCTCCGACTGGTTTCTGATGATGCTGTGATGTAAGGAAAGGTGGCGTCGTTGAGTGACTGTGCGAGGATACAATATGAGTTAGATAAAATTTCTAGTTGACATGGTGAACGGTTAGTAGGTTTCAATAAAGAAAAATTTCAGTTATTGCAGATCAGTAGCAAAAACAAATCCATAATATTCGAATACAGTGTTGGTAGTATACTACTTGGCATAGTAACGTCGACAGATTATCCGGGCATAACATTGCAGACCGATATGAAATGGAATAAGCACGTAAGGGTGGTATTAGGAAAGACGTAGGATTGACGGATGTGTCGACAGGGAGTGGCAGTTTCAAACATAGCGCAGGCCGCCCGCTCCATGTGACGTCACTCGGTTCCGTGGGTGGACGTAACCTCCAGTAACTGTCCATTTTGCCTCCAGCGCATGCACCACTCCAGCCCTCTCTGGAAGGCTCCACATGCTACCGTTACATCTATATAAGTAGAACAGCGTGCCTACACAGGCAGTCATTGATTTCACCTCCTGATGACGATGTCCTAGGAAACTCGAGTGTCTTATTCGAAATGACGCGGCTAGTAAACCGAGTAGATTTTGTAGAAGCATGCTACAGGGAAAGACTCCGAGGTCACATCTTGCAAAGCTCATTGTGGCTCGAAAAAAGTGTAAGTCCCAATAATCGCACCAAAATTGGCTCAAAGATTCTCCACGTGCCTTGTGTAAACTAGCTGTTATTAGTAGATCAATGGATTCCTGTTGATATGTAAATTCAACCCCCCCCCCCTATTTGAGATATGGCTGTCCAATTTCACTGTCTTCTGCATTATTATTTATGTGTGTTACTATTACACTCTGCATGTGATTGGTAATAAACGGTCTGCGACAATTTTCACTACTCTGAATTGTGGTCTGAGGTGTCATGGAATATTTGAATTTTCAGATATTATATTCCTGGAAGTTTGTTTAGGCATAGCAGGTGATACTGTATAATATTACCAGTCCACTTCTACATGCAAGAGTAGGCGCAATAGTTACCTGAATATTGTACCATTATCATCTTCTTCATATTAATTCACATACACCTAGACTTCCAGCTGTATATCATTGTCTGTCATATCTTCATCAGCATCACTCAAACCCGCATTTCCCAAAACTGATTTATCATCACTATTACTCTTATATATACCTACTAAAGACTCTTTGAGCTCTTAGCCATTCTCAATCACCATCCAATATGAGTCAAATATATCACCTCGTACTTCAACAAAACACAAATTCTGTTTGTGCATTTATTGCAGGAATGCACGTGTTTGTATTTTCTGCGAACTTGTTACAACAATGGATACATAAAAAGTTGGTTGAGAAAGCGTTTATCCCAGATTTTTTACTATCGTAATAAAGTTGAAACATAACATTGAAAATCACATTTTCTATACTTGAGGTGTTGCCCGACCCCAATGCAAAGAATCAAAATTAGTGTTGTAAACGCCGTAGTAAAACCTTAAATATTTTGCCCATTTATAATAAAAATAATAATCCATACCTGAAAGACGAGAATCCTACGTCTAAGTTGAAACTGTTTCTATTAATTTAACAGGGCATTGGGGTGTAAAGGGACCATACCTATGAAGTAAGGGTTGCTAGGGTGCCGATATAAACAGGGTTGAGTTTACAATGCCTGTGGCGCTGACTGCCATTGATCTCTGTACACCAACAAATTTGTGTGCAATGATGTCGGGCATATTCGGCCTGGAATCGCATCAACCTGACAGTCGCCCACCATACGGCCCGACACCCAGGAGTGGTGCTCTGGGATGCCATTTCATTTCATAGAAGGATCCCTGTAGTTGTCATGCGCGGCAGCACAGCGGCCCGTTGTCGATATTCAAGTCCCACGCTGTTGCTCTTCATTGGGAAGCATCCAGACTTACATTTCAGCAAAATAACGTCCATCCTATTACTGCAAGACTCTCTGCTACTTGTCGTCGTGCTTTCCAAACCACTGCTTGGCCACCAAGGTGGGTCTCTCCAGAATTGAGAACGTGTGGATCATTATGGGCAGGGTCTCAACCAGTTCGGGATTCTGACGAAATAACGCTCCAGTTGGTCAGAATTTGGCAAGATACTCCTCAGGACACCCAACAACTCTGTCATCAATGCCAAGCCGAATAACTGCTTGCATAATGGCCAGAGGTGGATGAAAACGTAATAGACTTCAGCAATTGTGTAGGTCTAGCTGTTGAATAAATCACTCAGTTTTTCTGAAACTATAATCGTTTGTTTTTCTGTACATGTACATCACCTCTACCGATTTCCGTCCTATTCAGATAATTCCTTTCGTGATGCGATGGTTTTCTTTCTTTCTCTTTTATTTTATTTTACTGTTTTTTTTTTGTTTTTTTTTTTTTTTTTTTTTTTTTGGAGCGTATACAATATGTTAAACAAGGACACTACAGGTGGTCATCCGTAAACTTGTTTAAGGAATAAGACCTGCATTTGCCTGAAGTTAAATCAACGGAATCCATCCTTCCCGGTGTCTCTCAAAACCTCAGTCGTTTATACCTGACGAGCTATGGCCATATGTTTATACATAGCTGGAACAAGTTAGCCTAATAGTGTATAAAATTATAGCAAACCATTTGGTCTCTTCTCGCTTTTCGTGTTTCGGGAACGGCAGTCTGGGTTCGAATAGTAATGGAGGCTGTTTTGGGGACGTACCGTGTGGCGTCCAGATCGTCTTCCCTCTACGATGGGCTGAGGGCGCCAGAGACACTGTGGTCCACAAAACTGAGCAGTTTGACACGTTAGATCTTTTTTGGCACGTAACTACGGTTAACAAATTGTCTCAAAAACCGTTTGACCATGATAAAATTTCTCTGGATGTGGAAGCCACCATTTCTGGTGGAATTTCTTTGTTTCGTCTGAGAGTTCCCTTTGCTGTAACATTTTCCTGCAATAGTTCTTCAAGCAAAAGAACATTTATGAAATATTATTATTCCAATATTGCTGTGTTTCCTCTCGGTGTCGTTGGTTTGTCGCTGGTTTGTTTTGTCTACATCTACATACATACTCCGCAATCAACCATTCGGCGCAAGGCGGAGGGTATCTCGTACCACAACTAGCATCTCCTCTCCCTGTTCCAATCCCAAACAGAACGAGGGAAAAATGACCGCTTATATGCCTCTGTACGAGCCCTAATCTCTCTTATCTCTGTGGTCTTTCCGCAAAATGTAAGTTGGCGGCAGTAAAATTGTACTGCAGTCAGCCTCAAATGCTGGTTCTCTAAATTTCCTCAGTAGCGATTCACGAAAAGAACGCATCCTTTCCTTTACATACTCCCACCTGAGTTCCTGTAGCATTTCCGTAACACTCGCGTGATGATCAAACCTACCAGTAACAAATCTAGCAGCCCGCCTCTGAATTGCTTCTATGTCCTCCCTCAATCCGACCTGATAGGGATCCCTAACGCTCGGTCAGTACTCAAGAATAGGTCGTATTAATGTTTTATAAGCGGTCTCCTTTGCAGATGAACCACATCTTCCCAAAATTCTACCAATGAACGGGAGACGACTATCCGCCTTCCCCACAACAGCCATTACATGCTTGTCCCATTTCATATCGCTCTGCAATGTTACGCCCAAATATTTAATCGACGTGACTGTGTCAAGCGCTACACTACTAATGTAGTATTCAAACATTACAGGATTCTTTTTCCTATTCATCTGCATTGATTTACATTCATCTATATTTATAGTTAGCTGCCATTCTTTACACCAATGACAAATCCTATCCAAGTCATCTTGTATCCTCTTATAGTCACTCAACGACGACACCTTTCCGTACACCACAGCATCATCAGCAAACAGCCGCACATTGCTATCCACCCTATCCAAAAGATCATTTATGTGGATGGAAAACAACAGCGGTTCTACCACACTTCCCTGGGGCACTCCAGATGATACCCTCGCCTCCGATGAACACTCACCATGGAGGACACCGTACTGGGATCTATTACTTAAGAAGTCTTCGAGCCACTCACATACTTGGGAACCAATCCCATATGCTCGTACCTTAGTTAGGAGTCTGCAGTGGGGCACCGAGACAAACGCTTGCCGGAAGTCAAGGAATATGGCATTCGTCTGATACCCTTCATCCATGGTTCGCAATATATCATGTGAAAAAAGGGCGAGTTGCGTTTCGCAGGAGCGACGCTTTGTAAAGCCGTGCTGATGCATGGACAGCAACTTCTCTGTTTCAAGGAAATTCATTATATTCGACCTGAGAATATGTTCGAGAATCCTGCAACAAACCGATGTTAAGGATATTGGTCTGTAATTTTAAGGATCCGTCCTTCTACCCTTCATATATGCAGGAATACCTGCGCTTTTTTCCACTCGTTCGGGACTTTACGTTGAGCAAGACATTCGCGATAAATCCAAGCTAAGTAAGGAGCCAATGCAGTAGAATACTCTCTGTAAAACCGAATTGGAGTCCCATCAAGACCTCGCGATTTATTTATTTTCAACCCATTCAGCTGCTTCACAACCCTAGGAATGTCTTATCACTATGTCCTCCATACGGAATCTGTACGAGACTCACACGGCGGTATGTTTGTAAGATCCTCCTGCGCGAAAGATTTCTCAAATGCTAAATTTAAAATTTCCGCTTTCGTTTTGCTGTCTTCCGTTGCAAGGCCAGACTGATCAGTGAGTGACTGGATGGAAGCCTTCGACCCGCTTACCGATTTTACGTAAGACCAGAATTTCCTTGGGTTTTCAGCAAGATCTTTTGCTAAGGTATGACGGGCGGTAGTGGTTGAATGCTTCGCGCATCGCTCTTTTTACAGCAGCACGAATCTCTACTAACTTTTGCCCGTCCTCATTCTCCCGATCTTTCTTGTAGCGCGAGTGCAACTGCTTTTGCTTCCTGAGCATTCTCCGAATTGCGCTGTTAAACCACGGTGGGTCTTTTCCGTCCGTAACCCACTTTTTCGGCACGTGATTGTCCAATGCGTGATTTACAATGTGTTTAAAATTTGCCCATAATTCTTCCACGTCCATCGTACCGGAAGTAAATGAAGTCGATTCATTTACTAAGTGGGATGCTAACAACAGCTTGTCTGCTCTTTCCAGTAAGAATACTCTCCTAGCCTTCTTGACCGACTTTTTACTTTCGTAACCATAGTCGTAATGACAACATCATGGTCACTAATCCCTGTCTCAACATTGACACCGTCGATGAGGTCTGGTCTGTTCGTGGCTACCAGATGTAAAATATTTCCATTACGCGTTGGCTGTCGATTTAGCTGCTCAAGACATTTTCCGGATAATGTGTTCAAAAGTAATTCACACGACGGCTTGTCTGTACCACCTGTAATGAATCCATAGACATCCCAGTCTCTACTAGGTAGGTTGAAGTCGCATCCAACTAATATAGCATGATTCGGGTACTTCTGCGATACAGAGTGTAGACTCCCTTTGAATGGTTCTAGAACTGCCACGGTGGAACCTGGTCGCCAGTAATAACACCCAACAATTAGCTTTATTTCCCATAGCCCTGTTAAACGTGTCCAGATAACTTCACAATCACGATCTACTTCGTCTTCAGTAGACAGGCTCCCAAAAATTCAATTGTTTCCTCCGACACGATTCTCCACCACTTTGTTCTTGTTACTAGCAATGCACCTTCCTTCTATATTAGTACAATATGCAACATCCTCTAGAGTTCTTTGCGAGATGAAATTGTTCCATACTTTCTTTGAGTGACAGTTGAACTACTTGTTATTGGTTCAGGTGGAATTTTCATGGTACTGTATACCCGAATTCTGGTTCTGAGCACTATGGG
This sequence comes from Schistocerca americana, assembly GCF_021461395.2. Classification (NCBI taxonomy): domain Eukaryota; kingdom Metazoa; phylum Arthropoda; class Insecta; order Orthoptera; family Acrididae; genus Schistocerca; species Schistocerca americana. The sequence goes on from NC_060122.1 coordinate 184,834,215, forward strand.
ACTCAACTGCTGAGGTCAGTAGTCCCTTAGAACTTAGAACTAGTTAAACCTAACTAACCTAACGACATCACAAACATCCATGCCCGAGGCAGGATTCGAACCAGCGACCGTAGCGGTCTTGCGGTTCCAGACTGCAGCGCCTTTAACCGCAGGGCCACCTCGGCCGGCAGTAGACGAAGTAACAGAATCGAGATCAGTGAGAAACTTAACATAAATTGTTGCTCACGAAGAGTACTAAGCTAAGGAATTCATCTACCTTAGAAGCGAAACAACACATGACGGGCGAAATTCGGAAGAGAACACAAGCAGCCTAGTGCAGACAAAGAGAACATTCACGGCCACAAGAAGTTTTCCAGTATCAAACATCAACCTAAATTTGAGGATAAAATTTCTCCGAATGTTCGTTCAGAGCACAGCATTGTATGGATGTGAATCACGGACTGTGGGAAAATCGTAAAAGAAGAAAATGGTAACTACAGAAGAGTGTAGAAAATTAGGTGGCTTGATACGAAAAGAAATGAAGAGGTTCGCTGCAAAATCGCAAGGAGAGGAACACGCCGAAAATACTAAAGCGAAGAACGGACAGGATTCGTTAAGACATCACTTGTTAAGAAATCGAGGAATAACTTCCATGGTACTTAAGGAAGATGCCTTCCCCATCGGCCTGATATCCACTCCAGGACATAGGCCTCTGAACGATCTGGATCCAGCTTTTTCCCGCATGTCATTCGATATCGTGTCTCCACATCGTCAGAAGACCTTCGACCTTCTACACTTCTTTCTGTGCCTCTCGGACGCCATTGCATCCGTGTTATGGCCTATTTCAAATTGACCCTGGCAGCGTTCCTGCCCACCACCAATGCAGTCCTGCTAACCAACCCAAAACGTCACAGACGCCCGATCTTCTCTACTTATCTCTTTCTTGTTCATCCTGTCCCCCACACTCACTCCAAGCACTACTCTCTCAAATGCCCTTTGACAGATCCGGCGTCAGTGCCGGAGTCATTGATTCGAGCCCGTTGATTGTTACTGGCAGCATACATGTGCCATTAACCTTCATCTCCGAATTTTTAGGGGTACCCATACTGCGGACAATGTAACCAAATTTCCCGAATGACTTCCAGGTAGCAGCTGGGGCCAATTCTCCTGGTGATATCTGCTGTCTAGTTATCTTTCCCATCATAAACATTAATAAGGCTATATTACATCTCGCTTTTCGGTCCTTTATCAGTTCAGTAACATTTTATTTCTTATAATTTATTTCGTAAAATATTTCGTATTATTGTTACAATGCAGGGTGAAAGGTTATCACGCGAAGTTCTGGTGAGAGCAGCTTGGAGCGTGAATTGTCATGGGAGTAGCATGATTAGGTGTCTTCATTTCAGACTCAATACTCAAAATACAGTAGAAGTAATTCTTCATGCTTTCCCGGCGATCTGTTGACATCTTGGATATTCGGGAATCCAGCCGGATATTAGCGTCGTTCTCGCACGATGGACTACTTCCGTTCTTGGATTTTCTAGTGAAGAGAAAGGTAGATGGCACATTTGGACACAGTGTGTACCACAAACCTACGCACACTGACTTATACCTATAAGCCAGCAGTTGCCACCAACCGGCACAGAAGAATGGAGTGCTCAAAACACTGGTCCACAGAGCACAAACTCTGTCAGATTCTGATCGTTTGGCCACAGAAATAGAACACTTACGATCAGTGTTCAGCAGGAATGGGTACTCCTCTAGAGATATCCAGAAGGTACTTCAACCTGCAAATCAGCCAAAGGATCCAGAAGAAGAACCAGAGGAGGCAAAGAAGATGGCATACCTGCCATACGCCCGACCTATCTCTGCCAAAATCAGCAGGATACTCCAGAAATATGACATCAAGAGCTAATTTTGCCCACCCACCAAAATTTGGGCTATGCTGGGGAACGTAAAAGTTGACCTGGGGCTACGCAAGCCAGGTATTTACATCACACCATGCCAGTGTGGGATGTCATACATTGGCCAGACCACCGTAACTGTGGACATCAGGTGTAAAGAACACCAAAGGCACAGCAGACTCAGACAGGCAACTAAATCAGTCATAGCAGAGCATTGTCTGGAACTTGGTCACTCAATGGATTACAATGACACCAAGATTGTGACACGGACCTCAAGATTTTGGGACAGTGTCATTAAAGAAGCCATTGAGATTAAGGTCACAGGTAATCTAATCAAGCGTGACTCGGGATACCAAATCAGCACTGCCTGGAATCCATCACCTGAACTTGTGAAAACTCAACGCAGGACACTCTGGGATTCTACAAGAAATAGAAGCGGAGACCGAGAGCACAGCCGTGAGACAAGGTGTCGGACATTAGAGACCAGATTTGACACACCCCAGATCATGAATTCGACTTCAGAAAATGGCCAGGCCGGGCGCGGACGGCGGTCGGAACACCGGCGACCAGAGAGGGACAATGTAGCCGCGTTTGGCGGGCGCGGTCCGCAGACGGAACACACGACACGGCGCGGACCGATGACGGAATGCCCAGCTCCTTCCAGGCATAAATACTGGACTCGATCGACTCAAGGACCTGTCTCAGGTAGCACCTGAAGAAGACAGCGAGGCACGCTGTTGAAATATCGTGTGAGATCGACGCGAATATCCGGCCGGATTCCCGAATATCCAAGATGTCAACAGTAGAAGTACTTTATCTCCATGCATTTCTGTCTCAGTTGCGCCAAGGATACGCAATACGCCTACAATGAAAAAGCCATGTTCTTTAATAACGAGTTTGAACGAAAGAAAAGAAAATTGTCAGCTTCGTTTACCATTACACAAATGTTATTAACGAGGTGCCGACTCTTTCTAAATTGCCAATATTTTTTTTAAAAAATTTCTATTGCAAAACATCGTTAAGCCAATACTGAGTCAAGGTAAATCCAAACAGGCAACATTTCTGTCACAGTTACCAATTTCAAACCTTCACAACTGTACAGCATTATAGGGTTACTCGTAAACGTGGAAATGATCTAAACAATGTTTATTTCATGAAATAAAAAAGAGCCTTGCTGTGACTCGCATTGGTGCTGTTTGTAGGTTTCCGCCCTCTGTTGCAGGCCAGACGGTATCGTTTAGTTGGCATGGTTTCGGTTGTTTGCCTTCTTCTCGTGTTGACTGGCGCCATTCGGCATCGCAAGCGTTGCCTGTCCGCTAGTGTCAGCAGCGGCGGTTATCGATATGTAGTAACTGTTGCCCTATTTTTGGGGCGACGTCGTTGTTTTTCCGGGTCGTGTGTGTGGCAGTTCGGTTGGGGACTCAGATGGGGCCAGGTCCGTGTAGTGCGAGAACACGCCGAGACCAGTGGAGGCGCGCATGGACTGCCGGATGGAAGGGCTGTGGGCACGAGGGTGCACGACCTCGTCGTAAACCAGATCCTGCAGGATTTAAGACGAGTGCATTTCAACTCAAGTAGAGAAACCTCCACTATTGTGACATCTCGCGATTCTCCAATGACCTGGGTTCGTGTTGTTGCTCGCAGTGCCGCCGAGGCGAAAGGCGGCGAGTGGAGTGCTTGGGGAAAGCGGATCTGATTAGCTTTCCTCGGCTTCTTACTACTATTTACTGCGTTCAGCTTGTTCCAATTTGTTAAGTTCAACCAGCCGTATTTTTCCTGCCTGGTGGTCGCTAACGCCCCAGTTACCTGCCCTGGCGGTTAATGTTTGTAGCGTCAGTGTACGTTTCCTCACCTTGCCGCTGCTGTCCGGTAAGGCGTGTAGTTTTGACAGCTTTCTTGATTGTAGGCAGTTTGTGATTCTTCTGCTATGGTGGTAGCGATTCCTTTCTCGTTCCGGGCACTCTAAGCACTGTATACTTGGGGCGTAGTGCAGACCACCGTTTCCGGCTTTGGCGTATTGTTCCATCGTTGTATTTGGTTTTATCGGACGGTAGGTAGCTTCAACAAGTTATCATTAGTCATTCGTTGGACTGCCAGTAGCCTGAGTTACCATCTTGTGAAGTGAATGCAACTCTTGGCTGCCTGTCTCATCGCTCGCGAAAGTGTTTGTTGCACGACCTACTCAGAGGTCGATTCCTGGAGCACTGTCTCTGACTGCCGGCCGGTGTGACCGTGTGGTTCTAGGCGCTTCAGTCTGGAACCGCGTGACCGCTACGGTCGCAGGTTCGAATCCTGTCTCGTGCATGGATGTGTGTGATGTCCTTAGGTTAGTTAGGTTTAAGTAGTTCGAAGTTGTAGGGGACTGATGACCCCAGATGTTAAGTCCCATGGTGCTCAGAGCCATTTGAACCATTTGTCTCTGACTGGTCCTTGTGTTTTATTATTGTATTATTTATTACCGTACGTTCTAATGCCTACATTAAAGATTGTGTATGTCTAGTTGATAGTTCCGGTCGCTTTCTGGAATAAATCTAACAGTGTAAGGGTTGTGTTACAAGGTTACCATCAACTTATTTCTCCCGTTTGGTGGTCAGTTGCTTGTTGCTTTTGATTAACCTTTTGCGTGTATTTGCTGTTTTAGAGCAGGTTTCCAAATTCTTTATATAATTGCCGTTCCTGGCGTGTAAGGCCTTCAGCCGTGATTGTGGTCATTTGCTTTGAAAAAATAATTCGATATTTGTATTTTAGCAGTAAGCCTTTAAACCTTATTTACTGCCATTCCTGGAGTCTGATACCTTCTGATGTGTTTGTGGCCAGTTACTTTTTAATATTTCAATATCTGTTAGTTGTAATTGCAGCGAGTTCTTAAACATTCTTAGTTTATTGCCGTTCTTGGTGTGTAACGCCTTCAGCCTTGATCACAGTGGCTTTTTTTCCATTATCTGCATCTGTATTTATGGTGATTTACTAAATTGTAACGCACTGAAAACACTATTATTTACACATTCGTTTATTCCTTCATTAAAAACGTGTGGTATTTCGTTATTTATTTTTTAGTCTGGAATTACTGTTTTAAAGATAAATGTGTGTAACTGTAAAAGGCAACCAATAGTAACTGATTACAGCCCCGTCCACAATCGTAACCGAATCCTGCCTTCCCTTGACCACCACCAGGTCACAAAAAAATACGATTTGAATAACGTAGACACAGATACGAACAGGAAATTTTAAAGTTTAAAAGCACGGATCATAAATGTTCGATGTTTCCCCAACCACACCCCAAACTTTCTTCGGAGATATGATGGAATAAAATTTTCCTTGAGACATTTGAGTCTCAACTTTACCTTTAATAGTGACGTAAGCTGAAGAAATGAATTGTAATTTGTGCTATGGCCATGACTTGAACATAAGTCTCCTACTACCTAGGTGGATGTGCTAAGCATTACACCACCGTAGCGACGTTGCTAACGCAGCTGCACGGAGTAAACTAGTCCACTCATGAAATGAACTTTGCATTAGGGAGGGCAATGGACGACGGTATTCCGTGCAGCTGTGTTAGGTACGCTGGTCTAATGGCTAACACATCCGCCTAGTAAGATGTAGACATGGAGTCAAGCCCCAGTTATGGAACAAATTTTAATTAATGTTTTCAGTTTATATTATCACAGTAAACTTTCTTCAATTTGTCTCACGCCCTCATCTCAGAACACGTTCCCGATAATGAAAGACGCATACATGACGCAGAACAAATTTATGACTGCGTCAAAACTAAACAGTCTGGGGAATCAACTACTTGCTAAGTACCACAGTTCTGCCTCGGCTGTCACAGCGACTGGTCACAACGTGTTGACTTGTGCGGGATGTAGCCAGCCAGTGTTTACAAATTACGTGCTATTTGCGCTATCTCTCGTAGTGTCTATCACGCAGCTTCCTTACGTGGACAATGATAACCTCTACTCTCCCATAAATGTGTGGAAACGCATAAAGCAACGTGGAGTGGCCGCGTGGTTAGAGGCTCCATGTAACGAATCGCGCGGTCCCTCCCACCGGAGGTTCGAAAAATGGTTCAAAAGGCTCTGAACACTATGGCACTTAACTTCTAAGGTCATCAGTCCCCTGGAACTACTTAAACCTAACTAACCTAAGGACATCACAAACGTCCATGCCCGAGGCAGGATTCGAACCTGTGACCGTAGCGGTTGCGCGTTTCCAGACTGTAGCGCCTAGAACCGCTTGCCACCCATGCCGGCCCGGAGGTTCGAGTCCTTCCTCGAGCATGGGTGTGTGTGTTGTCCTTAGTGTAAGTCAGTTTAAGGAGTGTATAAGTCTAGGGACCGATGACCTTAGAATTTTGGTCCATTAGGAATTCACACAAATTTGAAACATATAAATAATAATCGAAATCTACCACAAAAGGGATGCTCTGAAACTAGAGTTCGCCATGGGTAACAAACTGCCAACAGCTCTTTAAGATACGTCAATAAAGGAGAGGTTTACTATCTTTTGGTTCAAAACATCGATTTTTTTAAAAATTTCATTTTTGGATCCATAAAAGTGCTTAGAATACACCCCTGAAACGGTTTTCTCGAATACGGAACGAAAATGTTTGTTATTCGTGGTTGAACAGAAAACTGCGATTGCTTGAAATCGGCCTTTTTCACGCACCAGTTTTTATCTTTCGCAGGGCGAGTTATTGTACCGGTGATTGGTAGGAAACACATAATATTCAAATGAGAGTTAGAAAGCATGTGTTTGGAAGTTAGCCCCCAAGCATTTGCATTCTGGTGCGAAGACTGTGGAGATTTTGACTTTACTGGCAGTGGGCAGCTTCAACGAAGGGTATTCAGCTATTCTGAAGATCATGACAACGATGGCCGTCACCCTGGGACTCTATTCGACGCAGTTCGCCAATCATTCGGACGATCCCCGGGTTCAGGTGGCCGAAAACCGCTTGTCGCAGCCCGGCCTTGGAGCAGCGCAGGATGGCCCAGATCGAGCAGAACGCCCTCTATGTGGAAGAGGAAGGATTATTAAAACTGTGTGCCGGACCGAGACTCGAACTCGGGACCCTTTGCCTTCCGCGAGCAAGTGCTCTACCAACTGAGCTACCCAAGCACGACTCACGCCCCGTCCTCACAGCTTCACTTCTGCCAGTACCTCGTCTCCTACCTTCCCAACTAGAATTTTTCTAATACTCAGCTACATGAACTATGATGAGGAATACTGTTATCCTCAAATATAATTTGCAGTAATCATACGTTATTTACTTTGTAAAGATGTTAGACATTATTAATTCTGTTCTGTTTTAATGCTCATGTGTGAAGTTGATGTTTCAATAGTTATTCTGATCTTTTATGTATTTACTTATGTCATAATTCCTGTAACACTGATGTATATGTTTATTTCTATTCTTTTGTAAAGCCCCTATTACTACAAATGTTATCTGTATTATTATGTTTTAATGATGTATTTTGTACCTTTGTCATTGTATTCTTATGTTATAAAATTGTAATTGATACCAGTTCATCAAATTAAGTAACTTGTAAGTTTCATTTCACTGCACACGTTTCTGTTGGTCATAGTATATGGACAATATGTGAGAAGTAGGGACTCATAGCGTTTGCACGTGTGTTAATAATTCAGCTAGGGACTGGATAACAGCATAGCTGGTTCTAAGGACATTTTAAAAAAAAATTGTGAGTCCACAAGTGGTAGTTTATGTACTTGCTATATTGTCTGCAAGACCCTTCGATGGTGATTGTGCACCTGCACAGTCGCAACAGATGGTTGCTGGCTGTCTCTACAAGGACTACAGTGGGTCTGCATCTTTGATCATCCACCAATACCATTATTTCTACAAGGACTGCAGTGAGTCTGCACCTCTGGTAGCCCACCAATACCATAATCTCTACCAGGACTACAGTGGATCTGTTCTGTGATGACCTACCTACCAATACTCTTCAAAATTTCGACTGACTCTGTGTGGGTTTGCTCTATTGTGGACCAATACCTGTCTGCATGTCAAGAGTCAGCACTGTCTTTCCGTTGGAAGGACAACACTACTTCTTCAAGATTGCATGGAAACCCACTACTTCCTTGTGCATTTTCTTTTACTGCTCAGACTTTGAGAAAGAAAAACACTGCAATTTTACTGTGATGGACGATCAGGACTGTCTTTATGGACGGTGAGAAAATTTTAGCTTTTGACCAACATTGTATCAATAAGTGTGTGCATTTGATTTCTTTGTTATTGTAATTTTGAAAAAAAATTTTAACAAATATCTATTGGCCAGTGCCCAAAAAAATTTGTAAAATTTTTTGTGGGGAGCGTGGGGGCTATGTAAGTAGGCTGTTTAGGTTTTCTTATTGGGAACGCCACGTAGCGCTCTGTATGAAAATCACTGGCTGTGCTGTGTGCAGTCTGTGGCTAGTTTGCATTGTTGTCTGTCTTTGCAGTGTTGGGCAGCTGGATGTTAACAGCGCATAGTGTTCGGCAGTTGGAGGTGAGCCGCCAGCAGTGGTGGATTTGGGGAGAGAGATGGCGGAGTTTCGAAATTTGTAAGACTGGATGTCATGAACTGCTATATACATTATGACTTTTGGAACACTATTGAGGTAAATGCATTATTTGTTCTCTATCAAAATCTTTCATTTGCTAAGTATGCCTATTAGAAGTTAGTGCCTTCGGTAGTTAGAATCTTTTATTTAGCTGGCAGTAGTGGCGCTCGCTGTATTGCAGTAGTTCGAGTAACGAAGATTTTTGGTGAGGTAAGTGATTTGTGAAAGGTATAGGTTAATGTTAGTCAGGGCCACTTTTTGTAGGGATTTTTGAAAGTCAGATTGCGTTGCGCTAAAAACATTGTGTGTCGGTTTAAGCCCAGTCACGTATATAGTTTTTCTAAGGGGAAGTTTCAAAGTCCCGCCGTAAACACCCGGTGAGAAGCATTTGAATTTGCTTACTTTTAGCAGTGAAGCAGTGTTGTTACTTGCCATTGCGACGCGTTATATCAGCCGAGTGCGCTGCAGTGCAGTTACGTGGGTAATGCTCGTTAACTGGACAAGCCTCTGTGAGAATCCGATATCCGCTTGTTGCCATCACAATATTCAATCACTTGATATGTTCAAAAAGGTGCAGCCTCCCGTGGTAAAACTTCCTTCTAATTACATGCTTGCTGTTTAATGTGTTGGTCCTTGGTTGAGGAAACTGAATAAGGACATACGACCTTCCATTCAGTGAATTTTGCCACTGTGGACAGCGTAAAGTTTCGGTGTGACTTTTGACGCTCCACTAAGGTCTTTGCGGGTGCTCCTTATGGATCTGGCTCAGCCTGGGTTTCATAAGCCATTAATGAGGTAGTTTTATTGAATCCCATACTACGGTTTTTGCGACCAAAAATGTTCTACTTGTTGCAAATGCAGCAAAACTATGTTAACTCATTGTAGTTTTCTTTTGTATTACATGGTATAAGGGATTTTTACTTGTCCCTTTTCACAGTGTAAAACTGACTGGTATTGAAGTCAGGCGAGTAGCTAAACTTTAAACCTAATCCTCACAGTGTAAGATCCAGATATTTGTTGCTGCACTGTACTGCGTGTGTTAATGCTATTGCGTTTTTAGTAATAGCCTTACGTATGTCTTAGAACCAGTTAATATGGGCTATTTGGCGGTGTTGTTGTGAATTGTTGCGGCTTCTAACGCCCGCTGCCAATCGCTTGCACGCCAGGAGACTGCTCCGACTATTTTGTAATTTCTCTCCTTTAAATTTATTATAACAGTTGTTGTACATATCTTTTCCTAAAACATTCTTTAAATTGATTTAAATGTCACTGGATTCTGGCAGTTCAGGTTCAGCTGAGTGTTTCTGTAAGCTTATGTAAATTATTAGACGTACTGCTAAAAGGTTTTAGATGATTTTATTTAAGGGGGGGGGGTTACTGTCTTGGTTCAAATATCGTATTTTTTTTTTTTTTTTTTGCAATTTTGGATCCATGAAAGTGTTTGGAGTCCACTCCTTAAACGGTTTTTCCGAATATCGAACGGAAATGTTTGTTATTCGCGGCTGAACAAAAAAATGCACCTGCCTGAAATCAGTCTTTTTCACGCACCAGTCTTTTTCTTTCGGAGGACGGGCTATTGTAACGGTGCTTGGGAGGAAACTAGCAAAACTCAAATGATGGCTTGGAAGCGTGTGTTTGGAAGTTAGCCCACAGCATTTATATTCTGGTGCGAAGACCGTGGAGATTGCGACATTCATGGAAGTGAGCTGCTTCAACGAAGGGTATTCAGCAATTCTGAAGACCGTGACAACGATGGACGTCACCCTGGGACTCTATTCGACGCAGTTCGCCAAGCATTCAGACGGCCACCGGATTCAAGTGGCCAAAAACCGCTCGTCACCGGCCATACGAGTGGCTCTGGAGCAGGGCAGGATCGCCCAGATCGAGGAGAACGCCCTCTATGAGGAAGAGGAAGGACTAATTTATGGACCCGCAATAGCAGGTTGAACGTAAGTTGTAGAATATCGCATTTATATGTAGTCAAAACTTCAAACGCGATTTTCTCGAAATGACGTTTCTTTTTATCGCGGGTCATTCAAATCTACTGAACCGTTTGGCATGTTTCTTTGTTTCCGACGAAGCTAACTAAATCGTCTAGGAGTCCTACCACTTTTATTCCTATCCATCAACTATAAATATTTTTACTTGGCCGACGAAGTCGGAAAATCGATGAAAAAAACTCTATATTCTTGAAATGGCCGCCGTTTTGTACCCTATAGACCAAATAACTCAAGCGAGGTAAAACTCCTATTCGCTAACGTCAACTCAATTTTGATTTCAGAAAAGACGCCTGAACTTTGACATACCGCGCGTGGAGGTCTATAGCGAAAATTTGTTTCGTTCCGACGGCACTTCCACCTTTTGTCTTCGACATTTCCGGTCGAAAAAATTCCAGTTTGTAGAGAAAATATCAATAAAGATTTTGACTAAATTTGACATTTATATCTATAACACATCCCGAGAAAAAAGGTCTCAAATGAGATGCTTTTTTCGGACCAAAGACAGTAAACCTCCCCTTAAAGGTCTACACCGATATAATTATGTAATTACTGGATGGGGAAAAGTATATCTCCCAGATTTCACGGTATCGAAGTTTTTGGTTTGCTGAGCTTCCAACTTGGAAATTAGTAACTACGCCCTTTCATCTGGGGGACATCCTTTAAAATTCGATAATTTAGCGAATTCTGTAGAATATTCTAATTTTAATAAATTGTAGTTTAAATGAGAGAAGGGAGACTAATTGAGTTCTGTAACAAATGTCAGCTAGTGATAGCGGACACTCTGTTCGAGAATCACAACAGGAGGAGGTATACTAGGAAAAGGCATGGAGTTATGGGAAGACTTCAGAGGCAGATTCCCAAATCAGACGCAGGATTGCATGACGTACCCTTGAGTAGATACAGATGCAGATCGCAATGTAGTGGGGATGAAGATCAGACTGAAGTTTACGAGATTAGTAAGGAAGAAGAGATACGCTTAAAGCTCTCTTCTGTTATAGATATTGCAGTAAGGAATAGCTGAATAGGCAGTACAGTTGAAGACGAATGGACGTCTCTAAAAAAGAAAATCACAGCTGGAAAGAGAAAGACAGGCACAAAGAAGGTAACTGAGTAGAAACGATAGCTAATAGAAGAAATATTTCTTGACTGATGAAAGAAGCAAGCACAAAAATGAGGAGGGAGATTCAGGAATACAGAAATAGAAGCCGCTGAGGAATGAAAAGAATAGTAAGTGTAGGGAAGTTAAGACAAAATGTTGCGTGAACAATGTGAAGATATCGCAAAAGAAATGACTTACGGAAGAAACGACTCAGCATATAGGAAAGTCAAAACAAACTCCGGTGAAATTAGTAACATGTGTGGTAACACTGAGAGTGTTACGGGAACTCCACTGTTACATGCAGAGAAGAGAGGAGATTGGTGGAAAGAGTACACTGAAGACCACAAGGAGGGTGAAAATTTTCTGATGTGACAGAAGAAGGGACTGGAAGAGATATGATACACTATTAGAATCAGAATTTAAAAGAGCTTTAAGATCAAATAAGATAGAAGGTATGGATAACATTGTATCAGAATTTTAACATCATTGAGGGGATTGGTAACAAAACGACTATTCACGTTGGTGTGTAGAATCTGTGAGCCTGGCGACATTTCATCTCACTTTCGAAAAAAATGTCAGACACACAATTCCGAAGACTATAAGAGCTGACATGTCTGAAAATTATCGCACAGTGAGCTTAACAGTTCGTGCATCCAAGTTGTTGACAGGAATGGTATACAGAAAAATGGGAAAAAAGAAGTTGTGTGTGTGTTAGATGACAATCAGTTTGGCTTTAGGAAATGTAATGGCACCAGAGAGACAATTCTGGCGTTCCGGTTGGTAATGGAAGCAAGGCTAAGAACGTCGGTGTAATTTGTCGATCCGGGAAAATCGTTGGACATAGTCAAATGATGCAAGATGTTCGAAATTCTCAGAGAAATACGATCAACTATACAACATGTGCAAGGGCCAAGAGGGAATAATAAGAGTTGAAGACCAACAACAAAGTGCTTGGATTAAAAAGTAGTCTTCCCCCCGTATTGTTTATTCTACACATCGAAGAAGCAGTAGGGGATATGGAAAAAATATTCAGGAGTGGAACTAAAATTGGAGGAGAAAGGTTTTCAATGTACGATTCGCTGATAATGTTGCTATCCTGAGTGAAAGTAAAGAAGAATTACATCATCTGTTCAATGGAATGAACAGTATAATAAGTACATTCATGGATTGAGAGTAAACCGAATAAAGGAATGAGTCGTATCAGAAATGAGAACAGTGAGAAATTTCACGATTGTTATAATAAATTAAAAGCACCAGTTCGCTTTTGTTCTACATTAAATGTCTGAAGATGGCCTTGTAAGCCTAAAACGGGTTAACAATAAAAGTAACATTGTAGAACAAAAGCAAACTGGTGCTTTTCATTTATTATAATGTTGTTCTACCAAGAACCGACGGAAGTTTCTGTTCAGGGTCGTTGGTCATGAAACAGATGAAGTTAAGGAATTCCACTACCTAGTTAGCAAAATAAACTATGACGGATGGAGCAGGGAGCACGTAAAAATCAAACTAACACAGGCCAAGAGAAGCCTGCTGGTATAAAACATAGGCCTTAATTTGAGGCCGAAATTTCTGAGAATGTACTTTGGAGCACGGTAATGTATGGTTGTGAAACATGGACTGAGGGAAAACCGTAACATTAGAGGATCGAAGCAATTGAGATGTGGTACTACTAAAGAGTGTTATAAAGAAGTAGTACTGATAAGGTAGTAAATGAAGAGTTTCAGCGCAGATTCTGAGATGAAAAGATTATGTGGAAAACATTGACAAGAAGAAGGGACAGAATGATGAAACATCTGTTAAGACATCAGGCATTGACTTCCACGGTAAAAGAGGGAGCTGTAGAGGGCATTAACCGTAGAGGAAGACAGAGATTGTAATACAGGCATCATATAATTGAGGACGTAGGTTTAAAGTAATGCTCTAAGATGGAGAGTTTGGCACAGGCGAGGAATCTATGGCGGGCCGAGTGAAATAAGTCAGAAGACTGATGACTCAAAAAAAAAGTTCAAGTCCGCATTAACTAATGATGCTCATTCCCAATTTTCCCAGGCTTTCCTTGTTGTCCTTCCAAGTAGAGGTGTATGAAAGTCTCTCAGGTGTACCTGTCATGAAGATGTAGAAGAAAGGCCAAATGTAGTCGTCGATAACATTGAAATTAACGTCCAGGTTCATGTTCACGGTAACCAGATTGCGTCCTGGTCTCGGTATGAAAAAAATCCTCAAACCATCACAGTACCTCCTCTGTCATGGAATACAGTCACGACAAACTCCAGTTCAGCGTCATTAGTGTGCTGGTGCAACCGCATTGTGTCATTTGAAAAGAGCCCGCATCTCGTGGTCGTGCGGTAGCGTTCTCGCTTCCCACGCCCGGGTTCCTGGGTTCGATTCCCCGGGGGGGGGTCAGGGATTTTCTCTGCCTCGTGATGGCTGGGTGTTGTGTGCTGTCCTTAGGTTAGTTAGGTTTAAGTAGTTCTAAGTTCTAGGGGACTAATGACCACAGCAGTTGAGTCCCATAGTGCTCAGAGCCATTTGAACCATTTGAAAAGAATCAGTATCATCGTTCGCGGATTTTAGCACATGTTGGTATTCAGATACTGTCCGTTTCTTGTTTTGCCTGGCAGATTGGCCACTGAAGATGGGCAGCCAATAGGGGCGCCTGTACCCGACTTCAGGTGTTGCAGACAGGCTCCTTCGCGATCACGCATAAATTTCCGAGAAATCGTTACCTGTTACCGTGCCACATTACTTGATTTCCAGTGGTATTTTACACCCTGTAGGCGAGCTGTACGGTACACGTTGTGCTCATAGGCACGTCCATAAGATAGCTTCATTTTGTACAACTGCTACTTCTTCACGCCGTTCAACTTCACTGCACTGATACCATACAACCAATTGACAGAGCTGACACAGTCACACCATTTCACCGCCATGAAGTAAGTCCGCACCATTGTGTCCATTGTGATCTGCACCATCTGCAGCACTCCAGAGCGACCAGAGCGCTCATCTAAGTGGTGGCCCAGTTGTCCGTCGAACCTAACTTCTCTATTGACGTAGAATGTTGGGATGACTCATTGTGTAGGGAAGAGTCGTGCAGTATTGGCCGGTTTACAATATCAGCCATTACGGTGATTTCCCTTTCCGCCATCAAATGGCAGAAGTGTACATCAAGCAGCTGCAAGCTTGTATGTCAATGTGCTCTATAATCGGCTTATTTTCTTGCTCTCTTCAGTGTATTGTCTATTGTGGGTGCTTGATGGTACTACTGTAGCTCTTATCGCCAGGAGAATAACTTCAGGCTTGTGGTACCCGTTTATAATGAAGGGATTAATTTTTTTGCTGTATTTAAGTTATCTGTGTTATGTAAGGAATAACATCAAACAAACATTTCATGATAATTTCCATACAAGAGGGTACAGTATGACTCGACCCTACGACGTGTTTGTTGTGCAGAACCTGTCACCGATTGTCTTTCAGTATCGGCCAGAGGTAATTTAAGTTTTTAAATTACAGTTTCTTCTTCTTACTTCTTCTCTGACTCAAATGGCGGAAAATGAGAAAAAAGAAAAATGTAAGAGGGCAATGGAATGAAGAGTGCATGGAAATGTCTGAGTTGGGTAAAGTCTACTGAAAGGACAGAAGGGAGGCAGCTGAATGGTCTTCAACAGGCAGAAATAAAATGATCGCCACCGAAGAGAAGAGATTAAAATCAAAAAACAAGAAGTCTGTAAGAAGATGAAGAAAGCTGAGCTAAAGTAGGGTGCTGCAACAAAAAAAACAAAGAAAAAAAAATATTAGACAGGCAAAGCATGTGGAAAGCTTATTAGCTTATTTTTCCCAAACGGTGAAGAAAACTGGAATTTACATAAAATAATGTATCGACAGAAGAGACTGGAAAATGTGTTATATGTCTGGAGCCATTTGAAGAAATCTGGGTCCTGTGTAGGCAAGTGTAGAGGCTAAACATATGTTTGGTGAGTGTATCACAGAACATTTTATATTTTATTTCCGATCTCTGTAAAACGGTGAGTTAAACATTCGTGAACTGAACTAAAACTGTAACAATGACTTCCCATGCCTACGTCTTATATCATTATTCAATAAGTAACAGTGTTCAATTAACAAACGGCATGATCACGGAAAATACAATGGACGATGATGCAAGACACTTTCTACAAGCATTGTAACTGTAGCTCTTTTACTTTCGATGTAAATAAGTACTATAAATAAAAAATAAATATCATTACACTAAACTATTCATAGATCATACCGTGAGGTAGGATAATGGTTTATTAATATTCCGATTAACCACGTCAGTTCAAAACCATCGTACAATATGCGTTAGATGAGTATGTGCCAAGCAAGATCGTAAGAGGTGGAAAGAGCCACCGTGGTACAACAACCGAGTTAGAAAACTGCTGCGGAAGCAAAGGCAACTTCACAGCAATCATAAACATAGCCAAAGCCATGCTGACAAACAAAAATTACGCGATGCGAAATGTAGTGTGAGGAGGGCTATGCGAGAGGCGTTCAATGAATTCGAAAGTAAAGTTCTATATACTGACTTGGCAGAAAATCCTAAAAAATTTTGGCCTTATGTCAAAGCGGTAGGTGGATCAAAGCAAAATGTCCAGGCACTCTGTGACCAAAATGGTACTGAAACAGAGGATGACAGACTAAAGGCCGAAATACTAAATGTCTTTTTCCAAAGCTGTTTCACAGAGGAAGATTGCACTGTAGCTCCTTCTCTAGATTGTCGCACTGATGACAAAATGGTAGATATCGAAACAGACGACAGAGTGAGAGAGAAACAATTAAAATCTCTCAAAAGAGGAAAGCCCGCTGGACGTGATGGGATACCAGTTCGATTTTACACAGAGTACGCGAAGGAACTTGCCCCCCTTCTTGCAGCGGTGTACCGTAGGTCTCTAGAAGAGCGTAGCGTTCCAAAGGATTGGAAAAGGGCACAGGTCATCCTCGTTTTCAAGAAGGGACGTCGAAAAGATGTGCAGAACTATAGGCCTATATCTCTAACGTCGATCGGTTGTAGAATTTTGGAACACGTATTATGTTCGAGTATAATGACTTTTCTGGAGTCTAGAAATCTACTCTGTAGGAATCAGCATGGGTTTCGAAAAAGACGATCGTGTGAAACCCAGCTCGCGCTGATCGTCCACGAGACTCAGAGGGCCTTAGACACAGGTTCCCAGGTAGATGTCGTGTTTCTTGACATCCGCAAGGCGTTCGATACAGTTCCCCACAGTCGTTTAATGAACAAAGTAAGAGCATATGGACTATCAGACCAATTGTGTGATTGGATTGAAGAGTTCCTAGATAACTGAACCCAGCATGCCATTCTCAATGGAGAGAAGTCTTCCGAAGTAAGAGTGATTTCAGGTGCGCCGCAGTGGAGTATCGTAGGACAGTTGCTATTCACAATATACATAAATGACCTTGTGGATGACATCGGAAGTTCACTGAGGCTTTTTGCGGATGATGCTGTGGTATATCGAGAGGTTGTAACAATGGAAAATTGTACTGAAATTCAGGAGGATCTGCAGCGAATTGACTCATGGTGCAGGGAATGGCAATTGAATCTCGATGTAGACAAGTGTAATATGCTGCGAATACATAGAAAGAAAGATTGCTTATCATTTAGCTGCAATATAGCAGGCCAGCAACTGGAAACAGTTAATTCCATAAATTATCTGGGAGTATGCATTAGGAGTGATTTAAAATGGAATGATCATATAAAGCTGATCGTCGTTAAAGCAGATGCCAGACTGAGATTCATTGGAAGAATCCAAAGGAATTGCAATCCGAAAACAAAGGAAGTAGGTTACAGCACGCTTGTTCGCCCACCGCTAGAATACTGCGCAGCAGTGTGGGATCCGTACCAGATAGGTTTGATAGAAGATCAAACAGAGCGCAGCGCGTTTCATTACAGGATCATTTAGTAATCGCGAAAGCGTTACGGAGATGATAGATAAACTCCAGTGGAAGACTCTGCAGGAGAGACGCTCAGTAGCTCGGTACGGGCTTTTGTTGAAGTTTCGAGAACATACCTTCACCGAGGAGTCAAGCATTATATTGCTCCCTCCTGTGTATATCTCGCGAAGAGACCACGAGGATAAAATGAGAGAGATTAGAGCCCACACAGAGGCATACCGACAATCCTTCTTTCCACGAACAATACGAGACTGGAATAGAAGGGAGAACCGATAGTGGTACTCAAGGTACCCTCCGCCACACACCGTCAGGTGGCTTGCGGAGTATGGATGTAGATGTAGATGTAGAAGGACAGTAAAGTCAAGAAACCTAAGCCGGCGGATGCTGCACTGCTGTCCCCAGCACCGGGTGTTGGGCTTTGGTGGATAGTACACTGAACTCGCCTTCGCGAGTTGCCGGGTTTTCGAGTACTCAGGCTTACATTTTCCGAGTTTTCCCTGAAATGCCTGTGATAAATGCTGGGATTACTTCGATAGGGAATATGGCTGTTCACTTCCCCATCCTGGTTCTGTCTGATAACGTTCTCTGTCTCTGTTTGTGCGGACTATTAACTCATCTTCTTTCCTGTTTTCCTGTGTACTAGTGTTCAGCGAGTTTTACATTTCCTTTCTCCTCCATCTTCCTATCACTGTTTCTACGGACTATTGACTCTTCTTTATTCCCATTTTCCTGTGTACCGGTCTCACAGAGGGTTGTACGTTTTCTGTCCCCTTTATCTTCCTGCCTCTGTTTCTATGGACTATTAACTCTTCTTTCTTCCCATTTTCCTCTGTTCCAGTGTTACAGAGGGTTGAAATTTTTTATTCTTTCATCCCGTTTCCCTGCTTTCCGGTGTTACAGAGGGTTGTGCTTTTTATTTCTTCTTCATCGTCCTCTTTTTTTTTTCCTCATCTATGCCTCCTTGAAGAAGTAGGCGACTGAAGCGGCGATGTATGACAAAATATAGGTATACATGTAAGCATAATGCACCTTTTTTCTCTCTGAGAGATAATTGAATCAAATTTTGCCCATGTTGGTATTAGGTTATTTGCTATAATCTGTATTTATTCAATGTTTTGCCGAATAATTTGATCGGGACGTTGCTGCATACCTTTAGAACATTTGATAAAAGACCAGACACATTTTGTCAAAATTACTATACCCACCAGTTTAAAAATGGGGCGGATTATTCTTAGTTACTAGACGAACTAACACGTGCAACTGTTTTTTAATATCCGACTAAAAACTCCCGCACAGTTTTTTAAAATTCTTGTGTATGATACCTAAATACATAGAAATTTTCATTCGACTAAACTTCAATTATGTCTGACAGTAACTCACTTTTAAACCATTTGAACCACCGAAAGTTGTGTTGTATCATGTAAGTATACTATAGCAAAATTGAACTCTGTATCTGCAATGGTTCAGCAGGAAATGTGCTTTGCGTACGGATAAATAAAAGTTGTGGTCGCCGTGGTCGATATATACTCTATTCTCCGTCTACCGAACTACATCCCGGTCGTGAGGTGCCACCGAATTTACACATCGCTATAGAGGGCACCACCATTCGTCTTATGACGCCATTTGCGAGATCATCTTCGGCTACTGTTGTTGTTCTTGATTAGAAGTTCTGCTAAACGTCTTCTAGTGTTCTTCAACCTCTATGGCCTCGCCATATCCAATCGCATGTTAATGCGTTGTCTTTGTTACAACGCCCGTCTCGCTGAAATTTATTTCGTGACTTCCGTTTCGGAAACATGTTCCGCTAAAGTCTCTTTTGTAAGAACCAACCTACTATATTTCTTATGCAGCTGCTATTTTTCGTGCCGACAGTCACGCATTCGGCTTCACATACCCAATGTTGGTGACCTCTATTCAGGGCTATACATTTGGGGACCCTTCCAGCCCTCGACAGAGATGCCCTTCTCTCTCCGAAGATGTCTTCCGCAGTAGTAGGATTTATTGTGCACGGCCTACCACTACACTAAATTTACACATACATACACTGATGCAACAGAAGTCGTGGGATACCTCCTAAAATGGTGCCGGACCTTCTTTTGCCCGTCGTAATTCAGAAGCACGAAGTGACATTGAGTTAACAAGTCGTTGGAAGTCCTCTACAGAAATGTTGAGCCATGTTACCTCTATAGCCGTCCGTGATTACGGAAGGTGTTAAAGGTGCAAGATTTTGTGCACGAATCGACCTCTCGATTATGTCTCATATATGTTCAATGGTATTCAAGTCAGGCGATCTGGTGGTCAAATCATTCACTCGGATTGTCCAGACTGTTCTTTAAACCAATTGCGAATAACTGTGGCCCAGTGTCATGGCGCATTGCTGTCCATTTCAGCGTTGTTTTGGAGAATGAAGTCGACGAATGACAGCAAATGGTCTCCAAGTAGTTGAACATAACCATTTCCAATCAACTATCGGTTCAATTGGACCAGAGAACCCAATGTAAACACAGCCCTCATCATTATGGAGCCACCGCCGGCTTGCACAGTGCCTTGTCGACAACTTGAGGCCAAGGATTCGTGGGGTCTGCGCTACACTAACCCTACCATGAGCCTTTACCGACGGAAACTGAGTCTCATCTGACCAGGCCACGGTTTTCCAGTCGTCTAGGATCCAACCGATATGGTCACGAGCTCAGAGGTGGCGCTGCAGAGGATGTCGTGCTGTTAGCGAAGGCACTTGCGTCGGTCGTCGGCCGCCATTGCCCATTAACCTATCACTGGAAAATATTTACACAGGAAGATGTTTATGCTGCGAAATAATTACCCTAACAACTTTTACACAGGAAAATAGTTTCATTCTAAAGCAGAGACGCAGGAAAATTGTTACTCATTATAACACCTTTCTGCTAAGGAGTACATGAGTCAAATGTATCTAGTGTTAAAATTTTGGATTATCAACAGGCAGTTCGTTTGCTGTGACATAGGTTGATGCAGTTTTTGCTGTAACATAGGTTCCAACAGTTTTTGCGGTAGCGTGGGTTGTTGCAATTTTTGCTGCAAACTTATTACAGGCACACACTGAGAGCTATTGTCACAAAATTGTTTTAAAACCACGTAATTAACGCTGTCAAGCTATAGAACATACAATTTGGTACTTACAAAGCCAGTTTCTGGTGTTAGAATCGTATTTCAGTTCCGCATCTCGTTTTGTTTGTGTAAAATTGCAATATCGTGCGTGCAAATGGGTGTGGTCGTCAGACATTAGGTTCTATGTATTTGTGTGTCACATAATGATTTCCTAGATGTGCTGCGTGGCAGCTGACATTATGTTATGATGACTATTGAGAGATAGGCGGTTGTTTTTCCAGATTTAATCAATGGTTCGTGCTAAACAATTATAATATATCAAGCAGCATTAGCTCTTAAGAGGATGTTTACCGAGCTGCATTTCCTGGATCGAATTTTTTGAAGCTTTTCTACAACAATGAACACGAGCCCGTTGTGGCACTTCGTTCTTCATGCACAACATCCAACCATATCCATTGGTGGTCTCACGCATCAATACCAACATCCAGCAGATGCGTTAAACACTTGATGCTTGCATAAATAACTGAGTAAATAAATAATGTGTAGGAGACGGTATTAAATCTGCATCACACTTTATTAAATAGTAAGGCAGTATTCCCCTCACCCCCTCATGCTTCTTCCCCTTCAACAACAGTCTGAATAGTTTTTAGAACAGAAGTCGCAAAAACAGGCAGTAATGGCGGCGACTTCTCAGCCGAGCCGCCACGTGTCCAGTTCGCTTCCGTACGAAGCGCCGCTGACGACGAGAACGTCGACGCCCTCGCAGATGTGTCGGGCCTGTCGGCGGCTCAGAAGTGCTGGACGCTTCGATGGGGAGAACCGCAGCGGTGGATAGTAGGGGCTCTCCAGCGTCCTGTAGGCGGAATAGAGAAGCTTGAGAATTTCGCCACCAAACACTAGTCTGCGTACAGCAATGCATTATTTCAAAGTAAATGGAAGAAAATTGCGTTAATTCCAAGTGCTGTCAGTTAACGTGAGTGTCGTAACCATGCTGTTCCGATTTTCAAATAATCGAAAGCACAAGTTGGTCGGATTCGCAGTTCACAGACATTTGTGCGGTCGGTTCACTGGTGCTCGTGGCTGTTAAAGACACTGCTCTACATGGTCGACTATCAAGACGGTCATACGGAGTGTTTTACAAACACGTCTTTCACTCGCTAAATAGTTCACTACTATAATCTGGCACTTTATACTGAGTGGAGAATGTTGCGCGGAAACGAAACTGACATCGGTTATCCAACAAGCAGACGTAATAGCACCTGTAATGTTGTCAGTATACTTCATCTAATTATCTACTGCTATCAGCAGTATCAGATGTCTACAAGAAACTATCGCCATATGACGAAATTACAGAAATGTGATGAGAATTACAAGAAATTTCCACTAGGTGTATTAATGGCAGAACTCTCTAAATGAACGTAAATAGATAATTTCTATAAACAAGAGAAGTGCCCCTCATTCTGTCCGACTAGACAAGTCTCCTCAAATAAGAATTAAGAGGTAATTATAAGAACCAATACAGAGTGGGACAAATACTTAAATCAGTATTAACAGACGAAAATGGAAGTCAGAGCCTTCTTGGAACGGTACTGGGAAAATACACTACGTTTATAAGGAAAATTTCATGAAAGGCATTCGATATAACAATTCTGGGATATTCTTTTTGCGTCAAAGGAGTTTTAGTTAAGTAAGAAGGACTGTTCGCACAGAACGAATTCAGAAGCGTACTCCTACGATGGGAAGAGGTAGGTTTAGCCCATATGAAAAGAAACAGAGATGCACGCCTAACTTTAATGGGACTCTTTGGACGAAAGACTACGCACTTCTCCTGAAGCTTTGTTGCTTAAATTTAGGGGTCCTGTATCTGAATAGGAGTGTACGACATAATTTTGCTGCCGGCTGTTTGACATATTGAGTACTTCCTCCCTGATTTCCTGCTGCTCATGCCGGACGAAATGAGAACGGCGAAAAAGTCAGAGAACATATAGCTGATTCATTCGCAAAGCAGCGCAGAAGTGGGTGAAGCGACAGTGGTACGAGAAAACCTCTCCGTCACACACAAAGTAAGAATGAAGTGTCTCAGGACACAAACGCAAATTGGAGAGTTGAGTTAGCTGAACGATACTTACACCCAACATTACATATGTGAATACAAAATGGTGCGATAAGAACACTTTAGAGGAGAGGATTCACTACAGTCTCATTATTTGTGAAACCGAGCGGAAAAATCAATTTACCAAAGTTTTATTGGAGATCCAGGGAAACGCGATAGAGTTTAGTAACTAGTGGATGTGTAAAATGCAACCAGGTTGCCCGTAGTTCCCACTGTTCCGTTTGCCCTGTCGTTAGCTACATTACACGAGAGACCTCACCTGCAGAGTGTCTGGGACCGCAGCTCGGCTCTGCTCCTCCTCTTCCACGTCCTCCTCCATCTCCTGGTATCCGGCGCCCAGGCAGCATAGGTTCCTGATGCGTTGGAAGATCTGCATAAACACAACAGCGTGTGAGACAGTGGCCAGAGCAAGCGAAATGCAATGCAATTCAAGACATTCTGCTGATGCTATACAGTGCAGATCATGAAAGAATTACGAGCTGTGTCATCTTTGCTGAAAAACACCAGACTGTGTGTCAAAGTGTGTGGAACTTCAGTATTACAAATAAACGTTGAAGTTCCAGATAATGCAGCTACGTTACTAGCAGACAGCAGTTACCTTATGAAATGAAAACCCAGTATTCTAGGTCATCGATTCGGTAGACTTAAGAACCCCTACACATCTTCCGCCCTACAATGCCATTGCTACTGTTTTTTACTTCATCGTACCAACTAAGAATTGAAAACATGCCATCCTGTCAATCTATATCTTTACTGCAACTGCACTCTGTGTTCGAATACTAATGGCGACTGTTTTGGGAACCTACCGTGTGACGTCCAGATCGTCTTCCCCCTCCCGTGGGTTGAGGGCGCCAACGCCACAGGCGCGACGCGTGGTGTGGTGTCTCTGAAGAGCGGGACGGCTCGGTGTCCACACTAGTCCAGCAGGCAGACCAGGAGCCACCATTGTCCTGGAGAAAAAAGTTAAAAAGCTTGAAATAGCGCCACCTAGTAATAGTGTGCTGGACTGATGTGTTTGGTAAGGATATAAGCATTGGCGGTAAGCTAAAGTTGCTGCCTTCGCATTGAAAGTTATGTGTTACGAATTATACGAATATATATGTTTATATATGAATACATATTTTTCTCAGACACTTAACATAAGTGACAAGGGTTGCATTGCGTCATCTGTGCAAAATAAATGGGCCAGGAAAAAAAATATCCTCGTATGCACTGCTAATATGTAATGACTGGAGGAAATTTCTAGTAATTGGCTCCAGACCACTCCTATTAAAGAAGAGTACGGAATCTGTGGTACTCACCACTCCAGCTCCACGCTCTTCCTCTTCATGCAGGCGGCTTTCCATCAACACATCAAAGAACTCGTCCAGTGTCAAAGCTCGCACCTGTTGGAGAAGAAAGTACGAGTGTAGACGGCGAACATTTAGTTCAGATATTGAGACGCTGTAAAATTCAACGTGCGTTTACTATTCGGTGCTGTAACAGTCATCACATATTCTAGAGCCGCAATAAATGTCTACATCTATGTTGTCTGATTAAAATAGATACATTCGCCAATTGGAGTTATCGCGTCATCGTTGGTCAGTCCGACGTTTTAAGTTGACGCTGTCGAGTCTTGTTTGCATGTGGAATTACATGGAAACTCTAGTAAAAGACTGACAATACACAGTATTTACAACAACCAAGAGGAAAGTTTTAGAATGGAAAACTAAGAGAAAAGTGTTCTGATTAAAAACGTAGTAAAACCGGGATGCAGTCTTCTTTCCCTACTGTCATTGCTGTACATCAAAGAATCATTGAAGAAAATAAGAGGAAGGGTCATCAGTGCAATTAAAATGCGGAGCGAAAGAATATGAGTGGTAAAATTCTCTGAGTGTGCAATCCTCTGTGAATGGTAGAAAGGTTTACGAAACAAAGAGAGTGAACTGAGCAGCGTAATGAGCAGACAATAGTCTTTCTGAGGGATGCAATTAATAAGTAACCAATCAGGTGGAGGGGGGAGGAATACTTCTACTTTGGAAGCTAAATAACACAGGATGGTCAAACAAGAAAGCTACAAGTAGTAGACTAGAAGAGATGAACACAGCGATCCTCCGTAAAAAGCAGCCTGCTAACGTCAAACAAAGATTAGTAGCGTTCGGTAAGTGCTGTTAGAGACTTAATTCAAAATTCGGAAGACTGGTAAGATAAGAAATAATAAGTTCCTCCGTTGAGAAAAAAATACATATTAAAAACCACGGCCTACAATCACGAACTTCATGAATTGAAATTTATCACGATGTCAAGGAATGAATTCCATTTAACCACACAGCGCCGTAGAGTCAAATCTTCTGAAGAAAGCACATTTTGTAACGCGTTCAGCAAATAATTCAGGACGATGATTGTAAAAGATATTCTGAGACGAAGAAGTGGGCACAGTGTTCTTTTATTCTTTGTGGTCGCATCAAACTAGTGCGAAGACTCATCACATTGCCTCCGCTCCTCATAAGAAAGGCGCTTCACAATACAAGGACATTCAGTGCATCCTCAACGCCTGGAAGTCTCTTTCTATACATCACCAGAGCAAGTGCACTGGCGCCTTCCATCTCCAGGTCTTGTACACAAGGCTCCCCTGTCACGAAACGGTGCGACATCACTACCTGCTGCTCTACCCTGACGTTCCCTGTAATCAGCATCCTTCGTGTCGGTCTTGTTAGTCGCAGCTAAAGCCATAAGTAACTTGTTGTTGAGCTCTTATGGACAAGTCAGTTCTTTGAGTAACATTGAACTGTGTGCATCCCGGCAGAGTCTAACTGAGTCGAAAGAAAAACGAATGATCAATCGTCATCCCTTACAATTCAAGTTTTGCTCTCGGAAGCACTGTAGCACGACGAGACTCACCTGCAAGGCGTCTTCTGCTGGAGAGACGTCGTCCCCCACGCGCGTCTCCTCCGCCTCCCCTGGCGCTGCTGATCGACAGCAGAACCACTCCCTCACACGAGAAAACATCTGTGCAGAGGAGACACCGGGTGAGATGTAGCCCAGGCACTCCACACGGATAAACATTACAGCTGGTGACATTACATTTTCAGGAACAATTACACTGCTAATTTCAGGCTGCTGGTTATTACAAATTTTCTTTACTTTTATTATTACTTTGCTTCTTTCACAGTAAAGAAATCCTTTTACCACAATTACATCATGATCATTACGGATTTTTGACTGAAAATAATGGTGAGTGTGGTATCGATAGCTTCGACGCCACAACATAGGTGCGTTCTACTAAGTTGGCACTATGACACCGACACCGACGACAGCGCCCTCTAGCCGGCGCTGTGCAGCGCCGCTCCGGATTCAGCCCTTTTGATTCCGAGTAGACGATCAAGCAACATCGTTTCTATTTCATCGTGGGCGAGCCAATACAGATTTGGCCTGTGTAACTTCTGTGAGCGTGAGACATCCGGCTTCGCACCTACGTGCTCCTCAGTGCAAAGTTATGTATTCATCTTCTTGCTGAAGTAAAGGTGATTTAAATTCACACTGCAGTACCGAGAGTTCTACCTCGCCTGCTCTTCCTAGCTTCCTACATTCGGCCTACCATTCACATTATAGAACCAGACTCACGCGCCGCCTAGCAGACGGATTACAAAATTAAGAGTTTAATGCAACGAAGTCACAGTTACAGTCACGTTTCCTCCTCACATAGTACATAAGCAATGCGGTTTCATGTAGTCTTTCATGGTTGTGCATCAAATAAACTTCATCTTCTCGTAACACACAACAACACATACGAAATCCAATAAAATGGCGCTTTAGCTTGGGAAACACATCAGTGAACACAGTGCATGTTCCATCTTTTACAGGCAACTCACAGCAGTGAAAACGGCACAATACGCCGCGTGCAATGCCGCCGGCCAAAGCTCAACCACAGTTCTGCAGAAAAACTTTCTACATTGTGCGATGAGTAATAGTTGAAAAATTAAATTTAAAAATTTTTCACGTTTGCAATACCAGACATGTTCCACAACGCGGCTTACAAATGGGGGTAAGGTGGTACTTTACGCCCAACCGAAAATTTAAAAAACGCAAAATACATTAACTATTTTTGATTTTCGTTAACAGCATACTTTACAAAGAGCTACTGATGTGTAAGTAGGGTCAAGAACTGGAAACACTTTTCTGACACTCTCTTAGCAATTCATCTCTGTTTCAGTAAAGTGTACTACCGAATTCGTGACCAATACACAAGACAACTAAAATTGTCCGGGTTCCCGGGTTCGATTCCCGGCGGGGTCAGGGATTTTCTCTGCCTCGTGATGGCTGGGTGTTGTGTGCTGTCCTTAGGTTAGTTAGGTATACGTAGTTCTAAGTTCTAGGGGACTGATGACCATAGATGTTAAGTCCCATAGTGCTCAGAGCCATTTGAACCATTTGAACTAAAATTGTAAATATAGTTCATTGTCGTTGACTTTCACTCTCAAGATATTTTCCAAAAAAGGAGTGATATTTAACTAAGGCCACAAACTCTGTAATATTGGACACAATATTCACTGGTTAACGAGAGATCTCCTACAGTGACCTAAATTTTTGATTAAGTTTAACACAATAATTTAAAATATACATGGAATCAGACAGAAGAATGCAATAAAACAATAAATGTCGTTTCTCGAATTAAAATGTAACGCAGCTGAGTTAACTGCAATATTTCCAGAGGTAGGTATCAAGTACTCCCTTCTCTCCCCCCTCCTCGCTTGGTATTGCGAGAGTTAAACCGCGAATAAAATTGGTCTTCCACTCTGAACGTCCAGCACGCACAATACGAAGCTAAACATGATGTCAGACGGGAAACAGTAACAATATTTGGCACAGGATTTCCAGTAAACAAATCAGTCAAAAACAGCATCCTGTAGTTCATTTCAATATCAGAACGTTTCTTCACCATCGCCTTCAAATCAGGAAACGGAAGATATGCCACCATTAACGCACATGCGTCGGTGAATGATCACAACATAAAGAAATAGCAATAAGTCCAAGACTTTTATGGGGCTGCGGAAGGATAACAAAATATCACAAACGCATATTAAAGCTGTATTTGGAGACTTCAAGGTACAACTAGGTGAAGGGGAAAGTACACTGACCCTTACGTAGAACACAAACAAGAAAATTAATGTCATCTAATGTATTATTATCAAAATTTTAACATAAAAATTATGTCAATGCAAAATCTACGCCCACACCGCTTTGGAATGAAAATTTTATTCCGTAAACATCCCGCAGGCTGCAGATAAGCCATGTCTCCGCAGTATCCCTACTTCCAGGAGTGCTAGTCCTGCACGTTTCGCAACGAAAACTTCTGTAAAGTTGGGATGGTAGGAGACGAGGTACCGGCAGATGTGAAGCTGTGAGAATGGGTCAGGGATAGTGACTGAGGTGCCACGAAAGACAAAGGTCTCGAGTTCGGCCCTCGGTCCGGAACACAATTTTAATCCCCAAAAACAGAAATATAATACAGAACATAATTATAATACTGGATGCAAAATACGTGTAGTTAAACAAAGATAAATACATTGAAGAATTTAATCAAAAGACAACCGAAAAATCGAAAGACCTCGGGAAGAAAGTTCACCATCAGTAGGATGGGGTCATCATCCCAGGAAACACAAGCATAAATGGTGGAACGCAACTTCATACGAGACCACTAAACGAAGAATTCTGCCGTGGAATAACGTTAGCTCTAACAGAACAACAGAAAAAGCCATGATTTTCAAAAAAGTCCAAAAATAATCTTTTAATGATACTGGAAGATTAAAAAAGGTACACGTAGAGTATACTAAGTGAAATCGTAGGTGATTTCAGAAAAAAATGAAGAACGTGGTAAATTTCTACTGAATATTTATGAAAATTTAAAGGGTTATCACCCTCCAAATATATAGTTCAAGGGAACAGACAGACCTCTGGGAATAAATACTGAAGAAAAGTTCTCAAAAAAGTATTCTTTGAAAAAATCTTCAATGCCGAGAAGCCTAAAGAAAAATTAAACTTCACGAAAACAGTACCAAATCTAGATTCCGAACATCACAGAGCGAGAGCACAGGAGAATATTATAATAGATCTGGAAAGCAACATAGCCCCAGGAGAAGATGGCACTATCAACGAAATGTGGAAACTCAAAGAGCAAATCATCGATAAGAACGTTCCTAAAATTCTCTCATGAATATGGATTACAGATAAAATCCTACTGGAATGTAAAGGCGTGTTGATTCACAAAGCGTCCGTCAAGAAAGACTCCAATAGTTACAAACGCACCTAATTATAATCGTTTCTATACGAAACTCTGATCATGACCTTACTCAACCGACTGGAACCACAAGTTGATGCTAGAGTTAGGTGGTTACCAAGGAGACATCATAAAAGTAAGACCACGTATTAAAAAAGATGTTGACTATCTGAACACTTCCAAAAGTCGGGAACACGAGTAACACTGTGATCACATTTGTGGGCCTCAAAAAAGCCAACGACTCCATAGAGAAGCAGACTTTCTTTGACAGACTTGTATAAAAGACAGCGAGATTAGGGCACCTGTACAATACACTCTCAAGGTACCACATGCAGAATATAATTTGTGAAAGACACCTTAGGACCATTAGAGATAACTACAGTGGATGGACAAGAAGATGTACCCTTTTATCTGTATTGTGCACAGCAACAGAAACAGCTCTGCCACTAAATGTCGGTTGGCGAAAAAGCTGCAGTGGATTCAGAGTGGAGGAAGTGGTGCATTCGCACCAAGCAGCTACCCATTATTTACGCCATTGCAGTTCCATTAGTACATTCACTTAGAGGACACTTCAAAACGACTATTTTAATTATATATTGAAACAAGTTATATTCAAATAATTGTATACTTCTCGATACACGTTTAAGTTATTTATAGCCGATGATGTCGTTTACCTTGTAGGTAGCATACACCCTAAGTCAACAAATTTTCTTAATAGAGGACCAGTGAGCGTTTTCTTGCGTTTGCAATAAAACGTTGACTTAAACCTTGTCTTCTTCCTTCCCGTAAGAGCAGTTTTTTATATTAAACATGCCTATGCGTACAAGCTAATTATAATGTAAACGTTATTAATTGTTTTCCGGTACAACTACGGACAGTGTACCGTTCCTGATGAAATACGTGTGTAATTATAGACTTGTAGTGCTTTGCATTGAAAAGAGTAAGATTTCTCCAATTTCCAGATAATCGACCATTCTGACAGATCTACTGCTTCATACGGAACGTAAAATAAAAGGCAAATATTTCGATGCTGAAATACAGCCCATGCAAAGATGGCCCATATTTTATTCTACTTGGTTTTGCATAAGATTATCAAACAATGGAAACAAAAGTCGAAGGGGTTAAGTTAGGAAGAACACGTACAAAAAAAATACTGGAATTTAGAGATTACACGACAGACACAGCTACAATAGGCACGAAGCACAAGGAACTCTGAAATACTTGCAGAAACTATACGCCTTAACAGGTTTCACATAATGTATGAGTAAACGCAATACATGGAAGAAAAAGCAACACACAAATAATGCACACAAAACGCGTTAAGGTTAGCAGACTGGAAAAATTCTGATATCTAGGGGAATATGTACAAATAAGAAGATCAAACAAGCCATCCAACGTAGATGAAACACAAACATTTCAGAAAGCGCACAAACTCACATGCACGTACAAAATTAAAAGTAAGGTTTTAACAGAAGCCAAACTCGGGAACTATAACATAGATGCCAGAGACACGCTAACATTAGAAACGTTCACTGTCTGATCAGAGAGACTGAGAGGCAGAACACAAAATTCCCAGAAATATTTTTGGAGTAATACACTATGTATTGACGAAGAATCAGACCAATAAATTATAAGAACATGTAGACAGACGTACAGAAACTATCGTAAAACGGCTTCTGACATTATACGGACACATACATAGAATCAGTAGCAACATCCTTACAAAGAGAATTTTTTATGCTGTGACACCTCAATCGCCAAACGCAATTGCATTCAACAAAGAAAAGAATACCTAAAGCTATCAGAAATCAATGGAGGAAAGGATAAATGAAATTGTCCAATTCAGAACTGAATTATGAACTGATAATTTTAAGGAAAATAAAGAAAGAAAAAGGGAAAATATGGACAGCATAAAGGAAACAGAAACACAATCAAAGAATGAAGTGACTTTGGGAAGAGAAAATACGAGACAGACAAGAAAAAATTGGAAAATCTTGTAACGACATAGTTAAAATAATTCTTCAGAGGAAAATTGGGTAGTAATTACAATAAATGGAACATCATCGTTAGCAAATGCATTTATTATATCCATATAAATTATTATTGTCAAGCATTCTTGATCATGAATACTAATGTTGGCTAATGCAGTGCGACTTGATTTGACACACATTAATTGCGATACCACTATATTCACTTTTATTTTCTAATTATTAACGTGTGTTTCATGTGAGTCTGAAACGAGGAACTGTGTAGTAGTAGCAGCTCACCACAGTCAGGCAAACATGTGGACCATGTGTAAAGTCCGTTACTTGAAACATACGTAATTAGACTGAACACTGACAATCACAATACTAAAATTTTGTATCCTACCGGAACTAGTTGTTTAGGATTGCATATGAATATAAGGGTAGCAAAAGAAGGAAAGTCAGTGATTTCGAACGAGTATCTAGGGGCAAATTGTGAC
The DNA here is from genome assembly GCF_021461395.2 of Schistocerca americana. Taxonomy (NCBI): domain Eukaryota; kingdom Metazoa; phylum Arthropoda; class Insecta; order Orthoptera; family Acrididae; genus Schistocerca; species Schistocerca americana. The sequence goes on from NC_060122.1 coordinate 184,865,618, forward strand.
TGTTTCCCAGAAATACATTTTTGTGGTTTGCGTGAATTATTGAATCTTTACTACGGTTGTGTAGACAAAGACAGACTCGCCGTAAAATTACAAAGGCGTCACCACTGACAAGGCGTTTCGTAGTGAATTTCAGAGTAAAATACTTTGGTTCAGCATGATTTGATGTATTTTCCACTAGAGGCATACGTACGAAAGAAGACTTAAGGTATGAATAAGACACTTATATATGAGTAACACGAAATTTTTAGTCCTTTCCATTGCAGACGGTAACATTTTTCCAGCTTCGAACTGAGTGAATATACCTACCCTACCTCCTTCTTCACGTGGAACATAAAATGGTGGGCAAGTACTCCGACAATGGAATGCAGTCCATGGAAACATGTCCCGTAACTTCTGCCTGGAATATTAATATACGCTTTTAACCTGTTCCTAGGTATTCTTTTTACATTATCCATTATACCTTTCACCACTTTCAAAATATTGCACGTAAAGATATGATTTTGTCATTAGGAATTACAACATATTTTTCTGGATCAGATACATGAATGATATCCTCTGTTTAATAGATGAGGCTCCAGCAGAAATTGACCAGCTGAATGAAGATGTAAGCACAGTATACAAAAAGATAAAGTTTACACTAGAAGAGAGTATGACAATGAAATAAACTTTTTACTTCATAACACAAAAATCTCAGGATTGTTGTGAACCTACAAAAGACTCACAAAATTATAAATCTGACTTCAAATCATACATACTCTCAAAAGTAACCAGCACTCATATACAGGTTTCGTACCGCTCAACAGAGACATCTATCAGGAAGAACTAGACATCACCACACAAATAGCAACAAACAGTGGTAGCAACAGTAATCTAGTCACGAAATTGAACAACAAAGACATCCATTAAAAGCGATACGTATAGAGCTACAGACAACAGCACAACAAAACAAACACAAACAAGCAGACACAATAACGACACAAAGCATACATGAAAACAAGGAAGAAGATCCAAGATGATACACAGTGACATACTGATATAAACTGTCACAAGAATAACAAACACTTTCAAAAGACACGAAATAAGAATAACTTTCAAAATATACAGTTCAATACATTCTTCAAATACCAAACGACGCAAATATCCACCAGAAACGAGATCGTATTAGAACACGGAAGTATGGAAATTGAGAAATTTGGTAACACTTAACAGAAAACAGAGACACTCCGACACCTAAACTGGCAGTTATGGAGCAGCGTTTCGAAACGGAGTAACCACTAGGAAAACCGCAAGACTTTCAACCACTTTGCCACATGAGAGAAAGTTGTTTGGGTTACAAACAAAGGATTCGACAGTCCTCTGTGAGTACCTTTCCGTTTTAGTATAAACATTTGATGAACTTTTTAAAATCTATACGTAACCAGTTTGTTCAAACGAGAATCTAAATGTGCAAACAGAAAAGGCGTTTGTTCAAAATGGTTCAAATGGCTCTGAGCACTATGCGACTCAACTGCTGAGGTCATCAGTCACCTAGAACTTAGAACTGATTAAACCTAACTAACCTAAGGACAGCACACAACACCCAGCCATCACGAGGCAGAGAAAATCCCTGACCCCGCCGGGAATCGAACCCGGGAACCCGGGCGTGGGAAGCGAGAACGCTACCGCACGACCACGAGATGCGGGCAAAGGCGTTTGTATAACATTTCAAGGACACCAACTGAAGATGCACTAAAAACAAGGGGAAACAACTTAAATAACAATCTAAAGTGCACCAAGTAATAGGTGTTTTTCTTTCAGACAAATACAATTCGTATTCAGCTGTTGCCAGCTTGGTTACCATGAGAAAGTTGATTTTGTCATTGCTTAGAATCAGTTTCTGCAAGCGGCCAGGCGGGACGCGATTTCGGCGACGAAGAGATTATGCTTCCACATTTCCGTTCTGTGCTTTTAAGAACGTCAATTGTGGCAACCAGTTGCGCTCCCATTGTTAATATGAACACCTACAGTAGGTTGCACACCCCAGCCGGCAACGTTTCAGCACGTACATACACGCAACCTTTTTTCTTTGGTATTTTGAACCATTCGTGTAAATCTGTTTAACGTGCCTCCAGCATTAAGTTCATGAAGGATGTCATTTCAGTCATCAGAATTAAATTTTATTGTGCGATCGTATAGCAAGACACTGTTCAGAAATTTAACATGGTAACAGCAGAAATCTCACAAGTATATGGATCGATTAAATATACCGTTTAATTTGTACTCATTCTTGAACAATTGGCAGAAGGTTTTGAGCTAGAATTCGGTAGCGAGATTTAAGTCTGTTAGCTACAATGGATCTCCAGTGGCCCTAGAAACGGATTCACTGGGGTTACTGTAGTTCTGCTGCGCAAACGTTCCATTCCGCAGGCTTCCGTAGGTAATTTAAGCTTGATTGACCCGAAATAAATACACCTTTATTTAAAATAACTTATTACTGATCTTGGGTAAAACGACTGAATTCAAGACTTCCTTGCAGACGGAACCCAACACGTCACACTTGACGGAACTATATCTACTGCTTTAAAGGTAGTTTTCGTGTTATCCCATGGCACAGTGGTCCGACCGTTATTGTTTACAGTGTATATAATTTATGCCTAAGACTTCCGGCATAGGAAGTCACCCCCATTTAGCCAACGGCGTCATCAAAGAGGGTGGAGAAGCCGACAGAGGTTCAGGGCACTCTCTGGTTCTTCGGGTGGGAAACTGCCTCTAAAGACGTATCAGCATAAACATGCAGAAGGCAATGAGAACCAGTGCATTGAAGACACTTCACGTCCATCCACAGGACATGTGACCTCTCCATTGGCAAGAGATTCCGTAACGATGGTTCAGGCATACATGCCGACGTCGCAAGCTGAAGATGAAGAGATAGAGAAAGTATATGGGGATACTGAAAGGGTAATACAGTAAGTAAACCGGTATGAAAGCCTGATAGTCAAGTTGGACTGGAATGCAGATGTAGGAGAAGGAGTAGGGTGAAAAGGATACAGGAGAATATGGCTAGGGACAAGGAATGACAGAGGAGAGAGACAAATTCATTTTTCTAATAAATTTCAGCTTGTAATAGCCAATACTCCGTTCAAGAATCACAACTGAGGGATGTATACATGGAAAATGCCGGGTGATACTGGAAGATTTCACTTCGATTGCATCTAGCCCAGACAGAGATTGTTAAATCCATACTGGATTCAAAGGCGTATCCAACAGACATACACTCAGATCACAGTGTAGTAGTGATGAAGAGTGGGCTAAAATTTGAGAGATTAGTCAGGAAAAATCAATAGGAAAGAATTGGGATCGAAAGCACTAAGAAATGACGATGCATGCTTGAAATTTTCTAAGGCTATATCTCAGTGGGTAGTACAGTTGAACAGAAAAGGACATCTCTAAAAAGGTCATTCACAGATGTTGGAAACAAAAACAAAGGTATAAAGAAAGTAACTGCGAATAAGACACGAGTAACAGCGCCACGGGTAACAGAAGAAGCACTTTAGTTTATCGACGAAAGAAGGAAGTACAAAAACGTTCAGGGAATATCAAGAACACAGAAATACAAGTCGCTGAGGAATGGCTGCTTAAAAAATATGAATAAACAGAAAAAGAAATGATTGTTGGGAAGACTGACCCAGCATAATGGAAAGACAAATTAACCTTCGGTGAAATTAAAAGCAAGGGTGGGCCGGCCGTTGCGGCCGAGCGGTACTAGGCGCTTCAGTCTGCAACCGCGCGACCGCTACGGTCGCAGGTTCGAATCCAGCCTCGGGCGTGGATGTGTGTGATGTCCTTAGGTTAGTTCGGTTTAAGTAGTTCTACGTTCTAGGAGAATGATGACCTCAGATGTTAAGTCCCATAGTGCTCAGAGCCATTTGAACCATTTGAAAAGGAAGGATGGTAACGTTAAGAGTGTAACGGGACTTCACTGGTAAATACAGAGGAGAGATTGGATATGTGGAAAGAATACATTGAAAGTCTGTATGGGGCGAAGATTTGTCTGAGGTGGTTAAAGAAGAAACAAGAGTCGGTTTAAAAGAGATTGGTTATCCTCTAATAGAATCAGAATTTTTTAAAGATTCGGACGACTCAAGCTCGAATAAGGCAGAAGGGATAGATAATATTTCCCCAGAATTTCTAAAGTCATGGGAGTAGCTGGAAATAAAACGGCAGTTCTGACCTTTTTGATACTCGATGCAAAACTAAAGAAAAATCAAGGCAGATTCATAGGATTTGTCCACCTAGAAAGAGCACTGCACAATGTAAAATGGTACGACATACTAGGTTAAATTCTGAGAAAAATAGGTGTAAGTTATAGGGAGACACGGGACGGGTAATATACAATATATACAAGAGCCAAGAAGGAATAGTTAGAATTGACGGCCATGAACGAAGTATTCCGATTAAAAAGGGGCGTAGTCTTTTGCCCCTTCTGTTCGTCTGTACATCGAAGAAGCAATGATGGAAATAAAAGAAAGGTTGAAGAGTAGAATAGAAATTCAAGGTGACAGAATATCAATAATCAGTGCTAAGATTGAGTACAGAATATGGGATGAGAGTAAATCGAAGAAAGATGAAAGTAATGAGAAGTAGCAGAAATGAGAAGAGCGAGAAACTACCGTCACGATCGATGGTCACAAAGTAGGTGGAAGTTAATTTAGGCAGCTAAACAACTAATGAAGGACGGAGCAACGAGGACATCAACTGGAGACTAGTACTGGCAAAACGAGCATTTTCCGTCAAACGAAGTCTACTCGTATCAAAATAAGTCCTCGTCTGAGGACGAAATTTCTGAGGACAGACATTTGGAACAGAGAATTGCGTGAGTGGGAAACACAGACTGTAGGAAACTGTAGCAGAAGGGAACCGAAGCATTTGAGATGTGGTGCTGCAGATGAATGTTGAAAATTAAGTGGACTGATGAGGTAAGGGAAGAGGAGGTTCTGCGCAGAATCGGGGAGGAAAGGAATATGTGGAAAACACTGACAAGGAGAAGGAAGAGGATGACAGGACATCTTTTAAGACATCATGGAATAACTTCCGTGAAACTAGACTGAGCTTTAGAGTCCAAAAAATTAGGGCACAGAGTGAGATTGGAAAATGTCCAGCAAATAATTGAGGACGTTGGTTGAAAGTGGTACTTCTCTGAGATGGCACAGGAGAGGACTTCGTGGCGGGCCGCATCAATCCAGTCAGAAGAATGATTACTCAGAAAAAGATGATATAAATACATTATCTAAGAGAATACATAGAAAGTTCTTCAGACTGCTCGCATATGAGGCGGTTGTCGGTAAGAAAGTAAACTTAAGACTGATAGCTTTTAAAGTAACAATGCCAGAACACCGTATCGATTTTCGAAATGAGAAAACGTAAATAAATGTAACATACTGCGCATAAGGAGGAAAAGAAATCCGCTGCAGAATCCTTCACGAAATGTAACGTATCCAGAACGGAACTGGCTTCCAAGACACTTCTTGGACAGAGTCATGAGTAATATTCATCAATGTGGGATCCTTACCAGGTAGGATTGATAGAAGAGATAGGCAAGATCCAAGGAACAGCGGAAGGCTTTGTCGCGGGTTCGTTTTCTCGACGCAAGAACGTTACAGAGATGCTCAAGAAACGACGTTTTTGCAAGACAGGCGTTATGCGTCATGGAGAGGATTCAATAGAACGAAAAACCAGTCCAAGCTGCAAGTGTTTTATATTTCATTGGATGACTAGTTTGGGGCCGAAACCCATTTTCATATCAACATAACAAAGTCGAAAATAGCATTTCCGAACACGTCATCAAATCTGTAATGCACATTTATTGTGCATACAGATAACTGTAAATATACATTAGATGTTTTTTTACATCTTTGGAAAAGTCATTTTCCAACTTTGTTATATAGATTTCAAAATGAGTCTCAGCCCGAAACTAGTCATCGAATGAAAAATGAAATATTTGCAACCTGGACTGGTTTCTCTTTCTAGTGAGTAACAGAAGTTGCTGATCCTGGTTATTTCAGCATGCTGGATGTTCGTATATAAGGAGAGGTTTAGTACTGAATTTTCGAGAGAGCACTTTCTGAGAAGAGGTGGACATCATGAGTTCCTGATTATTATACAAATGATGAAATGACCTCGACTAGAAAATTCGATGAATTAAAATTAATGCAGAGGCTTAGCGACAGCCATTTTCCCTCGTGCCATTCGCAAGTGGAACAGGGAAGTACTACCCTCTGTCACGCATCGTTAAGCAGCTTGCCGGGCAGGAACTAAACTATTAATGTTTTACTTATAGCTTCCTGATACATCTACATCTATATCCCGCAATCCACCATATGGCGTGTGGCCGAGCGTATATTGTGTACCACTGTTATTTCCTCGTTCTGTTCCAGTCGCAAATGGTTCGTGGGAAGAACGATAGGTAGTAATACTCTCTGAGTGTACTCGAGTCGCCCTAATTATGCCTTCATGGCCTTTTCGCGAGGTCACGTAGGCGACCGTTATATGTTGTTGGCTGATAAATTTAGGAACGTACTCTCTTTTAACTTTAACAGTAAAGCAACCGTTTTGCTGAATGCTTTCTTTGCACCGTGTGCGACGGGATTTGCCTGAGTATCTCCGGAAGGTTTTCGCACTCATTTTGTGAACCCGTGGGGAAACACGAGGCTCTTCTGTCGATTGATAGAACGAGGTCTTTCCACGAAAATCGCTCCGTACCCGCACTTCTGGACATTTATGGATCTCACTCCTTCCAGCGTTTGTTATGCAAGAGGATACAATAATGGATTTTTCTGTCTGTTTATGCACAAAAAGTTACGTCTGTTTGTGATGAAGGTCCTTTAAAACTCCCTGCACCAATTGTAGATTTTCTGCTTGTCTTCCTGCATCTATACACAGTTTTCCACCTTCGCACTTTTATTCTACGAGCACAGTAAGCGAAAAGGCGCATGCATCTTCCGACGCCTTCCGCTATGTCATTTATAAGGAGAAGGGCCAGACATAAGAAAGAAAGTAGATTCCGCGACATGAGGCACTGCCAACCGACATGTCTCAATGAAACTTTAACTGCCCATGAAGGAATACGTACAGCTCACTACAAAAGATAACTAAAAGTATTCGAAATGAGACGAAAAAAGATTACACCTATATTGAAAGACTATAAATACAGCGAAGTCACCGTGCTGTATGGTGGTCCCCTGGACGTTACAAAAAGAGGGACATGGTACCTAACAGGGCGTTTAATCAGGTCGGACGACAGTGCATGCTCTGCAACGTGCTCCCATGTTGGGCACAAAGTTTGTCAGGAGTTTTTGTGGCAGGGTGTTTCATTCCTCCACCAGCGCCGATCACAACTGCTGCATGGTCTCTGGTTCATGTGGCCGTACTGCAACACATACCCCAACGCATCTGACACGTGCTCGATGAGATTACAGTAGTGGGAATGGCTGACTAAACCGGTCTATTCGCCGGATATTCTCTCGTTCCAAGAACTCCTCCACGTGCACTCTTCGAAGTGGTCGGCCGTTGTCATCGACAAAAATGGGGTCAGGACCAAATGGTCATTGGAAAGACGGACATGGGGAAGGAGTACGCTGTCACAGTGAGGTTGACCTTCGAATGAATTGTGTTCAAAGATCTGCGATGCCGCCAGGTGTGCGGGGATTGCACCAGCGACGAATAAGCTCGCTTACTCTTCTCGGATGAGGGCAGAGCCAGTGATTCTGGACGTTCCCTCATCTGGCGAGAGGTGAGAATACGTAATCCACCCAGCACATTGTCGGACGTGAACGTTTTGGAAGTCCAGATTTTGTTGTGTGGTGAGGCATAATATCGCAGAGGCGAAATAACCTGGAAAGCTTTGAACATAGTATAGCCTCCGGCCAACGTCATTGTGACACTGTACTCCTTCCCCATGTGAGTACTTTTGGAGAGAATTCGACCGCCGCTTCATGTTTAGGACTCCGTATCTCAATCGATATAAACGCAACATTTCTAGAACGGCAACACGTTGCTGAAAATGCGTTACCGTCCGTGGCGATCACACACCCTGCTAAGAGCCACATCCAGCCTTTTATAACGTCCATGGCACAGTCAACATTCATGGTCACCTGAGTGTAGTTATTGCCTTGACTATAAGTGGCATTTATATTCCTCTCACTGAGAGTTTCTTGTTGTTAACTTATGTACTGTAGGTGTAGTTGTTCTTTCTACGTGCGATCCAAGTGTCAGAGAGAAATGATAGTGGGCAGTGAGTCGTAGTGCATAAATTAAGTCCATAAGTTTTACACACCAGTTTACATTCTATGAAAATTCAGGCCTGGTAACACAGCCAGGGGGTACACAAATATTTATGTTCGATACAAAGTCGTCAGTCTACTCACACAATGAGTCTGATATTCTATAGGCTCGTTATTTATTCATTACTTGGCCATGTGGAACTCTATTGAACACTTTTATGGAAGTCATGGAACACGGCATCAAGTTGGGAGGCGGTGTCTGCAGTATCCCACCATGACTAGTGTTTTTTCCTCTGTTGAGTGATTTCAGATGCTTTTCTATCCCACGGTCACTTATTGTGAATATGTGTCGTTTTGACACTCGTTTGAGACTCAAAGGAGGAACTACAGTACAGTTTTCCTCAGTGAAACAGTTCTGACAAAAAGACCTTTGGTAACATGGTTTCCCCTGTGTCATCCTCCGTTTCGATATCACTATGACCGGGGAGTATCTGGACTGTTGACTTCGATCTATATAACGCAAGACAAAAACATTTTAAGGTTTTGTGTCTAGTCGGTATATTGAATGTTTTTTTCGAGTTTGTTGGGCGCTTCAAGAGTGCCTCTCTTTAAGCTGCTTTTGGCTTCGTTCCTGTTTTGTTTGTCTCCGAGGCTCCGCCTACGTTTAAATTTGCAATGGGGCTCTCTTTGCTATCGTTGCAGCTTTCTATAATGATTGTCGAGCAACTTTTCCATCCTTCACAACTTTGTTCGACGTGTATCTGCTGTAAAAGCGTATTGTACAATTCTCTTGAACTTTGTACATTGATGACAACATTGTCAGTGCTGGATATGTAATTTTGTCGTTGAACGATTAGCTAATCCCAAATCTGCCTCTTGTCACTCTTGCTAACCTCAGATATATTCCTACGTTTCTCGCTGTTGAAATTTAGAACCCTCGTCAATTGTTCTATAACGGCTTTATCGCCACAGGTTCCCTTTACTACTGAGTCGAAAAGTTCTCGCCTGTTGCTGACCAGGATGTCTAGTATGTTATCTTCCTGAGTCGGTCCTCCGATTAGGTACTCAATTTTATTTACGGTTAAGTCATTTAGAAAATTTCACATGTTCCGCTGTCCCTACTCCCAGCCTTAATCATTTGAGTCTCCGAGAAAAGCTGAAACATACATCTGACTGTAGATACAGAGCTCAATTGCAATGAAGAAATTAGTAGTAGACTCACTTTTATCAACTGTGTGTCGCTTGACACGGTCATAAACACGCCTTGCCACCTTGTATTATTACTGGGTGGACATTTGAGACGTATTTCATGCTAGTTAGATCTCATTTTGCCTGAATGGTTGTTGGATTTTGTTCATCATGTACCTCATCACTCTGTAGGAGTGTTCCTAAGAGTCGTATTTAGCATTTATACACATATTGTAGTAGTAATCTGTCCTACTTTATGGATTAAATGACTACGAAACTCCTCAGGAATAGATAATACAGTAGAATTAAAAGAAACTGTAGATACAATAACAGCAGATGAACTCAGTAAAGCTTATAAAGAAGGAAGAAGGCATCAGAATTTGGTGATATGAATTCTAAATTTCTCCATTGTCCATATAGGAATGAAAAATGGTGCTATCGCTGCTCATATCGCTAACGAAAAAGGATTTGATTAGGTAACTGCAAAGAAATTACTTCAAGTCGTTTTAAGCAAAGGACTTCCACAGAGTCAGTTAGAACGATAGAGTGTATGGCAAAACATGTATTAAAATTACTGTGCACTGATGAAAGTTGAAATAATACAGGGATTTAGACAAGGATGCCCTCGGTCACCTACTCATCATACTTTCCTTATCATAAACAAATTGCACATATTCCTTGTCAACACTTTTTAATGTATACAGTCTCAGTACTATTTGAGGACTGCCGATTTCCTTAATTTGGAAAGCGAGGTGTTCTACAACGTTGGTTGTATGCGCTTGAGAAAGTACTGCAACCTTTATCACAACACCACAGGCGTCTAATGTCTCTAGTGACGTGTGTTAATTTGCTTCCCCACATTAAAGCGCTGGTAACACATATCGCTGTGACGCCTGTTAAGTGGAGGTGTCAGTGTGCTCGTGGGTCATGAAATCACTGGTTGGCAAATTACGCTGCTACGGGTTGAGTCACAAACATGTAGGGAGCCTCTAAAGACTCGAGCACTCGTAACACTGCATGTGGCGATCCGTGAGGCTCGGTCAGCACACCAACGACTAGCTTCACCCCAAACTACTTTCTGTCACAATATTCAAAAAGAACATAATTTCGATCATCATTCAATGTTATTTGCTCACCACCATGTAGGCAGAAGATTTTCACATGCAACACAATAATCACTTTTCGCAATGGAAACATGCCCATTAATGGGAAGAAGATCCACTGAGTTCCATGCCAAGCACTTCAGTGGAGACCAGATAACTGTGCAGCAGAAATTCTGGCCACCTATTCGACAAGATGAGAACACTTCGGTTGAACTCCACACGGCTCTAAACAGCTGAAACAGCTACCACTTCACAGATGGCGGAATTGGCAGTATCACGATCCAAGAGTGGTCACGAAGATTATCTTCACGCCATCAACTCGGGAGAATGTCTCGTAGCAATGTAGCGAAGCGAAACAGCTGAAGAGGAATGTGCGATACTACTATATAGGCAGCTGTGACCAGTGACGAAATGGTAATGCCTTAGTGTGACATCACCTACTGTAGTACATTTCGAACTTATTTGCTCTACGCCATTGTTCGATTTCATATTTTTGATGGTTCCGGGATAAATTATATTTCAACCTTTGAAGCGACTCTGGAACAATACTACTTTGTAGTAGAAATAAAAAATGGAACTGCTGTAAAGCTTTCTTTGAGATACCGATTCGTTTTTTGTGTCTCTCTCTGTCATGTAAATAATCTACGACTGAGTATCTTATTCTTAACTAGTATTATCTTACACGACATAATATACAGTGGTGTCAAAGGACATTGGATACCGATACGAACATACTCAGCAGGCTGTGTTGTCGCATACAAAATATAAAAAAGCGCAGTCGTTTGACAGAGCTGTCCTTCATTATCAGGTGATTCATGTGAAGTGGTTACGGGCGTGATAATGGTTCCATGACAGGAATTAACAAACTCTGAACGCGGAATGTCAGATGGAGCTAGGAGTATAGGCCATTCTACTTCGGAAATCAAGAGGAAATTCAATATTTCAAGGCCCATAGGGTCGTGAGCGGCTCTAGAATACCAAATTGTGGGCATTACTTCCTATCACGGACATTACGTTGGCCGACGCCCTTCACTTAACGACCGAAGGCAGCTGCGTTTGCATTGGGTTGGCAGTGCTTAAAGACCAGCAACATTGTGTGAAGTAATTGCAGATATCATTGTGGGACTTACGACGAACGAATCCATCACGAGCTTGCTCCGAAATTTGACGTTAATAGGCTATGGCAGCACACGACCAGCGCCTTTCCTGGGTTCGCGACATATTTATTGAACCCTATACATAGCATGTTCACATGAGTCGCGATTTCACTGGGTAAGAGCTTACTGTAGGCTTCGAGTGTGACGGAGAACCCACGAAGCCATGGACCTAAGTTTCCACAAGACACTGAGCAAGTTTATTCTGCCTCCGTAATGGTGTGGGCTGTGTTTGCATGGAATAGACTTGGTCTTCTGGCCAATCTCAACTGATCATTTACTGGAAATGGTCGTGCTCGTCTACCTGGAGACCATCTGCAGCCATTCATAGATTTCATTTCTATGGATGACACTGCGCCTTGCCACCGGGCTTCAATTGTTAACGATTGGTTTGCAGAAAATTCTGGATAGTTCGAGTGCTCGATTTGTCCACCAAGATCACCCAACATGTATTCCATCGAACATTTATGGGGCATAATCGAGAGGTCAGTTCACGCACAAAATCCTAATTCAGTAACACTTTCGCAAATATGGACGCCTGTAGAGGCAAGCAGGGAACATCCACATCGAGTTGTTGCTGTACCCCATGCCAAAACATTGTCACATACGATATTAGGAGGAATCCCTTGGTTTTGGTCACCTGAGTGTGTAATGCGCGTAAACTTCCTCTTTATTAATAGCTCAAAATATTGCCAGAAATGTGATTTAGCGCTCATTACCTAGTGTAACACACAGTCGAATTGCTCATTTCAGCGCTGGTCTATAAAATTACAATCCCCACTTTACACTATTAAACGCCTCACTCACTTTGTGGATATTCAAGGTCATTGCATGTATAGCGTCACATATTCAGGGAGATTATCACAAAAATTAAAGCAACAAAGATTTCAGCTGTGTGGAAGTTACCAAGAAGTGGTTCAATGTAAACACCTGATCAGAGTCTTATCTATCATAGGGAATCCAGTACCAAATCAGGTGTCCGCAACACGCTTCAGAATCCGAAAACAAAGTTTAATACGCCAGTTCTATATTGTATACAGATAGTGAGACAAAATAATTTACGTTACACTGATTGTAATCGTATGTCTCCTGCTACAAGAGGAATAAGGATTGACAGAAAGCCGCTGGATCATACCTGTAATCACTGATGCGTCCCGTGCCCCCAAAGCTGGAGCTAAGACTTCTTGCGAAGCTCACAAGCTCGGAATGAGCTTTTAACAGCGGCTGTTGTGCTGAAAGAAAAGCTCTACCACTTCAAAAAAGAAAATCAATAGTCTTTTCTCGGTTTAAGTAAGCGCACGATTTCGTAACGACACTACGATAGCCTCGGCAGAAATCGCAATGATGCTAGGCAACGACTCAGGCCCTTCTCCACCGACCATGCATTGTTGCGAACGTTCCCAGGGATCGTCACTAAACAGAAACGCCGTGAATTACACAGAGCGTTCCGCAGTGTTTTATCGGAGATGTTATGCGGGCATTTTGTATTCACTGTTGTTTAGAAAGGTAAAACATGTAAGAACCTAAATACAATTATACATGGATGCTGTGACGTTGGTCTTTAAATAATGTGCTATAGAAAGACCTCGCGTCATTAAAGGGTATGTGTATATGGATTAAAAGGATTTGGAAGTGAACAAAGAAATTATTGAACTAACGTGCTACAGGAAATATATAAATTTACACTCGTACAGAACAGAGAGACGAAAGTTAATAGAAGTTCGAGTGGCTTAAAAATGTCCACACCGAAGCATACAACTATCATCATCACACCTTAGCGAAAGATCTTGACAATAACCCGAGAAAATTATGGGCTCTCAGCACTATGGGACTTAACATCTATGGTCATCAGTCCCCTAGAACTTAGAACTACTTAAACCTAACTAACCTAAGGACATCACACAACACCCAGCCATCACGAGGCAGAGAAAATCCCTGACCCCGCCGGGAATCGAACCCGGGAACCCGGGCGTGGGAAGCGAGAACGCTACCACACGACGAGAAAATTATCGACAAACCCAAAATCGCTATGTGTGTCTTATGCTTCTATCCAGTCTCTCGTTCACCAGTCTAGTGTGACAACAAAAGATAGCAAAGGGAAAGTCAAATTTTACATTTCGCATTTAAGACACCCTTCACGCGCAAGAATCGTGCAAACATCCCGTAGTTCGACCACAGCACAGACTCACGTATGGAGGACATAGTGATATGCATCCCTGTCGTAGACAAGCAGGTGAAACAACTGAAAGTATTTAGTTAGCCCTGTCCGGATGGAATACCGATTTGGTATTAGAAACAGTGGTCTTTGGGATTGCCCTCAGTCAGCTTTCATTTATCGCGAAGCTCTGCCGAGTGCAGGGTCAAGGAACAGAAAAAAGTCGTTTCTGAAACGCAAAAGAACCGAACAACAAAATTACAGACCAATATCCTAATTACAGAATTCTTGAACTTATTCTCACTTCTAATACAGGAAATTCCGTTGAGAACGAAGGGCTTCTGTCAACGAATCATATTGTTTTAGAAATGATCGCTCGTGCGAAACTCAGCTTGACCTTTTCTCATATGACACCTTTCTAACCATGGATGATGAGCAACACTCAGATTCCATATTCCTAGATATCTGAAAAATATTTGACACAATGCCCCACGGCAGATTTTTAAGGGCGGTACAAGCATACAGTTTACTTTTCCAGGTATGTAAGTGTCTCCCAGATCACAAAGTAACCGAACCCAGCACGTTGTCCTCGATGGCAAGTATTCATCAGATCCAAGGGCTCCGTCAGATGTTTCCTGGAATTGTGATAGCCCAGCTCTTGTTTTCGATATACCTAAGTGATCTGGTGGAGAGAGTAAGCACAGTCTCCGACTGGTTTCTGATGATGCTGTGATGTAAGGAAAGGTGGCGTCGTTGAGTGACTGTGCGAGGATACAATATGAGTTAGATAAAATTTCTAGTTGACATGGTGAACGGTTAGTAGGTTTCAATGAAGAAAAATCTCAGTTAATGCAGATCAGTAGGAAAAAGAAATCCATAATATTCGAATACAGTGTTGGTAGTATCCTACTTGGCACAGTAACGTCGACAGACTATCCGGGCATAACATTGCAGACCGATATGAAATGGAATGAGCACGTAAGGGTGGTATTAGGAAAGACGTAGGATTGACGAATGTGTCGACAGGGAGTGGCAGTTTCAAACATAGCGCCGGCCGCTCGCTCCATGTGACGTCACTCGGCTCCGTGGGTGGACATAACCTCCAGTAACTGTCCAGTTTGCCTCCAGCGCATTGACCACTCCAGCCCTCTCTGGAAGGCTCCACATGCTACCGTTACATCTATATAAGTAGAACAACGTGCCTACACAGGCAGTCATTGATTTCAACTCCTGATGACGATGTCCTAGGAAACTCGAGTTTCTTATTCGAAATGACGCGGCTAGTAAACCGAGTAGATTTTGTAGAAGCATGCTACAGGGAAAGACTCCGAGGTCACATCTTGCAAAGCTCATTGTGGCTCGAAAAAAGTGTAAGTCCCAATAATCGCACCAAAATTGGCTCAAAGATTCTCCACGTGCCTTGTGTAAACTAGCTGTTATTAGTAGATCAAAGGATTCCTGTTCGTATGTAAATTCAACCCCCCCCCCCCCCTCCCATTTGAGATATGGCTGTCGAATTTCACTGTCTTCTGCATTATTATTTAGGTGTGTTATTACTAAACTCTGCATGTGATTGGTAATAAACGGTCTGCGACAATTTTCACTACTCTGAATTGTGGTCTGAGGTGACATGGAATATTTGAATTTTCAGATATTATATTCCTGGAAGTTTGTTTAGGCATAGCAGGTGATACTGTATAATATTACCAGTCCACTTCTACATGCAAGAGTAGGCGCAATAGTTACCTGAATATTGTACCATTATCATATTCTTCATATTAATTCACATACACGTAGACTTCCAGCTGTATATCGTTGTCTGTCATATCTTCATCAGCATCACTCAAACCCGCATTTCCCAAAACTGATTTATCATCACTGTTACTCTTATATATACCTACTAAAGACTCTTTGAGCTCTTAGCCCTTCTCAATCATCATCCAATATGAGTCAAATATATCACCTCGTACTTCAACAAAACACAAATTCTGTTTGTGCATTTATTGCAGGAGTGCACGTGTTTGTATTTTCTGCGAACTTGTTACAACAATGGATACATAAAAAGTTGGTTGAGAAAGCGTTTATCCCAGATTTTTCACTATCGTAATAAAGTTGAAACATAACATTGAAAATCACATTTTCTATACTTGAGGTGTTGCCCGACCCCAATGCAAAGAATCAAAATTATTGTTGTAAACGCTGTAGTAAAACCTTAAATATTTTGCCCGTTTATAATAAAAATAATAATCCATACCTGGAAGACGAGAATCCTACGTCTAAGTTGAAACTGTTTCTTTTAATTTAACGGGGCATTGGGGTGTAAAGGGACCATACCTATCAAGCAAGGGTTGCTAGGGTGCCGATATAAACAGGGCTGAGTTTACAATGCCTGTGGCGCTGACTGCTATTGATCTCTGTACACCAACAAATTTGTATGCAATGATGTCGGGCATATTCGGCCTGGAATCGCATCAGCCTGACAGTCGCCCACCATACGGCCCGACACCCAGGAGTGGTGCTCTGGGATGCCATTTCATTTCATAGAAGGATCCCTGTAGTTGTCATGCGCTGCAGCACAGCGGTCCGTTGTCGATATTCAAGGCCCACGTTGTTGCTCTTCATTGGGAAGCATCCACACTTACATTTCAGCAAAATAACGTCCATCCTATTACTGCGAGACTCTCTGCAACTCGTCGTCGTGCTTTCCAAACCGCTGCTTGGCCACCAAGGTGGATCTCTCCAGAATTGAGAACGTGTGGATCATTATGGGCAGGGTCTCAACCAGTTCGGGATTCTGACGAAATAACGCTCCAGTTGAGCAGAATTTGGCAAGATACTCGTCAGGACACCCAACAACTCTGTCATCAATGCCAAGCCGAATAATTGCTTGCATAATGGCCAGAGGTGGATGAAAACGTAATAGACTTCAGCAATTGTGTAGGTCTAGCTGTTGAATAAATCGCTCAGTTTTTCTGAAACTACAATCGTTTGTTTGTCTGTACATGTACATCACCTCTACCGATTTATGTCCTATTCAGATAATTCCTTTCGTGTTGCGATGGTTATCTTTCTTTCTTTCTTTCTCTTTTATTTTATTTTACTGTTTTTTTTTTGTTTGGAGCGTATACAATATGTTAAACAAGGACACTACAGGTGGTCATCCGTAAACTTGTTTAAGGAATAAGACCTGCATTTGCCTGAAGTTAAATCAACGGAATCCATCCTTCCCGGTGTCTCTCACAATCTCAGTCGTTTATATCTGACGCGCTATGGCCATATGTTTATACATGGCTGGAGCAAGTTAGCCTAATAGTGTATAAAATTATAGCAAACCATTTGGTCTCTTCACGCTTTTCGTATTTCGGAAACGGCAGTCTGCGTTCGAATAGTAATGGAGGCTGTTTTGGAGACGTACCGTGTGGCGTCCAGATCGTCTTCCCTCTACGATGGGCTGAGGGCACCAAAGACACTGTGGTCCACAGAACTGAGCAGTTTGACACTTTAGATCTTTTTTGGCACGTAACTACGGTTAACAAATTGTCTCAAAAACCTTTTGACCATGATAAAACTTCTCTGGATGTGGAAGCCACCATTTCTGGTGGAATTTCTTTGTTTCGTCTGAGGGTTCCCTTTGCTGTAACTTTTTCCTGCAATAGTTCTTCAAGCAAAAGAACATTTATGAAATTTTATTATTCCAATATTGTTGTGTTTCCTCTCGGTGTCGTTGGTTTCTCGCTGGTTTGTTTTGTCTACATCTACATACATACTCCGCAATCCACCATTCGGCGCATGGCGGAGGGTATCTCGTACCACAACTAGCATCCCCTCTCCCTGTTCCACTCCCAAACAGAACGAGGGAAAAATGACCGCCTATATGCCTCTGTACGAGCCCTAATCTCTCTTATCTTATCTTTGTGGTCTTTCCGCGAAATGTAAGTTGGCGGCAGTAAAATTGTACTGCAGTCAGCCTCAAATGCTGGTTCTCTAAATTTCCTCAGTAGCGATTCACGAAAAGAACGCATCCTTTCCTTTAGATACTCCTACCTGAGTTCCTGAAGCATTTCCGTAACACTCGCGTGATGATCAAACCTACCAGTAACAAATCTAGCAGCCCGCCTCTGAATTGCTTCTATGTCCTCCCTCAATCCGACCTGATGGGGATCACAAACGCTCGAGCAGTACTCAAGAATAGGTCGTATTAGTGTTTTATAAGCGGTGTCCTTTGCAGATGAACCACATCTTCCCAAAATTCTACCAATGAACCGGAGACGACTATCCGCCGTCCCCACAACTGCCATTACATGCTTGTCCCACTTCATATCGCTCTGCAGTGTTACGCCCAAATATTTAATCGACGTGACTGTGTCAAGCGCTACACTACTAATGGAGTATTCAAACATTACAGGATTCTTTTTCCTATTCATCTGCATTAATCTACATTTATCTATATTTAGAGTTAGCTGCCATTCTTTACACCAATCACAAATCCTGTCAAAGTCATCTTGTATCCTCCTACAGTCACTCAACGACGACACCTTTCCGTACACCACAGCATCATCAGCAAACAGCCGCACATTACTATCCACCCTATCCAAAAGATCATTTATGTAGATAGAAAACAACAGCGGTCCTACCACACTTCCCTGGGGCACTGCAGATGATAACCTCGCCTCCGATGAACACTCACCATGGAGGACACCGTACTGGGTTCTATTACTTAAGAAGTCTTCGAGCCACTCTCATACTTGGGAACCAATCCCATATGCTCGTACCTTAGTTAGGAGTCTGCAGTGGGGCACCGAGTCAAACGCTTGCCGGAAGTCAAGGAATATGGCATTCGTCTGATACCCTTTATCCATGGTTCGCAAGATATCATGTGAAAAAAGGGCGAGTTGCGTTTCGCAGGAGCGATGCTTTCTAAAGCCGTGCTGATGCGCGGACAGCAACTTCTCTGTCTCAAGGAAATTCATTATATTCGACCAGAGAATATGTTCGAGAATCCTGCAACAAACCGATATTAAGGATATTGGTCTGTAATTTTGAGGATCCGTCCTTCTACCCTTCTTATATACAGGAATACCTGCGCTTTTTTCCAGTTGTTCGGGGCTTTACGTTGGGCAAGAGATTCGCGATAAAAGCAAGCTAAGTAAGGAGCCAATGCAGTAGAATACTCTCTGTAAAACCGAATTGGAGTCCCATCAAGACCTCGCGATTTATTTATTTTCAACCCATTCAGCTGCTTCACAACCCCAGGAATGTCTATCACTATGTCCTCCATACGGGAATCTGTACGAGACTCACATGGCGGTATGTTTGTAAGATCCTCCTGCGTGAAAGATTTCTCAAATGCTAAATTTAAAACTTCCGCTTTCGTTTTGCTGTCTTCCGTTGCAAGGCCAGACCGGTCAGTGAGTGACTGGATGGAAGCCTTCGACCCGCTTACCGATTTTACGTAAGACCAAAATTTCCTTTGGTTTTCAGCAAGATCTTTTGCTAAGGTATGACGGTGGTAGTGATTGAATGCTTCGCGCATCACTCTTTTTACAGCAGCACGAATCTCTACTAACTTTTGCCCGTCCTCATTCTCCCGATCTTTCTTGTAGCGCGAGTGCAACTGCCTTTGCTTTCTGCGCATTCTCCGAATTGCGCTGTTAAACCACGGTGGGTCTTTTCCGTCCGTAACCCACTTTTTCGGCACATGCTTGTCCAATGCGTGATTTACAATGTGTTTAAAATTTGCCCCTACTTCTTCCACGTCCATCGTACCGGAAGTAAATGAAGTCGATTCATTTACTAAGTGGGATGCTAACAACAGCTTATCTGCTCTTTCCAGTAAGAATACTCTCCTAGCCATCTTGACCGACTTTTTACTTTCGTGACCATAGTCGTAATGACAACATCATGGTCACTAATCCCTGTCTCAACACTGACACCGTCGATGAGGTCTGGTCTGTTCGTGGCTACCAGATCTAAAATATTTCCATTACGCGTTGGCTGTCGATTTAGCTGCTCTAGACAGTTTTCGGATAATGTGTTCAAAAGTAATTCACACGACGGCTTGTCTGTACCACCTGTAATGAATCCATAGACATCCCAGACTATACTAGGTAGGTTGAAGTCGCATCCAACTAATATAGCATGATTCGGGTACTTCTGCGATACAGAGTGTAGACTCCCTTTGAATGATTCTAGAACTGCCACGGCGGAACTTGGTCGCCAGTAATAACACCCAACAATTAGCTTTATTTCTCATAGCCCTGTTAAACGTGTTCAGATAACTTCACAATCACACTCTACTTCGACTTCAGTAGACAGGCTCCCAAAAATTCAGTTGTTTCCTCCGACACGATTCTCCACCACTTTGTTCTTGTTCCTACAATGCACCTTCCTTCTATATTAGTACAATATGCAACATCCTCTAGAGTTCTTTGCGAGATGAAATTGTTCCATACTTTCTTTGAGTGACAGTTGAACTACTTGTTATTGGTTCAGGTGGAATTTTCATGGTACTGTATACCCGAATTCTGCCGGATGATGGCAGTGTTTTACTCCACTGAGTTCCATCAGGACCATTAAATAAACCAGTATTTCTGTAGCCTGTCTTTACTTGGAGCAATAGAAAAGGTCGATTCATTTTTCTTGGGACCGTCCATGTGAGAATCGCTGTCACCTTCCTGATCCAAAAGAACTTTATGTTCAAGCCTTTCAGGAGCTCATGATTCAGATTCTAATCTTATGTATTTATGATGATGTTATTTTGCTTCTGCCACATAATATTGAATTTGTGCTGTAAATAAAGGATAAAAGTGCCTTGCATAATTGTTCTGTTCATGAAACTAGACTTACGGTCACCTGAAACAACTCTGACATAAAGAAATACAATTACCATCCAAAACACTAATCAGTTGTAGCTTTTGCAATACTTGAGATATTTTACCAATGATTTTAGGTGTGATACACTGTGCCAGTCGCTACAGTCTGGAGCCGCCCGCCCGCTACGGTCGCAGGTTCGAATTCTGCCTCGGGCATGTATGTGTGTGATGTCCTTAGGCATGTTAGGTTTCAGTAGTTCTAAGTTCTAGGGGACTGATGACCTCAGAAGTTAAGTCCAATTGTGCTCAGAGCCATTTAAACCATTTGAACTGTGCCAATAATCTTACAAACATAACGTGTCATTCAGATCAAAGATAAATTGTTAGAAACTTGGCTTGTTCACCTAATGGGTCTAAATGATTCCTGCCATGCATTACACATATAGAATTACAGAGTATATAAAGGAAAATAATTTATTAGACTTGCTTGAGATAACGTTATACCTAAAGAAAGTCAGCGGTATGGCATTCTCATTCTAACAGATGTTGTATTACAGGCAATAAACTAAAACAGTATATTTGAGACAGTGTTTAAGACAACTTATTTATAACATGGAAGGTTGCCGAATCAAGAAGAACCCTGTTATATATCCGAGGGTTGAGGATCCAGGTCGCATTCACCAGGCTGTCAGTCTGAGCGAGTGCGTTATTAAGCACTTCTAGCTAGTCACAAGCGTATGCTTACACTGTTGTTCACAATGTTTGTGAGAAAATAATCCTGTTAAGCAGTATAAGGGAGAAAAATAAGAACTGAAGACCAAGTATGAAGTACTCTGTCTGGGATGGGTGAGACACAGGAATATAGTCTTTCGCCTCCAATATTCAATCTATACATTGAAGAAGCAATGGCGGAAATAAAAAAAAAGGTTCTGGAGTGGGATTAAAATTCAGGGTGAAAGGATATCAGTGATAACATTCACTAATGACCTTGGTATCCTCAGTAAAGGGAAGGAAGAACTTTAGAACCTCCTCAATAGAGGAAACGTTCTAGTAAGCACATAATACGAATGCAGAGTAAAACGAAGAACGACGAAACTAACGAGGAATAGCAGAAATTAGATAATCGATCACAACATCGAAATTTATGGTCGCAAAGTAGACGAAGTAACAGAATCGAGATCAGTGAGAAACTTAACATAAATTGTTGCTCACGAAGAGCACTAAGCTAAGGAATTCTTCTACCTTAGAAGCGAAACAACACATGACGGACGAAATTCGGAAGAGAACACAAGCAGCATAGTGCAGACAAAGAGAACATTCACGGCCAAAAGAAGTCTTCCGGTATCAAACATCAACCTAAATTTGAGGATAAAATTTCTCCGAATGTTCGTTCAGAGCACAGCATTGTATGGATGTGAATCACGGACTGTGGGAAAATCGTAAAAGAAGAAAATGGTAACTACAGAAGAGTGTAGTAAATTAGGTGGCTTGATACGAAAAGAAATGAAGAGGTTCGCTGCAAAATCGCAAGGAGAGGAACACGCCGAAAATACTAAAGCGAAGAACGGACTGGATTCGTTAAGACGTCACTTGTTAATAAATCGAGGAATTACTTCCATGGTACTTAAGGAAGATGCCTTCCCCATCGGCCTGATATACACTCCAGGACATAGGCCTCTGAACGATCTGGATCCAGCTTTTTCCCGCATGTCGTTCGATATCGTGTCTCCACATCGTCAGAAGGCCTTCGACCTTCGACACTTCTTTTAGTGCCTCTCGGACGCCATTGCATCCGTGTTATGGCCTATTTCAAATTGACCCTGGCAGCGTTCTTGCCCACCACCACTGCAGTCCTGCTAACCAACCCAAAACGTCACAGGCGCCCGATCTTCTTTACTTATCTCTTTCTTGTTCATCCTGTCCCCCACACTCACTCCAAGCACTACTCTCTCAAATGCCCTTTGACAGATCCGGAGTCAGTGCCGGAGTCATTGTTTCGAGCCCGTTCTTTGTTACTGGCAGCATACATGTGCCATTAACCTTCATCTCCGAATTTTTTGGTGTAACCATACTGCGGACAATATAACCAAATTTCCCGAATGACTTCCAGGTAGCAGCTGGGGCCAATTCTCCTGGTGATATCTGCTGTCTAGTTATCTTTCCCATCATAAACTTTAATAAGGCTATTACAAATCGCTTTTCGGTCCTTTATCAGTTCAGTTACATTTTATTTCTTATAATTTATTTCGTAAAATATTTCGTATTATTTTCACAATGCAGGCTGAAAGGTTATCACGCGAAGTTCTGGTGAGAGCAGCTTGGAGCGTGGGTTGTCATGGGAGTAGCATGATTAGGTGCGTTCATTTCAGACTCAATACTCAAAATACGGTAGAGTTAATTCTTCATGCTTTCCCGGCGATCTGTTGACATCTTGGATATTCGGGAATCCAGCCGGATATCAGCGTCGTTCTCGCACGATGGACTACTTCCGTTCTTGGATTTTCTAGTGAAGAGAAAGGTAGATGGCACATTTGGACACAGTGTGTACCACAAACCTACGCACACTGACTTATACCTATAAGCCAGCAGTTGCCACCATCCGGCACAGAAGAATGGAGTGCTCAAAACACTGGTCCACAGAGCACAAACTCTGTCAGATTCTGATCGTTTGGCCACAGAAATAGAACACTTACGATCAGTGTTCAGCAGGAATGGGTACTCCTCTAGAGATATCCAGAAGGTACTTCAACCTGCAAATCAGGCAAGGAACCAGAAGAAGAACCAGAAGAGGCAATGAAGATGGCATACCTGCCATACGCCCGACCTATCTCTGCCAAAATCAGCAGGATTCTCCAGAAATATGACATCAAGAGCTTATTTTGCCCACCCACCAAAATTTGGGCTATGCTGGGGAACGTAAAAGTTGACCTGGGGCTACGCAAGCCAGGTATTAACATCATACCATGCCAGTGTGGGATGTCATACATTGGCCAGACCACCGTAACTGTGGACATCAGGTGTAAAGAACACCCAAGGCACACCAGACTCAGACAGGCAACTAAATCAGTCATAGCAGAGCATTGTCTGGAACTTGGTCACTCAGTGGATCACAACGACACCAAGATTGTGACACGGGCCTCAAGATTTTGGGATAGTGTCATTAAAGAATCCATTGAGATTAAAGTCACAGATAATCTAATCAACCGTGACTCGGGGTACCAAATCAGCACTGCCTGGAATCCATCACTTGAACTTGTGAAAACTCAACGCAGGACACTCCGGGATTCTACAAGAAATAGAAGCGGAGACCGAGAGCACAGCCTTGAGACAAGGTGTCGGACATTAGAGACCAGATTTGACACACCCCAGATCATGAATTCGACTTCAGAAAATGGCCAGGCCGGGAGCGGACGGCGGTCGGAACACCGGCGACCAGGGAGGGACAATGTAGCCGCGTTTGGCGGGCGCGGTCCGCAGACGGAACACACGACACGGCGAGGACCGATGACGGAATGCCCAGCTCCTTCCAGGCATAAATACTGGACTCGATCGACTCAGGGACCAGTCTCAGGTAGCACCTGAAGAAGACAGCGAGGCACGCTGTTGAAATATCGTGTGAGAACGACGCGAATATCCGGCTGGATTCCCGAATATCCAAGATGTCAACAGTAGAGGTACTTTATCTCCATGCACTTCTGTCTCAGTTGCGCCAAGGATACGCACTACGCCTACAATGAAAAAGCCATGTTCATTAATAAAGAGTTTGAACGAAAGACAAGGAAATTGTCAACTTCGTTTACCATTACACAAATGTTATTAATGAGGTGCAGACTCTTTCTAAATTGCCAATATTTTTTTTAAAAATTTCTATTGCAGAACATCGTTAAACCAATACTGAGTCAAGGTAAATCCAAACAGGCAACAATTTCTGTCACAGTAACCAATTTAAAACCTTCACAACTGTACAGCATTATAGGGTTAGTCGTAAACGTGGAAATGATCTAAACAATGTTTATTTCAGAAATAAAAAAGAGCCTTGCTGTGACTCGCATTGGTGCTGTTTGTAGGTTTCCGCCCTCTGCTGCAGGCCAGACGGTATCGTTTAGTTGGCATGGTTTCGGTTGTTTGCCTTCTTCTCGTGTTGATTGGCGCCATTCGGCATCGCAAGCGTTGCCTGTCCGCTAGTGGCAGCAGCGGCGGTTATCGATATGTAGTAACTATTGCCCTATCTTTGGGGCGACGTCGTTGTTTTTCCGGGTCGTGTGTGTGGCAGTTCGGTTGGGGACTCAGATGGTGCGAGAACACGCCGAGACCTGTGGAGGCGCGCATGGACTCCCGGATGGAAGGGCTGTGGCCACGAGGGTGCACGACCTCGTCGTAAACCAGATCCTGCAGGACTGAAGACGAGTGCATTTCAACTCAAGTAGAGAAACCTCCACCATTGTGACATCTCGCAATTCTCCAATGACCTGGATTCGTGTTGCTGCTCGTAGTGCCGTCGAGGCGAAAAGCGGCGAGTGGAGTGCTTGGGGAAATCGGATCTGATTAGCTTTCCTCGGCTTCTTACTACTATTTACTGCGTTCAGCTTGTTCCAAATTGTTAAGTTCAACCAGCCGTATTTTTCCTGCCTGGTGGTCGCTAACGCCCCAGTTACCTGCCCTGGCGGTTAATGTTTGTAGCGTCAGTGTACGTTTCCTCACCTTGCCGCTGCTGTCCGGTAAGGCGTGTAGTTTTGACAGCTTTCTTGATTGTAGGCCGTTTGTGATTCTTCTGCTATGGTGGTAGCGATTCCTTTCTCGTTCCGGGCACTCTAAGCACTGTATTCTGGGGGCGTAGTGCAGACCACCGTTTCCGGCTTTGGCGTATTGTTCCATCGCTGTATTTGGTTTTATCGGACGGTAGGTAGCTTCAACAAGTTATCATTAGTCATTCGTTGGACTGCCAGTAGCCTGAGTTACCATCTTGTGAAGTGAATGCAACTCTTGGCTGCCTGTCTCATCGCTCGCGAAAGATTCCTCGAGCACTGTCTCTGACTGCCGGCCGGTGTGGCCGTGTGGTTCTAGGCGCTTCAGTCTGGAACCGCGTGACCGCTACGGCCGCAGGTTCGAATCCTGCCTCGGGTATGGATGTGTGTGATGTCCTTAGGTTAGTTAGGTTTAAGTAGTTCTAAGTTGTAGGGGACTGATGACCACAGATGTTAAGTCCCATAGTGCTCAGAGCCATTTGAACCATTTGTCTCTGACTGGTCCTTGTGTTTTATTATTGTATTATTTATTACCATACGTTCTAATGCCTACATTAAAGATTGTGTATGTCTAGTTGATAGTTTCGGTCGCTTTCTGGAATAAATCTAACAGTGTAAGGGTTGTGCTACAAGGTTACCATCAACTTATTTCACCCGTTTGGTGGTCAGTTGCTTGTTTCTTTTGATTAACCTTTTGCGTGTATTTGCTGTTTTAGAGCAGGTTTCCAAATTCTTTATATAATTGCCGTTCCTGGCGTGTAAGGCCTTCAGCCGTGATTGTGGTCATTTGCTTTGAAAAAATAATTCGATATTTGTATTTTAGCAGTAAGCCTTTAAACCTTATTTACTGCCATTCCTGGAGTCTGATACCTTCTGATGTGTTTGTGGCCAGTTACTTTTTAATGTTTCAATATCTGTTAGTTGTAATTGCAGCGAGTTCTTAAACATTCTTAGCTTATTGCCGTTCTTGGTGTGTAACGCCTTCAGCCTTGATCACAGTGGCTTTTTTGTTTGTTTTCCATTATCTGCATCTGTATTTATGGTGATTTACTAAATTATAACGCACTGAAAACACTATTATTTACACATTCGTTTATTCCTTCATTAAAAACGTTTGGTATTTTGTTATTTATTGTTCAGTCTGGAATTACTGTTTTAAAAATAAATGTGTGTAACTGTAAAAGGCAACCAATAGTAACTGATTACAGCCCCGTCCACAATCGTAACCGAATCCTGCCTTCCCTTGACTACCACCAGGTCACAAAAAAATTCGATTTGAATAACGTAGACACAGATTCGAACAGGAAATTTTAAAGTTTAAAAGCACGGATCATAAATGTTCGATGTTTCCCCAACCACACCCCAAACTTTCTTCGTTGATCTGATGGAATAAAATTTTCCTTGAGACATTTGAGTCTCAACTTTACCTTTAATCGTGACATAAGCTGAAGAA
This sequence comes from Schistocerca americana, assembly GCF_021461395.2. NCBI lineage: Eukaryota > Metazoa > Arthropoda > Insecta > Orthoptera > Acrididae > Schistocerca > Schistocerca americana. Next base: position 184,892,486 of record NC_060122.1, read on the forward strand.
ATGAATTGTAATTTGTGCTATGGCCATGATTTGAACATAAGTGTCCTGCTACCTAGGTGGATGTGCTAAACATTACACCACCGTAGCAACGTTGCTAACTCAGCTGCACGGAGTAAACTAGTCCACTCGTGAAGTGAACTTTGCATTAGGGAGGGCAATGGACGACGGTAATCTGTACAGCTGTGTTAGCTACGCTGGTCTAATGGCTAACACATCCGCCTAGTAAAATCTAGACATGGAGTCAAGCCCCAGTTACGGAACAAATTTTAATTCATGTTTTCAGTTTATATTATCACAGTAAACTTTCTTCAATTTATCTCACGTCCTCATCTCAGAACACGTTGCCGATAATGAAAGACGCATACATAACGCAGAACAAATTAATGACTGCGTCAAAACTAAACAGTCTGGGGAATCAACTACTTGCTAAGTACCACAGTTCTGCCTGGGGTGTCATAGCGACTGGTCACAACGTGTTGACTTGTGCGGGATGTAGCCAGCCAGTGTTTACAAATTACGTGCTATTTGCGCTATCTCTCTATCACGCAGCTTCCTTACGTGGACAGTGATAACCTCTACTCTCCCATAATTGTGTGGAAACGCATAAAGCAACGTGGAGTGACCGCGTGGTTAGAGGCTCCATGTAACGAATCACGCGGTCCCTCCCACCGGAGGTTCGAAAAATGGTTCAAATGGCTCTGAACACTATGGCACTTAACTTCCAAGGTCATCAGTCCCCTGGAACTACTTAAACCTAACTAACCTAAGGACATCACAAACGTCCATGCCCGAGGCAGGATTCGAACCTGTGACCGTAGCGGTTGCGCGGTTCCAGACTGTAGCGCCTAGAACCGCTTGCCACCCATGCCGGCCCGGAGGTTCGAGTCCTTCCTCGGGCATGGGTGTGTGTGTTGTCCTTAGTGTAAGTCAGTTTAAGGAGTGTTTAAGTCTAGGGGCCGATGACCTCAGAATTTTGCTCCATTAGGAATTCACACAAATTTGAAACGTATAAATAATAATCGAAATCTACCACAAAAGGGATGCTCTGAAACTAGAGTTCGCCATGGGTAACAAGCTGCCAACAGCTCTTGAAATTAAGATACGGCAATAAAGGGGAGGTTTACTATCTTTTGGTTCAAAACATCGATTTTTTTTTTAAATTTCATTTTTGGATCCATAAAAGTGTTTAGAATACACCCCTGAAACGGTTTTCTCGAATACGGAACGAAAATGTTTGTTATTCGTGGTTGAACCAAAAACTGCGATTGCCTGAAATCGGCCTTTTTCACGCACCAGTTTTTGTCTTTCGGAGGACGAGTTATTGTGCCGGTGATTGGGAGGAAACACATAAAATTCAAATGAAAGTTTGAAAGCATGTGTTTGGAAGTTAGCCCCCAAGCATTTGCATTCTGGTGCGAAGACTGTGGAGATTTCGACTTTACTGGCAGTGAGCAGCTTCAACGAAGGGTATTCAGTAATTCTGAACATCATGACAACGATGGACGTCACCCTGGGACTCTATTCGACGCAGTTCGCCAATCATTCGGACGACCCCCGGGTTCAGGTGGCCGAAAACCGCTTGTCGCAGCCCGGCCTTGGAGCAGCGCAGGATGGCCCAGATCGAGCAGAACGCCCTCTATGGGGAAGAGGAAGGATTATTAAAACTGTGTGCCGGACCGAGACTCGAACTCGGGACCCTTTGCCTTCCGCGGGCAAGTGCTCTACCAACTGAGCTACCGAAGCACGACTCACACCCCGTCCTCACAGCTTCACTTCTGCCAGTACCTCGTCTCCTACCTTCCCAACTAGCACTCCTGAAAGAAAGGATATTGCGGAGACATGACTTAGCCACAGCCTGGGGGATGTTTCCAGAACGAGATTTTCACTCTGCAGCGGAGTGTGCGCTGATATGAAACTTCCTGAGTTCGAGTCTCGGTCCGGCACACAGTTTTAATCTGCCAGGAAGTTTCATATCAGCGCACAATCCGCTGCAGAGTGAAAATCTCATTCAGAAAGGATTCGTTTATGGACCTGGAGTAGCAGATTGAACACAAGTAGCATAATATTGCATTTATACGTAGTCAAATCTTTGAACGCGTTTTTCTCGAAATGACTTTTTTTTATCGCGCGGCATGGTAGCTTCCAATCTACTGAACCGTTTGGCATGAGTCTGTTTCTGACGAAGTTAACTAAATTGTCTAGGAGTTGTACCACTTTTATTCAGATCCAGCAACTATAAATATTTTTACTTGGCCGACGAAGTCGAAAAATCCATGAAAAACACCGTATTTTTTCAAACGGCCGCCATTTTGTTTCCTATGGTCCAAAAAACTTAAGATAGGTACAACTCCAAAAGCATCTTATATACTTCGCTGACATCAACTCAGTTTTGATTTCAGACGATCTGGCTAACCTGTGACATACCGCACGTGGAGGTCTACATCGAAATTTTGTTTCGTTCTGACGGCACTTCCGCCTTTGTTCTACGAGATTTCCGGTCGAAATAATTCCAGTTTGTAGAGGAAATATCAGTAAGCGTTTTGATCAAATTTGACATTGATATTTATAACCCATCCCGAGAAAAATTTCTCAAAGAACATGGTTTTTTCGTGCCAAAGATTATAAACCTCCCCTTAACAACATGGAACTAACAAGAGATCAAGTAGACATTTTGCAACTAAGAACTAACGAGTCGGTCTACTGTTTCAACCTTTGCTCTAACTTAATGTACGAGCAAGTAATCGGTGAGTGTACTGATAACTTTGAGCTAACGTTAGCAACTGGCTGTGTCTCTAAGGTTACAATTAATCCAGTCGAAGGCAGCTCGGCAAATGTACATCCCTTACAGAAGTTCCGGAAGAAGATATTTATCTGTTCCCTGATCCAAACGCAAAAATGAAAAATTCTACGCCATCCATAATGAGTACTGGGGGCTATTAAGCATAAATTACATACATGGGGCAACTATCTGTATGCTTCGTATGTAATGAAACGGATCTCGTTAAACAGGACTGACCTATCTTGAACTCAGCCTAACTACATGTAGCAAGAATAAGTGAAGAACCGGTAGCAAACTGAGTTGATAGTAATTCAACTGCTGTTAATAACACCAAAACGGTGTCGGTGTGCCTGAACACAGCAGTGAAGCCGCAGATATTACAAAATTGATTCGCATTTTGTGATTACGTATTTGTTTTGGACCGGGACATCTTTTTTCCTTTTCGTTGTTTTTTCAGAGCAGTAGTCTTAACCCACCTTTTATTTTTATTTTTTTATCGGTTACTCACATGGTTCTAACAATAGTGAACATAATAAAATTGCTATACAGATTGAAAACGTGTGACGGAATAGTCATTAATTAGTAACACAACTAAACTGAGGATACCCTTCCTGTGATACAACATAAGACACCCAATCGGAAACATTGTAAAATGAACACTATCCTGTCCCAACGCTCCACAGTGGAGGGGTACATCTCTTCGGAACAGTCTTGTTCAATAGTCCATTGCGAGATTAAAATTAGTAACCACCAGAATCAACAGTAACACTCAGCTGTGGAGGGGGTGGGGGCAGGGTCAAATGGCTCTGAGCACTGGGACCTAACTTCCGAGGTCATCAGTCCCCAGAACGTAGAACTACTTAAACCTAACTAACCTAAGGACATCACACATAACCATGCTCGAGGCAGGATTCGAACTCGCGACCGTAGCGGTCGCGCGGTTCCAGACTGTAGCGCCTAGAATCGCTCGGCCACCCAGGCCATAGTGCGGTGCAGGGCTTCCTTGAGTACACTGTTTAAGTAAGTAATAAATGTCTGCGAATATCTGGAATAATACTGCAGTTGGTCACGTTGTTCCTGTGAGATAGTCCGAGCTTCAAGCACATCTCTGAGAACGTCCCGAAATAGATAGTACACAGAAAGTTGTAACATCAACGAGATAAATTTTAGCTACCGTGCGACGAGAGGAAATTATGCCTGTAGCAGTTATAAACATTATCTAACCGACATATGAAAAAACAGTGCAATAAAACGTTGATAAATATTAATTACTTATATAATATTTTATGATGTAATTGGACATATCGATGTGTATCATACAAAGACAATGATAATTGTAAATTCCTTTTATGATCTGCGTTTGTCTTCCTTTGTTTTTACCTTTTGTTGGTTGGCTTTTGTAGGTTGCTGACGCAAGACGCATATCAAACTGTTAAGAAATTGTTTGTTAATTATTACTTGAGAATAGAGTTGATTATTATTATAAATATGAGTGAATAATTATTTGTAACTTTATTCCTCTGCGTGAATTATTTCGGCCGGCTGGTGTGGCCGAGCGGTTCTCGGCGCTTCAGTCTGGAACCGCGCGACCGCTACGGTCGCAGGTTCGAATCCTGCCTCGGGCGTGGATGTGGGTGTTGTCCTTAAGTTAGTTAAGTTTAAGTAGTTCTAAGTTCTATGGGACTGATGACCTCAGATGTTAAGTCCCATAGTGTTCAGAGCCATTTGAACCATTTTTTAATTATTTCCTTCCGCTGCAAGGAGCGCAGCCATTGATGATAGCGATTTGTATCGCGTTTTTATCTGTGTTTCATACGAAAGTATCAAAGGTTTGCTTGATGAAAATTAGTCTAAATAGTGCAAAATATGAAAGTATAGATTAATAAGCATTTCAAATACTTATCCTGTTAAAAGGGAATTTGCTCTAACAATAGAAAGTCTCTATCAATTGTCTGCCGCCATCTGAACAATTATCTCAGCGGCAAATTCAAATTACGCAACTCTGCAGACATAAATGAAATTTCGCTTCACCAGGCTAACGGAAACGTTCCTCGTATCTAACACATGACTTCTGTCGAAATTTCAAGCAGTGTTGCTCCAATGTTGGCACTACAATTCTACGCAAACGCCGTTGCTTTCGGTTGTTAAGTGAAGACAGTTGTTCACTGCGTTATCCGTGGGGAGAGAAAATGCCTGACACTGTGGATCTTGGAAAACTGAATTCCCTAACGATTTGCGAAATAGAATCTCACATGTCTAGTTGTAATGACCATTCTGTTTTCAAACCATATTAATTCCCGTAGTGCGGCTACAACCACGTCGGAAGTCTGTCACGTGAATCACCCTAGTGCAAATGACAGCCTCGCCAGCGCACTGCCGTTTTATACCTTGTGTACGCGATGCAACGGCCATCTGTATACGTCATCGTCATCTTACTGTACATCCGTAGAGACATACACACACACACATACTAGGTAACATCAAAAACTACGTTACACGTTATTAAGGCCGACAGGATAACGTTTATTGACTCCTCCACTTCAGTTGAAAGTGACACAGATATACGACACTTTTTTCAACTTAGTCACCAAATCTCTACATATCAAGGTCAGAACTTTCTATAAATGGTTCAATTACTTAGCAGTTTAAATCTGTTTCTTGGACACGGAACCATTCCAGATAAACTGTGTAAACACCTTCATCGTTGAAAAATCTGCAGTTGCTGACAATCATTCCCACGATTGGCCAGATATTGTCGTCTGTGGCCTATGTCGGTGGTTTTCCCTCTTTCCGCTGAGCACCACTCAAGTCTGTGCGACTTTGGTCAAACTGCTGCCGCCATCTCACTACGGCTGGACATAACATTGCACTTGGTCGCCATGAAACAGAATTTCGCGGTGAATCATTGTGCAATATAAACATTTTGCCCACAAGAATAGTAATGTCTCGTGTACCTCGACTTAGTAGTTCGTTTCCAGTTGCCACAACATTTCAGTCGCACACTTGTTGCCCGTACCGCAGCAGTCCGCTTCTGCATGATATCCAGAATATGTAGGGGAGAATTTTATACCTGGAAGCTGCTTTACCGAGGAGCGCGTGTAGTTTCGTGGGTGCTGTTTCAAACTAGTGATTGATTTTAGAATTACGTCAAGGAATGCACACTAGAAACAGTCATCAATAGCTTCCGGTAATTTCTATTGCTTTTGTTGTTATGAGCCTAAGGTCATGTATTCTACATATTTAAGTGCTTTACGATATTATGCGTACCAGGAAGTAACGTCACTTTTTTTTACATTAAATTCAAACCGATAAACTGTTGACAAGTATTTATTTTTATTCAATAATGTAACACACATGCCTTAAACCTTTTAGTATATAATGTGCCAATTCTCAAAGCTGGATTGATAAAAATCCATCTGTTCTTGAGGAAAATATCTGGAGGTTGAATTTTGGATATATCTACATTTTCTAATGTTTTTCCACTCAGAAAATGTTTTCATGTTCGGAAGAAATGGAAATCTGCAGACCTAATATGGGCGAGTATGGGTGGGGTAATGACTCCCGCCTGAATTCCTTAATTTTTTTCTAGGGTTCGACTTGATCAGAGCGGTCTTCCATTATAGTGCTCCAGAATAACGCTATTTCTGTTAACAACCGCAAAATACTTTTCAATTATAGGTTGGGTTACTCGAGACATCTGTTCGCAGGAAGGGTCTGCATTCGCAGTCTGTCCAGGTGTCAGCACTTCAAAACGAATGAGCACGCGAATACTCTGCCAAACACACAAAAGCGCCGTTTTGAGGCGTAAACCTGGCTTAGTTGTGCTTCGTGGAGAATTATACGGGGAAAAACATTGTCTTTTGCCTTTTGGGTTGTCATAAATATCTCCAGTAAACAGGCAATTAAAAAACATTTCTGCATTGTGCCACTGCAGCTATAAGTTGCATGAGTTGGGACGATTAGCTCTGTTAGTCTTTACAGTTATACTGAAATTATTCATGTATGGTGGACAAAGGTTGGTTAGGATTTTGAAAATAATTATAGCCTAGATCGCAAGGCACATTTATTGGAAGGTACAGCAGTTGACTTAAATGAATGATCCTAGCGGTCTAGACTGTTAAAATTATTTTAAAGTACTGTGTTTGGGTCGCTGTTATCTCTAGTAATGTTTTTAAAATAATTGGTTGAGAGTTTCTGTTAACTTCTCGACTGTGTGATACAGATTGCTTCCACTACCGACATTACCACGTCACTGTCTAAACAGACCGATGTGGGTCGGAACGATCTGAATCACGTAATCAAACTTATGCTAAGAACAACACACACACCCGTGCCCCAGGGAAGACTCTGACCTCCTGCAGGGGGAAGGGGCGGGGGGAGTGGGGTGGGGGAGGGGGGACGCACAATCCGTGAGATAGCGCCTCAAACCGCGCTGCCACTACGCGCGGCTATGAAATGAGAAAAATCATCTTTGGCATTTACTAAAGTTTACTGCACTTCTTTTCCGTATCCATTATTTTGTTATTTGGCAGGCCGTTCCACGATATATCGAAAAAAACTTAATCTTCAATTATTTACAAGTAAACAAATTTCTCTAATCTTACAATGCGTTTCGCACGACTTTGAGGTACACAATGAGCCGATAAATCACAAACGAATATCTACATGCATAGAAACGACATTTTTCCGGTACTCCTAGTGTATTAAAGCTATGTAAAGGTTATCGGTAATTTTGTGAGCAAAATTATATTTACACTCCAAGACAAAAAAAGGATGCCCCACGAAGATATTACCCTCATGGAACGAAAATCGGTAAGTACGATGTGCTTCTACAGACAAACCAATGATTACAATTTCAGATGAATTTGACGTTTTGTATAAGAGAAAGAGCTTCACAGTAAGGCGATGGTCCAAATCTGGACCTATACAAGTAGTCATTAGGCTTGGCATTGACTGAGTTCATGGATATCCTCCTCAGAGATATCGTGCGGAATTTTGTCCAACTGGCAAGTTAGACAGTGAAAATACCGAGCTGGTTGGAGAGCTCTTCCGATAACGCTCCAAACGTTCTCAATTGTGGAGAGACCCAACGAACTTGATGGTAAGCACGAAGACAAGAAGTATAAATTCTCGCCGTGTGCGTACCAGCAGGCTTTATAATGTCTAAATGTAAGCCCAGGAGGGCTCGCCAAGGTGGACAATAAATTGAGGTGTACAATATCCGCTATGCTGAATGGGTGTCGCGGATGGCAATCAAATGGGTTCTTTTCTGGAAGGAAATGACTCGCCAGATCATCCTCATTCCAGGATGAGGAGTCTTATGACGGCGACAGTTAAGTTGGTATCCCATCGCTATCCGAGGTGTCTCCACGCGGTTCTTCGTCCAGTCTCAGTTCAGAGCGGGACAAATCACTGAAGACAATTTTACTCCACTCAGTGAGATTCCAGGACGAAGACTTGTCTGGAGACGCCCCGGACAGCGGTGGGATACCAACCTGTCGTGGGCCATATTGCCCGACAGCAAGGACTGAGTGCTTTAGGTACCGTTCCTTTCCAAAGCAGCAGGACTTTGGTTGTCATGCGCGGAATCTTACAACACAGCTGCACTTCAGTGATACTCTAAACTTAGTTTCGTTGCCCTTCTTCTGCTTGTCTTCGTGGGTGCCGAATCCTATCTTGGCCAGCAAATTCTCTTCATATCGTCTCAAATGAAGACGTTTGCAGCATTATGGGTAGGGACCTTCAACCAGCTCGGAATTTTGTCGATCTAAGGCGTCAATTGGACTGAATTTAATGTGATTTTCCTCACGACACCCAATAATTCTATCAGTCAATGGCAAAGTGTGTAACTAGTTTCATAAGCAAGAGAGATGGGTCAATGCATTATTGACTTGCTCTATTTTTTGAAGCTCTTTCTCTTTAATAAATCACCTAATGTTTCTGAAAGTGTAATCATTTGTTTATCTGTATGTGTACATCACTTCCACAAAGCAGCAGCAATATTGAGAAGAGCGTTGGGGGGGGGGGGGGGGGGGAGGCAAATCGACTGTAAAATAGGAAGTCGTTTAACATTGCCTATAGACCGCAGGCGGTTGATCTCCCGATTATGCAAATCACACTGTAATTCACGCCACGCGCACGGTAAATTTCACTCTGTTTACTTCTGCCCCCTTTCATCTCCTCTAAGGCGGCAGCTATCAGTACAGAACTTTCGTCAACATGACATTTAACACGATATCCATTGGGGCGCTCACTGACAGCAAAAGACGGATGTTAGACATTGGTTGCTCCTCAAACCATTCAAATGTGATACTACCTGCTCTTGGAGGACACTATTTAAAGCCTCGATACGAGTTGAAAACAACATAATGTTGTGGTTTTGCACTGTAATCCCAACGTACGTTTCTAGAAATGAAATAAAAGTTTTACAAGTAAATTCTGCACTATCTCAATAAACGTGTTTACTTGTCATTACCCAATACGTACTAACAATCAAGTACAACCAACCTGATATATTGCAGTCCACATGTCATCCTAAGCGCAAATGAACAAATTCAGTAGTCACCACTGTCTTGATGAAACAGAATAATTAGTAATTTAGAGGATTAACAATAAAAATGAAAAAAATCAAATACACGTCCTTGGCCAACGACAAGTGTTACTTAGTTTCCATCGTTCTCTCTTCTCAGGTACACACAATAAATCTAAATACAACTTTTTAAAATCAGCAATTAACAAATTATTCGTTAAACTAAAAGATGTCACACTTCAGTGAAGTGTCAGTAACTTTTGTTCACATAATTAAATTAAAATGGGAAACACACTGGTGGGTCGCATTACGACCTCACTCGTCTACCTGGTTCTTTAGTTGCATTATGAAAAATGACAACAATTACTCTTACATATTAAATACGTCCAGAGACACATTTGTTATGACAAAAAACATATAGTTTTGATTCATCGTTGCTGGCAAAGAAGTTCATCGCCCCTTTATTACACGATTTTCAGCATCCTTTGTCTTCATCTTTTTGACCTAGGTATGAGAGTGAAAGGCACGGTATTGGCCATTACGCTTTAGGGCTCATTTTTGCACTAGACATTCGGACAGGAGCACAGGCATTAATGTACTAATTTTGTTGAACAAAATCTATTGAACGATGAAGTGAAATGTTAGGTAAGATTTAATTTGTCTAATATTATTCGTTTATACTAAGCCAATATCTGAATGTCTTCACCGTTCTAATCTTATTAAAAGTTAACGCTGCAAGTCATTCATAATTATATCTACGAGACAGTCCGCATTAACACCGCTGTGGGAGATAGCCAAGTAAATAGTAACACTGCCAAATTTTTCTCTCCACATAACCACATGTATTGCCGACAGAACAATTTTGGCAATCTTCATTAACACCAGGAATTTTACTCTCATGTAACGTCAAAAACGTCTAAAAAGATCAAGGAATATCTCTTTTAATATTTTTCCAAACAAATTATGCTACTATTATTTGCAATTAACCTAATATAACATACATTGTAACTAAATTACATCTAACAGTACCATAGCACCTTCTTTAAGTAATGGCTATAGTGTTTAATTGGTCAGATCAGTTACAGTAAAAATTATGATAGTGTGTTTCCAGGAGAACAGAACCCTAATTTACCAAAACAGGCACGCCATCTCCCATTTTCTTCCCAACCCTGTGACTGCTAACGATGAATTGGAAAAAGTTAATCGTTGTGTCACCCAATTCTTACCGATTATCTAATAGGTACTAGTAAGTAGGTGAATGCGACCTTCGTCATTTGACACAAATGTGACAAGTAGTACTAATATAGAATTTCCTTCGCCGCCAAAATTCGCTGTGATCGCTCCGTTGTTCAACGAAAGCAAAGCTGTCTTCTAACACGTCGATGTGCGTAGTCATTCAAACATTCCGAATCATTTGCTGTAGGCTTTGAAGGAGGGAACTTGAATCCGTTTTTCTCTGACATCATTATGACGTCGTTAAATTCTACAACTGCAAAAAAAATGGAGGATATTCTTCAATAAGAGAGTTACAAACACTATACGCTTCTAGTTATAGGAAGTCAGTAGCAAGTACAGGACCCATTTCAGTTACGCTCTCTCGAAATTCTGGATAACCTTCTCCGTGTTCTGGGTCGATTTGTAGACAGCGTTCAAGTTTGTTGATATCCCGGATTTTGATAAACAGTTAGGCGAGTTCACGTCTCTGCTCTACGTATTCTGCAATGTGAAACAAGTAATGTTCCAGCTTTTTATTCACTCTGTCCGTTACGGACACTGTAAACCCAGAAAGAATGGGTCGAAAGAAGTTTGCAGAGGGAAAGGATCAGTTGCTAACGACACAACTGTCAACAATTTAACAAGGGGATCTGACCTTAATAATAGGGAGTGAAATTAATTGGCTAATGGTAAATGACGTGGTAATAAAATTACATTCCGTCTCCAGATACAGTCTCCACAATTGATAGTGGCTTCAGCCGAACCAGCCCCAGGACACACATCCATTATCACGGCCGCAGATGCGACTGAATGGAGCACCGCCGTAACGGGGGCTCGTTCATCACTGTCAGCGTTACGCCACCTCATTTTCTCCACGTCGCCAGTATTGGGAGCAGTTGTACGCGCGACAGGTGGTCTCACCAGGCGTAATTTACTGTACTAGCTGCTGGTGCCATTACCTCTGCGTCTGTCAAGAATTTTGCGGCGTTAAGTCTTAGAACATCAACAGTTTTTGCCAATTACTCCACTTGTCATAGTTCTTTTAACTCCTCAGAATCTCCATTCTTCATTGTTTTGACTTTGCAAGCAGTTATATTGATGCTGAAGGCTGAGCAACACTGTTAACAAGTTACTGAAGCACTTTATTATATTTAAAGACGCATAAATCAAAAAACGATTGTGTGCTCCAACACCAGGTATAAAGAAATGAGGTAAAAATATATCTGCCCTATAACTGCTCGATGAATACATACAGAATGACTTTTAAGTATCTGACAGTGACAAGTACTCCTGGCCCAGCCCCAGCATGTATAGCCATGGGCAACTTCAAGAGGGGCTATTCACTGATGCGAGAGTACTAGCAAATACCGCGGTCCCACACTTGTTCGGCATTTCTACATCTACATCTACATCTATACTCCGCGAGCCACCTTACGGTGTGTGGCGGAGGGTACTTATCGTACCACTATCTGATCCCCCCTTCCCTGTTCCATTCACGAATTGTGCGTGGGAAGAACGACTGCTTGTAAGTCTCCGTATTTGCTCTAATTTCTCGGATCTTTTCGTTGTGATCATTACGCGAGATATATGTGGGCGGTAGTAATATGTTGCCCATCTCTTCCCAGAATGTGCTCTCTCGTAATTTCGATAATAAACCTCTCCGTATTGCGTAACGCCTTTCTTGAAGTGTCCGCCACTGGAGCTTGTTCAGCATCTCCGTAACGCTCTCGCGCTGACTAAATGTCCCCATGACGAATCGCGCTGCTTTTCGCTGGATCATGTCTATCTCTTCTATTAATCCAACCTGGTAAGGGTCCCATACTGATGAGCAATACTCCAGAATCGGACGAACAAGCGTTTTGTAAGCTACTTCTTTCGTCGATGAGTCACATTTTCTTAGAATTCTTCCTATGAATCTCAACCTGGCGCCTGCTTTTCCCACTATTTGTTTTATGTGATCATTCCACTTCAGATCGCTCCGGATAGTAACTCCTAAGTATTTTACGGTCGTTACCGCTTCCAATGATTTACCACCTATGGCATAATCGTACTGGAATGGATTTCTGCCCCTATGTATGCGCATTATATTACATTTATCTACGTTTAGGGAAAGCTGCCAGCTGTCGCACCATGCATTAATCCTCTGCAGGTCCTCCTGGAGTACGTACGAGTCTTCTGATGTTGCTACTTTCTTGTAGACAACCGTGTCATCTGCAAATAGCCTCACGGAGCTATCGATGTTGTCATCTCTGAAGCATTCGATATACGCCTCTCATAATTGGCCATTCCTGTGTATTATGATTCTTATCACCTCCTGGACCGTCTTCACGCTCTTAGGACGACTTTCGCTATGCTCTGGTTTTTCCTTTTGGCTAAAAATTGAGTTGGTGGACTCTACCGCAGGAACCACCTTTTCGTTCCAGCAGTCTCTGCAGGACTGCCAGCATCCGTTCCAAAATTGTTCAAATGGCTCTGAGCACTATGGGACTTAACATCTGAGGTCATCAGTCCCCTAGAACTTAGAACTACTTAAACCTCACTAACCTAGGGACTTCACACACATCGATGCCCCAGGCAGGATATCCCGCTTTCCAGCGACTCTTTATACACTGTTTGTCCGAGAATGTGTCCCTCTGGTATCCTCAAGTTACTCTTTGATGTTGTGACGGGATTGTTTGTCAACAGTCTGCTATATGAAAGTTGTTATTGTCGAGTTGTTTCGTATTTAATGCTTCATTTTTCGCAGTGAAAATGCCTAGAATTAGAGCGAAAGTGTTTAAAAAGCGTGTGAACTGGCAAAAGAAAAGAAATGGTGATTCATTAGCAAAGCAAAGCAGTTCTTCATCATGACTTTTGGAAAATGTGAGTCCACTTCCTATTGATTTGCCGAACTAACTTACTCCAAATGAAAACATTGCTTCTCATAAAAAAAGTAAGAGATTTGGAAGAGAAATATAATTTAATTGCCGGACGGAGTGGCCGAGCGGTTCTAGGCGCTACAGTCTGGAACCGCCAGACCGCTACGGTCGCAGGTTCGAATCCTGTCTTGGGCATGGATGTGTGAGATGTCCTTAGGTTAGTTAAGTTTAAGTAGTTCTAAGTTCTAGGGGACTGATGACCTCAGAAGTTAAGTCCCATAGTGCTCAGAGCCACTTGTAATTTAATTGATAAAGGGAAAGAAGATTTTGAACTCATTGATACGAGTATATTGTGTGAATTCGTGAAAACAGTGTGTGCTGCAAAAACTGTCAGGGAAACATTTCTCTGAAAGTAGTATTCCATGTTGGCCTAGCTGCCCAAATTCATTTCATATGGCTCTGAGCACTATGGGACTTAACATCTATGGTCATCAGTCCCCTAGAACTTAGAACTACGTAAACCTAACTAACCTAAGGACATCGCACACATCCATGCCCGAGGCAGGATTCTAACCTGCGACCGTAGCAGTCGGGCGGTTCCGGACTGAGCGCCTAGAATCGCTAGACCACCGCGGCCGGCTTATTTCATATGCAGTGTTTGCAAGTAGAGCTGTAAGTTTCCAAGTTCTGTTTCAGTATCTGTAAATAATGGATACAACAAAACTGAACTTTATAATGTGAATATTAAGTTAGTTTATGGATTGCGAGTAATTGGTAAGGGCAAAGCAGCTGGTGATATTCTATGTGGCCTTCTAAATCTTCCAAGTGTACCTTCAAAGTTTGATGCTTACAACTATGTACTAGGATCTGCATTTGAAGATGTAGCACACAAGTTAATGCAGGTAGCTGTGGAAGAATCAGTGAAAGGAAATGATGGCAGTCGTGACCTCACAGTAGGTTTGATGGCACGTGGCCAAAAAGGGGTCACATCTCCAACAATTGTGCTGTAACAGCAACTAGTGTTGAAACTGGCACGGTTGTTGATGTTGCAATAATGTCTAAATACTGTAGATGCATAGACAGGCTAAGAAATGAACATATTGATGACTGCGTTGCTAATTATAATGGTAATAATGGTGGCATGGGGGTTGCTGGGGCGAAAAAAACTTTTCATCGCTCTTCAGAGTGGTATAATGTTCGCTATGTCAAGTATCTGGGAAATTGTGACTCTAAAGCATTCAAAGAAGTTTTGGAAAGCATGCCCTATGGGAACAATGTAAATATAAGCAGACTTGAATGTATAGGACATGTGCAGAAGAGAATGGCTGCCAGGCTGAGAAGGTTAAAATCAGTTATGAAAGGGAAAAAAACTAGATGATGGGAAAACCTTGCATGGAAAAGGAAGATTGATTGATTCCATAATAGATCACCTTCAGAATTGCTATGTCCTTGTAATCAGGCAAAATACATGCAATCTTGAAGAAATGAGGAAAGCTATTTGTATTTCTGCACCGCATCCACAGATGAGCATCCAGAACATGGTTTGTGCCCCAAAGGTGAGAAGACCTGGTGTAAATACAATAGCTGACTAAAAACTGGACAGAAATACATTGACCACCACAGTCTACCATTAGCCATCATGGAAAAAATATATCCCGTTTTCAGAGATCTGGCTGACAGAAGTCTTCTGATGAAATGTCTTCATGGAAAAACGCAGAACGCCAACGAGTGCTTGAATAGTGTGATATGGCATCGTGTACCAAAAACAGTGTTTGTCTGAATTAATACACACCATTTTGGTGTGTATGATGCTGTGGCAAACTTCAATCTTGGGAATATAACAAAATGCAAGGTACTTGAAAAGTTGGGTGCGTGTACAAAATTGTTGAGGCTTTCGTGGCCACTTGTTGACAAACTGCCTATTTGCTTCTGTCTCGGGTACTTCGGTCGACGTTCGTCTGATGATTTCACAGACGTTTCGCCAGCACGAGTGGCTGGCATTGTCAAAGATTCACCCGCCATTGCCGGTGGTGAACTGGAGCCGGGCACGAGGCCGCAGACTAAAGTACCTGGAGAGAAATACATTCTCCGCGGTCATTTCTGGTGCGGTTCTCCTCTCAAACGCGAAATGCAAGTGTAACAGAGCCGAACACTCGGCGAAGTAAGAAATCAGGAAAAGAAATGTCGGGTACGGCCTTTCTGCCATACATTCCCAGAGTGATGGACCGAATCGGCCGTATATTGCACAAACACGGCGTAAAGACAATTTTCAAGCCGACAAGGAAGGTCGAAGAATGTCTTAGATCGGCAAAGGATAAAAGGGACCCACTTGCAATGTCGGGAATATACTGCTTACCATGCACATGCGGAAAAGTTTACGTCGGAATGACTGGACGATCAATCAACACCAGGATCAAAGAACATCAGCGACATTGCAGGTTGGGTCAGGTGGAGAAATCGGCCGTGGCAGAGCACGCGCTGAGTGAGACCGACCATGTAATAAAATTCTCTGACACGGAAGTTCTGGCTGCAGAGAAGCACTATCACACCCGCTTTTTTAGAGAAGCTGTGGAAATACACAAACACGGGAGCAGCTTGAACAAGACAGAGGAAAGCCTTAAGGTAAACGGATCCTGGCTTCCCGTACTGCAGCGAACGACCGTCGCAGGTCGGAAGAGGAGAACTGCACAGGAAATGACGGCGGAGGAGCTCTCGGACGTTGGAGCGACAGGTACATATAGTCTGCGGCCTCGAGCTCGGCTCCAGTTCACCACTGGCAATGGAGGGTGAAGCTCTGACAATGCCAGCCACTCTTTCTGGAGAAGCGTCAGTAAAATCATCAGACGAACGTCGGCCGAAAAACCCGAGACAGAAGCAAATTGTGTTTGTGCGTTGGTTCCCGCACAGCACGTGCTGTGTTGACTTTAGATGAGCACAGACTAAGGCATGCTGACAATATAATCAATACATTAGTGGAAAAAGCAAGACAGGTGCAGAGTGGTGCCAAAAGAAGACTTGAAGATGATTATGAAGACTGTGAAGGCGGTATTAACTATGGATCAGGAATTTTTTAATCTTCTTTCTCCGTTTCCAGTAAGTTCGCTTTTTACTTCTTCTCAGAACATTATCTCAGCTACTGGTGAACCTAGAAATTTGAAATTTTTATGATGTAGTCACATGGGTCTCTTTTACACCTCAAGCATCGATTTTTTAATTACTTGATTTACAAAAGACTTAGGGGGGATAATCCATTAAAAAGGTATGGAAGAAATTACTAAAAAATAAATGTAAAATATCTCTGTACGAAAATACTTTGACAATGAACTCTTGTTTCAATATTGTTATAACATATCAATGCACACACAGCAAAAACTTTATCAATCTGTCTCGAGTAGTTTGTGAGAAAATGTTCCCTATCGTAGGCATATTTTAACATTGCTGTGATAGGTGATACCGTATCCTCTTAAAGCTGGGTACCTCGTAATTGTCGTTGCTCACATCCCCAAGTGGAGCTGCATGTCTTCAACATACAAAACAACACAGAAGCCGTTCAGCAGCGGGGTGTACTATGATCCATCGAGTCACGACTTCGTCTCCAGGCGTCCATTCCACCTGTGGCCTAATGCGTCGTCTAACCCGCGCTGTGGAAGGTGTAGTTCCGTTATACTTCCCTGTGTGTATGGATCTGCGTTCCTTTATTGGTGTTTATGGTAGTACTACGCGGACCTAATCTTTACGTTACCGTGAAAGTGAACCGAGATGTTTATGTCAACAGTCTCACTGACCCTTTCTTCCACGATTTAGTGACGAGTGCATTGGTCATACTTCCGTCATTCAAGACAACAACAGCCATGCACCTATCCGATAAATTTCTCGCTGTTAACCCCATAAAAAACAGTACTACTAAGAATAGCGCTAAAACGTAGCAATCGATATTGCCTCAGTTTTATAGATCTGCGGGAAGTGACGGACCTGGTTATGGAACAACTGAAGACGTTTGGGCACTCCCTTCTTCGCTTAATTGAAGCCATTACTGACGACAGAGGCGATGTCACAGGAAAATAATTGCCTTTTAAAGGATCATACTCATAAAAAAACGCGCGAGAGTTTCAGCAGTGAAGAATGCGAAAGAGGGGCGCGACTTCGGAAATTCATAGCACTACATAGCTAGTTTCTTTCAGGAAACGTGGCACCTGCTGCGTATTTTCAGTGCAAACCGGGATATTTTCTACTGATCATTCCGACTGCGGCGTGCAGTTGCATTTTTTGCATTTGGACGACGTTTCCCTACGCATCCGACCATATATGTTTCAAGACTGGGCACTGTAACACATAAAGAAGTGAGGGCACATTGGAAGACAAATGTCCTAGGGTCGGATTACTTTTGAAATGGAGGTAACGGTTTGTCAAGGTCATACGTCATCGATTTTGGCCAACATGGTTCTGGTTGAAGTAGTCAGACAGTAGAAACAAGTGAACAAACCATTGTTTTCGGAGGTCTACAAAATGGTTATAAAATATTATCCGGTATCACGGTAGACTACGTAATCTTTAACCACGAAAGAGGATTACTGGATTATAATGAACAAGTAAAAATGACCCAAGAAAATCCTTTAAAATTGGAGTTACAATTTCCTCAAGCTAAAGTAAGCTATTGACGGTGGAGACAAACTGGAAGTCTGAAGGTCTATTAATGAAGAATATTTACTACTTATACGAAGTCCTGTCACATTAATGTGACCACCGCCTTTGTTGCATGTGAACTTGCAGTAATCATGCGCGGACGGCAGATGGCAGCACTAGCAGAGGATGGTATATAAAGCGTATCTGTGGGAACGCGGACACATTGCACTTGTTGTTGTAATGTGGAAACTGGGTGATTAATGGCGTTTAAAAGGGTATCATCATTGGCTTTCGGACCAACGATGGAATCGTTACCGAAAAGGCTAAGTTTGTAAATTGTTCTCGTGCCGCAGTGGCTAAAGTACGCCATGCTTCGGAAAATGGTGCTATTCTAAACAAGCTACGAAACAACTGTGGCGTACCAAGGGACACAGATGACAGGGGTTGCGGAGATGTGTACGGACAAATAGAGTGCAACTGTTGAACAACTGACCGCCCACATGAACCAACAACAACCGTTCCGAGAACGTTGCTGCGTATGGGTTTTGCAGCAGACTCGTGGTTTGTGCACTCATATTAGCAGCTGTTCATCGATGACGAAGGTTGAAACTTGAACGCCAATACGGCAACTCGGCATCCACACAGTGATGACACGTATCATTTTCTGATGTACGACCCTGCAACGGTCGTTGAAAGGATCCAGGTGGCGTTGAAATGCATGGAATGTTACCGTGCCATTCCCTGGGTGATTTCATCATTCTGGAAGACGCAGCTGATCAACACAATTACGCAGCTTTCCTTGCGGATCGTGCAAGATTTTCGGCACGATGGGATCTGCCAGCAGGACAACGCAACTTTTGACAGAAGTGTGCAATGTATGTGCGTGGTTCGAAGAGTGCCAGGATATTATTACCGTATTGCTCTGGTCTCCAAAATTCCTAGATTTAAATCTAAACGATCTCGAGCGAGCTGTTCGCACCATTGATCCTCAGCCGTGAAACCTAGTGCAGCTGACCATGTCACTGGAGTCTGTAAGCGTCCACATCCCTGTTGTTATCTTCCAAAAACTCACTGACTCTCTTGCTTCAAGTCCAGGCCGTAGAAAATGGTTATTGCGGCTTTTAAAAGGTGGTCACGTTAATGTGATTGGACCAGTTTATAAAAATAAGAGTAATACACAGATTCTAAATGCTGTAGCAACTGCGATACGTCGCTGAGACAACAGATGGAAAGAAATGCTTGTTGACGAACACTTCTGCATTATCTATGAAGGACCAGGAATACTTTTCTTTCGGGTACATCTGAAAGATTAGACCCTACACACATAACAGTATAGATCAGTCTCGACAGGCATACGACGATTTAAATGCGAATTCCTTGTGGGTATTAAATGAGGCTCTGAGCAAGGGGAAAATAAACGGGGTCACAATATCAGTGGTGAGCAGAACTTCATTTCAGTCTGCTAGGAAGCGTGACCGGATGCCTGAGGCTGTCAAGGCGAGGTTCGCGAGGTTCCAGGTTCAAGTCCTGGTCATCTCATAAAGTTTTAAGTGCAGGTGTAGAATTATTTCGAGGCCCAAAGCAGCTACGTCATACAAATTCGTATTTAGACGATGTCGCAGGAAAGCACGATTTTCATGGTCTTGGTGTGGAGTTTCATAAATGTTTATTAATGACTGAAGTCATTTAGATAAGTTCTATTCTTGGACCCAGCAAATATTAGTAATGAAATTAAACATAAACAGTGATGATCGTTGTATCAAACATGTTCAATCGTAATACTGAATTCATCAATCTTATATGAGAATGCCAAAGCTACAAGCAAAGATAAAGAAAGTATATGAGGATATTGAACTAGTAATTCGGTACGTCAAGGGAGAGGAAAACCTAATATCATGGGGGACTCAAACGCAGTTGTAGGGAAAAAATAAAAGAAAGAGATACGGGAGAATATGGACTTCAGAGTAGGAACGAGAGAGGAGGAAGACTTATTGAGTTCAGCAACAAATTTTAGATGCTAATACCGAATACTATATTCAAGAATCACAAGAGGAGGATACGATACGGGATAATTCCAGCTGAATTCCGTCATGGTCAAAGGTTTATAAAGGAAAGCGACATTCGGTGAGATTGAAAGCAAGAGAGTTAGTATCACGAGTTCAGTGGGAATCACTGTTGAAAGCACAGAGGATGGGTCAGTATTTCAAAGGGTTCAGGAAGACATCAAATAAGTCAGAAGCTGTGGATAACATTCCATCAGAATTCCAAACATCAGTCTGGAAAACGGCGTGCGTGTAACATGTAAGACTGGTGATGTAGCATCAGATTTTTAGAACAATCTCAACCAAAAATTTCCGAAGATAGAAGGGGCAGTAAGGACTGGAACTACCTCACGATCAGCATTATAGTTCATGCATCGATCCTGTTGACAGGGGGCAGGGGGGGAGGGGGGGGGAGGCAGGCATCGGGATTCAGATGCGGCCCACCACGAACTCCTCTCCTGCGCCAACCTCTTCATATAAGAGTAACGCTTGCAACCTACGTCCATAATTGGTTGTTGGCTGTATCCAAGTCTCTGTCTTCCTCTACAGTTATGCCGTCTATAGGTCCGTCTAGTACTACCGAAGTTATTGCCTCACGTCTTAATAGATATCCTGTCATGCTGTCCAACGTTGTCCGCAGCACCACATTCCAAACGCTTCGATCTCTTATGTTCCGGTTCTCCTAGAGCCCAAGTTTCTCTACAATCGAATGCTGAACTCCAAATGCACATTCCTGCAAATTTCTTCCTCGAATTAAGACGAAGTAGACTTGTCTTGACCAGGAATGCTCTTCTTACCAGTGTTAACATGCTTTTGCTGTCCTCCTTGTTCCGTGCATCAAGCGTTATTTTGCTGCCTAGGTAGACCCTCTTAACTTCATATACTTCATGATCAATCCTGATATTAAGTTTCTTGCAATTGTCATTTAAGTTACTTCTCATTACTTTCGTTTTTCTACGATTTACCGTCAATTCATTAGATTGTTCATTCCATTCACCAGATCCTGTAATTTCTTGTAATTCTTATATCCTTTCAGTGCGGATCGCAATGTCATCAGCGAACCTTACCATTGATATTCTTTCACCTTGGTTTTTAATTCTACTCTTGAACCTTTCTTCTATTTCCACCATTCCATCTTCGATGTACAGATCGACCAGTAGGGACGAAAGACTACGTCCCTGTCTTACACCCTTTTTAATACGAGCACTTCGTTCTTGGTCTTCCATCCTTACTACTCCTTCTCCGTTCTTGTAAACATTGTGTACCACCTGTCTCTCCCTCTATAGCTTACCCCTATTTCCCTCAGAATTTCGAACATTGTCGAACGATTTTTCGAGACCGACAAACCCTATGAACGTGTCTTGATTTTTCTTCGGTCATGGTTCCATTATCACCCGCAACGTCAGAATTGCTCCACTGGTGCCTTTACGTTTCCTAAACCAAAACTCACCGTCATCCAATAGTCTTAGCTTTCTTTTCCGTTCCTCTATATATTATTTTTGTTAGCAGTTTGTGATTTTTCTGTTAAGCTAATTGTGCGATAATTCTTGCACTCGTCGGCTCTTGCAGTCTTCGGCATTTCGTGGATGATATTGTTCCAAAAGTCAGATGGTATATTACCAGACTCATGCATACTACACACCAACGTGAGCAGTTGTTTTGTTGCCATTTCTCCAATGATTTTAGCAATTCTGATAGAATGTTATCCCTCCCTTCTCTGCCTTATTCGAACTTAACTCTTCCAAAAGTCTTAAATTCTGATTCTAACACTGAATCCCCAATCTCTTCTCAATCTAGTCCCGTTCCTTCTTCTATGAGATCAGACAATTCTTCCCCCTTGTTGTGGCCTTCAGTGTACTCGTTCCACCAATCTGCTCTTCCCTCGCCATTTAACAGTAGAATTCCCGTTTCACTCATACTGGCACGACACTTGCTTTTAATTTCACCGAAAGTTGTTTTGACTTTTGTATGTGGTGAGGCAGTCCTTCGGACAATCATTTCTTTTTCGATTTTTTCACATTTGTCATGCAGCCATTTCCCTGCACTTCCTATTTACCTCGTTCCTATGTGACTTATATTTCTGTACTCCTGAATTTCGATGAACTTTTTTCTACTTCCTTATGTCATCGATCAACTGAACTGCTTCTTCTGTTACCCATGGTTTCACCTCAGTTACATTCTTTGTACCTAAGACTTTCTTTCCAACTTTTCTAATAACTCTTTTTAGCGCTGTCCATTTCTCTTCAACTCGACTGCTTACTGAGCTATTTCTTATAGCAGTATCTATAGCCTCAGAGAACTTCAAGCGTATGTTTTCAGTCCTTAGCTCTGTCATATGCCACATCTTTGCGTATTGATTCATCGTGACTAATCTCTTAAGAATACTCTTCATCACTATTCTTCATCACAACTACATTGTGATCTGAATATGTATCTAATCCCGGATACACCTTACGATCCAGTGTCATTCCCGAAGCTCTTCGTTATCTCCCGGCCTTTCCCAAGTAAGCGCGCTCCTCTTGTGATTCTTCAACTAGATATTCGCTGTTATTGGATTGGATTGTTTTGGGGGAAGAGACCAAACAGCGAGGTCATCGGTCTCATCGGGTTAGGGGAGGATGGGGAAGGAAGTCAGCCTTTCAAAGGAACCATCCCAGCATTTGCCTGGAGCGATTTAGGGAAATCACGGAAAACCTAAATCAGGATGGACGGAGGGATTGAACCGTCGTCTTCCCGAATGCGAGTCCAGTGTGCTACCACAGCGCCGCCTCTCTCGGTCCCGCTGTTATTAGCTGCAATTCATTGCAGAACTCAATCTTTCTCCTCTCTCATTCCTGCTACCAAGCCCACCCTCTCCCGTATCTCTTTCTCTCTTTCTTCTGTTCCTTCGCCTACACCCACATTCCAGTCCCCTAGAACTAGTAGGTATTCATCTTCTTTTATCTAGTGAATTACTCGTTCAGAATCCTCATCTGTAGCTTGCGACGTCGTCATTGTATCTTAACTACCGTCGTATGATTTCTTTTACTGTTGATTCTGACGAGAACAACGCTATCAAAGAACTTTTCACGGTTACACAACCTCTGACCTACTTTCCCATTCATAACGTATCCTGCTCCTTCTGCTGCTATTAATATAGCTCTATACTCATCTGACCAGAAATCCTTTGCTTTCCAATTCACTTCACTGAACCCTACTACACCTACATTGAGCCTTTGCATCTGCGTTTTCAATTTTTCTAGCTTCCATGTTACGTTCAAGTTTCTGACATTCCACGCCCCGACACGTGGAACGTTATCCTATCGTTGACTATTCAGTCTTTATCTTACGGTCACCTTGCCCTGGTCAGCCCCCTCAGGAGATCCGAACAGGGACTATTATCGAATCTTTTGGCAATGGAGAGATCATTATGACACTTTCCTATTACAGGTCACACGTCATGTGGATACACCTTACGTGTCTTTGGTACAAGGATTCCCATTGTCTTCTGCATCCCAGTGCCGCTGAAAATTGCTGACCTTTCCGCCTTTAGGAGAATTGTCCCACCCAAAGGGCAAGAGATTGGACTGAACCTCTGTCTGCTCCTCCGTCCTGTCTGGAAAGATCGTTGTCAGAATGAGAGTGACTTTTTGTGTGGATTTAAAAAGGTAAATATACTATAGAGTCATTTCTGACGTTACGCTCGATAACGTAACCAAGCCTGAAGAAAAATTAAGACATCTTCATTGCATATGTCGACCTATCAAGCGTTCGACCTTGTAAAATGGTGCAAAAAGGTCGAGCGTCAGGGAAATATAGGCGTAAGTTATAGTGAGACATGGGTTGTATACAGTAAGCAGAAGAACTAACATGGAACGACAAGATTTCAAGAACATGAGCGTAATGCTCGTGTTTTTTAGGCCTGCGATACAGACAGTCACCCCTACTATTCAACCTATACGTTGAAGAAGTAATAACAAAAGCTCAAGAGCGGGATTAAAATTCGGATTGGAAGGATAACAACGATGAGATTGGTTGATGACATTCCCAACCTCAGTGGAAGTGAAGAAGGTTCTGACGAATGTAATAAACGGTCAAATGAGACTGAGAGTAAACGGCAGAAAGAGAAAAGTAATGAGCAGGTGGAGAAATGAGAATAATGAGACGCTTAGCACCAAATAATACTGGCAATGGAGGCATTCCTGGCGAAGACAAATTTACTGGTATCAAACTTAGGCCTTAATCTGAGGAAGAAATTTCTGAGAAATTACATCTGGGGCACACCATTATCTGATAGTGAGTCATAGACAGTGGAAAAAACGAACAGAGGTGATTAGAAGCATGCTGCTCTGAGAAGGAGAAGCTAGCGCGCGAGAGAAATTTGTGGCCGGCCGCATCAAACCAGTCATGAGACTTACGAGTGAAAGAAACAAAAAACATTTAAAAGCAATAGGGATTATTCTTGATTAGATCAGTTACAGATCACGACTGATGGCAATGTGACCCGCTGCGAAAGATACAGAGAACCCGCATAGTCGAGATTTTAAACTGTTTGATTTTCAGGACAGACTATGGTAGTTAGTGAATTTACCACATTCCTCCAGAGAAAATTCATTTGTTACAAGTAAGTTTAATATATTTTGGCCATGATCATTGAAGCAAATAATTTTTAGGATGAAACTTTTGTTACATATATGTTTATGAGTGACATTCTGATTCCTTTTTCTGGTAGTATGATAAGTAATATGGAGAGCATCAGATATCTGGGATAAAACTTAGATGGAAGGCACGTACTTATGACATAGTCATTCCAATACCTACAGCCTGCAGTCCCGAAGCTACATTACGAAACGTCACGCTCCCTCTTTCTTCCTATCTATTCTCACCACGAATAGTACAAGGGAAAAAATGTAGTTTACCATCTGGATTGGATGAACCGGAATTTATCTGATTTTATGGTCATAATCACTGAAAAAGAAAACGAGCTGTGTTATACGTACAGGGAAGCAAGTTTAGAGATTCATAGCACCATGCCGCAAACTGCGCAGTCATACCACAACGAATATCATCTGAAAAATAAAACAATAATAGTAACATGTAGGGAACAACCTCAGCGGAAGGGGATTTCGACGTCATAGAAATCTGAAACCGAGTTGTCAACATCACAAGATGAGAACAATGCTATGAATCCAGGAGGATTCACTAATCCTTCACTTAACATTCCTCTATGTAGTAAGGTAATGAAATTTATTCCTGTCATGATGTTCAGGTAAGCTATGAAAATGGTTCAAATGACTCTGAGCACTATGGGACTTAACATCTGAGGTCATCAGTCCCCTAGAACGTAGAACTACTTAAACCTAACTAACCAAAGGACATCACACACATCCATGCCCGAGGCAGGATTCGAACCTGCGACCGTAGCGGTCCCGAGGTTCCAGACTGAAGCGCCTAGAACCGCTCGGCCACTCTGACCGGCGATAAGCTATGACTTATGGGTTAAGTTCTTATTATATTACACTACAAATTCAAAATGGCTGTTTAGTAGGCAGATTAGAAGACTACCTCCATTCTTTTTTCTGGCCACACAGCTGTTTCTCTTTTTCGATACATTGGTGTTTAGATGTACAGGGTGAATTTAAGTAAAGTTAAACTTTCAAAACACTGTAGAAATACTTGATGTAGTCGGACTATAGTCGTAAAAGTACGCCAGAAACTTTAAAACCTCAAAAATAACGTGCTCCTAAAATTGCGTGAACACCTCGAACTAATCTATGAGCATAACAAGACGTCACAGGAGCAACGACGTATATGGAATAAGCTGTTACTAAAATATCATCTGAAATACTTGAAAATGGCCTAAGGTCGAAATTTTACAATAGTACAGGAAATAAATGTAATGGAAACTGAAGGATTCAAGAAATCATTCACAGAATTGCATTAATAGTTAGCTTCTCTCAGTATACTTCTCATTTATGGATATGATTCTTTTACATTGACAGCATACGTCACTGCAAAGAAAGCGAACTTATCACACTATATAACTGCTACTTTAAGTCCACTCTTCGAAGCTTCAATCAAGCCACCGTTGATTCAGGTGACAATCAATATTCTTTTAGCATGGAGACAGTGAATGGATGGGGTGTTACTTTCACTTTCAACCCACTAGTTCTAATGAACGCAAATTGTTTACCGAATTTTTAATAGTTCAGGAGATCATTGCGTTTTCTTGTACCTGGAGATGATGTGTTTTAGGAGTAGTATGCTTCTCTTGAACTGAATGTTTCTTCATCTTCAGTCGAGGACCCACTACAATTCACAAAGTCTTTGTATGGATTATTCTTCATCCAAGCATAGGGCTGCATGCCGAGAGTATAATAATGAATGCAATATTTTCTTTTTATTAGTGTGAATTTCAGATTGTTTACGTCGTATGGTATGCGATATAATTTTCCATAATCCACACAGGTTTGCTGAACAAATAGTACAGCTTATGTCTACTAGACAATTTTCCTTTTCGCCCCCAGTCTTTGCAACTTAATTCAATAGATACGCCATTTTATATACTGTGTAGTGAATCATCTCGAAGCAAGTTGAACAGTCGATATTTGGATTATTTAAACACTTATGAGACATTGCTGTACGTGGCATTTTGCCGTTGATCATCAGCTTCTCCCATGCACTTAAAAGTTATTTTTCAAAGTACGAAAGTAGATCAAGATATTATAATATTTTTGTCGTAAAAACAGATCGGAAAGCGTCAAACCCAGTCCAGTTTATGATCTCCAATGACTATATGAGGAATATGCGTAGAGTATGCCAAATCACGAGATGACGCAATATCCGAGAACTACCGCATGCTCGCACAGTTTTACCAATTAATTATACATGGAGCTCGATATTTAGTATAAGAAGAACAACTATGAGGAGAGATCAAACAGTTTCCGTTTGAGAGCGTTGTTGCAGTGTATAAGCAACGGAGTGCGACTCCGATTCCTGTATACAGGGTGGCCAGAAACAGTTAGTGAAGGTTGTAAGGGTGTTGCAGGGCAGGTTGCGCTGAAAAATTATTCTTAAGGAAAAAATTTGATACGTTGCGCCGTGTCCGATTTAGTTAGCACTGATATTCGACTATCAGGCCGTTGTGCGTGTGGATTCAAGGAGCCAGCCAAATAAAATTCGTTCTTGTAGTGTAGATTATAGCACCCGAGATCACTCAGCCATTGATTTCGATCCTTACTACCTTCCAATTTCCAATTTTTGTATTGCTCTCTTGTTCGGTTTTAGAAAATTAAAGAAAACATTAGCCGACACCACCTCTGGCGCGCCATTTGAAATTGATCTTGCAACAGCCTGATTACCTAACTTCAAGCTAAACCTAAGGTTGTTAAAATCGGAAACAGCGTAACGTATTCAACTTTCTTTCTTAACAGTTATTTCTCATCAGAACATATGCTGGCAACACCCATACAAATTTTTCAGACGGTTTCTGACATTCCTGTGTAAACACCGACGTGTAAGCAAGGGATTGATGTAGTATTCGTGTCTTTCCAAAGTGCCGAAACGTGAACTAAAGTGACGTTATTACTATGTGCTACCAAAAAACAGGACCAACACGCTGTTATTCTTTGCTTTGTTGCCGAAGGACAAACACTGTTAGATATCCATCGGAGTATGAAGGATGTTTAGGGGGCAGGATGTCTGTCGAAAAGTACCGTTGTGGAAAGGCACGTGACAAGTGCTACTGCTTCATGACAACGCACGTCCACGTATCGCAAATGTCGAAGCGCAGAAGTTACGACAACTCGAGCACCCACGCTATAGTCTTGATCTTTCCCCATGCAATTTTAACGCCTTTGGGTCCTTAATGTAGGCCTTCAAGAGTCAACGATTCCTGTGTGACGTGTATGAGCAGCAGGGCAGGGTGTTTTATCAAAGTGGTATCTTCTGCATGGTGCGTCGGTGGGACGATTGCGTCAATCCTCACAGCGATTTTGCCTGATTAGCATACCGATTCTGAACTGTGTAGCCTTCGAACGGGATTTTCTGGATCGCCAGTGATACATATAATAACTGTAATTCGGAAACTACAACTAATAAACAAATTCCAAGTAAATTTCGAATACAACAGTACTGTATAAGTAAGCATTTTATTTGCACAATGTGAGACGTGTTACCTATCCAAGGCATATGCAAAGAACGTCGGATTCAAAATTTTGTCTCATTCCTACTTAAACTCTTTATGTCGTGGTGATGGAAATGGAAATTCCGTGTGGCTAGAGTCTCCCGTCAGGTAGACTGTTCGCCTGGTACATATATTTCAAGTTTACGCCACTTCGGCGACATGTGTGTCGATGGGGATGAAATGATGATGATAAGGGCAACACAACACGCAATCCCTTAGTGGAGAACATCTCCGACCCACCCGGGAATCTAACTCGTATGACAGTCCGTCACGCTGACCACTCAGTTACCAGAGGCGGACGTCGTGGTCATTACCAGTATTGTATTCGAGGGCTGTTTTATTATTTCAATATCCGAGCGATCACAAAATTAAAATGAAAGTGAAAATCCAATGACGTTTAGCGCAGATGGGTTGCGCAGTGTCTCCAGAATGCAACTCGACAGCGTCAAGTGGCACTTCTCAGTCCTGGGCACACTGCGTGCATGTTGAGATGCCTAGAAAAACAGCATTTCCTGACGAGTGTGAAGGTCATGCTGGCATTCGGTGTCTTCACGCTTGAGGGTTTTCGTCTGTTGTCCATTCGCTCCACATGACGTAACACTCTCACAAGTGACAGAAAAGTGCGTCACTTGTGCACGAACTTTGAAGCAGGAGGTACAGATGTTTATGATAGAGGCGGTCACGAAAGGAAGCTAGCGTCAACCGATGGTATCGTTCAGCGAGCGGATCGGGCAATTCTAGAAAATCGTCTACGAAGGTAAATTCTGAACAAACAAAGAAGTACGCCTTTCACGACATTTCTCTGCTGCACGCTGCAGCTGCAACAAAAATGCTCTTGCAGTGTTTTTCATGGGAGGTGCTTAATCGCCCATCATACAGCGCGGACATGGCCCCCTCCGATTTTCAATCTTTTGCTCCCATAAAGCGCTGGCCTTGAGGACAACATTTTGACAAAGACAACGATGTGCAGACCAGCGTCGGGAATGGGCGGTAAGCACAGATTAAGTCCGAGCGTCGACTACATTGAAAAGTAGCTGAAGATGTAGCTAAGTGTTACAATTGCAATGTGTCTGATTTTCACTCTGGTTCCTATTATTAGAGTGACCAGACCTTTTTTTTAAAAAAATAGAAAAGGCCCTCACAACTGTGTGAATACCGATACAGTCTTTCTCCTATGATAAGGGACGTATCAAAATATATCTGGAACAAGTGTATTGTACCGTCATAGATCAATGTCCTAATGATGCGATGTATCATGAAATTTTCAGAGGACAGTATCACTATGTAGAAAATAAACAGAAACCACTAACGAAGAAATCAGAGTCATAATTCTGAGCACTGTAAATGATGCCATGATATTTGTCACGCCACGAGGCTGAATGGAAACTAACTTTATGCCACAGCTTAAAATAATTAGCTTTGTGTGAATAGATGGTACCAACCAAATTACGGATATTACTCATTTATTCCTATACTGCAAATATTTTTGTTGGTGTAATGCTCCTGTTGTAACGCAGAATGCTGTTCATAAGATCATCCGAATTTATTTAAATGGTAATGCGAATGGAAACATTTTCATTAATAAGTTGCCTCAAATCTAATTTGTCATTCTCTTTGCTCTCAGCATCGGCCATGCACGTGCGTGTCGGCAGTAATATTATTTGTCGTACAGTTAACTGAAAATGTTTGGGTCCTTTATGGACTCGCGCTTCAACATTCCGCTGGTAATAACGTCAAACGGAAATAACGGCCGCACATTAACGGCGTGACAGACAAATTTGTCAAACGTGCGTTAATTTTACTCTGCTTCCATGTTGTCGCGCAATGCCAGATTATCTCTTGTTGATACAAACTGATTATCAGTGCGTCAATATGTTGCAGTATTCACAGTAACAGACTATAAATCGGTAAAGTTTCGCTCGTGCATGCCTTTCAGTCGCTGGCTAGCGATTCCATATGTAATGAAATGCTGGGCTGCGAGAGCGTCATTTATATCGACACACACAGAAAACAGTCCCTGTAATATCGCTGCGTATCAATTTGTTTTTCCACGGAAAATGTAACTCACGATTATGAAGTTTACCATTCAAAAACAACAGCTGATGTAAACACTGTTAGAGAATGTTATGGTGATAGGAGATATCGTGTCTTGATTCATCGTTATTTTATGCACATTGTCCGAGTCAGCGGCAATATTTGTGTTGTAGAGAATGAAGGGAAAAGCGTTACTGCTATGCACGATAGTGCAGAATTGATACAGAAGTCTGGGCGCTGGAGATAAAGTCAAGGACAGCAGACGAGAGCTGTGCGAAAGCGGACGCATGCGTAACGTTTACGTGTGACCCAACATGAGAAATGCAATATCCATGTCGGGGAACCGGTTTTCGCCGCCGTGTTAACGTGTATCCCCTGAATACTTATTTGGTAGCTCTGTAATATATTAGTTCTACGTGGATCAGTCATTTTACACGAAAGACGGCAGTTATCCGGCTCTCCGACTGTCTGCACGATGAAGTGAGCTCTTCAGCTGCTTGGTAATGTTTATACATATACATTTTATAAAGTCCGACGCTCCAGCTGCTGTCCATAAGTTCGGATTAATGTCGATAACTACTGTTGGGATTTTGTTAGTGACGTGTCACTCACACCGGTACTGGGAAAACAGTGATCGAAGATTACAAAAATTTATTGACCGAGGAAAGGAAGCGTCTTCTTCGACGATTATAACAAAATCACAACTACAGTGTCTCACAGATATGAAGACATAACGATATGGTGATTCCATAGCCTGACAGAGTAACACAATTAGGACCTTCTTAGAAAAATACACTTGTCTCGAAAATATTCTAAGTCTGATGAAGCTGTCCTGAAAAGCACCGGCATAGGAAGAGAGAACTCTGTCCTGTATACAGTTTCATTGCAGCAAGGGAAACAACGATGAATGCTGAATACAGGGGCATGTTCCTAAGATGGACTTGAGACTGTCCAAAGACAATGGAGCGAGTAGCACCTGATCAGAGTCAAGGAGAGGCTCCCAAAGCCTGTAGAACTGACCCGTGCAGCTGTGGTGCCGACATTTGCATGCATTCAGGGATAAACCTATTGTTCTCTTTTGATTGACCGGTCCTTAACCTATTGTTCAGCTGAGACAATTTTGACCCCCCTCCCCCCCTGAGAACAATCTGTCCTTTTGATTGCGAGGTCGTTATCCTATTTCTCCCCCACCCATCCCCATGCCCCTCCTTCTCCCTATCCTCCTCATCTGTTCCTCTGGGAAGTCCCCTAGCCGATACAAGCAAACTTTTGATATATAATTAATTGAATAATTAAATAAATCTATCAGTTAATGAAATCCCTCCTCTGGGAAACCCTCCTGCTCTTTCCCTCCCGTCTCCCCCCTCCCCCCCCCCCCCCCCCGAAAATTGCGGGAAAAAGACTGAGTTGATCGGCCTTTTCGAGGGAAATCGATTGCAGTGTAAGAAATATTGTTTAAACAATTTAAACAGTGGAACATTGTTTAATAATTTCGTGAATGTTTGTAATATTTTTTTATACAAACACTTTATGGGATACGAGACTGTGTATGGAATATTGTTTATTTAAAGAATTTGTCAGAAAGTCGATTCCGGTGTGTGGAATATTTAAACAATTGCGGCTCTTTTTTCATTCCGATCGCGTAAGTAAATAAGTAATCACACCGTCACAGATCGCTTAAACATATCTGAAAAACTTTCTTGCGTCTCCCCAGCCCGCCCAAATAATGCTTTTGCGCTAGTTTTGGCAACTGCACCACATTTACAAGAAATTTGAGAATACGCAAAGAGAAGTGATGTCACAATCGCGTGGGTGAAAGTGACATAAAGACGAAAAAATTACGAAAAATGACGCAAAATACGTAAAAATTGTGGAAAAATACGCCGAGATGCGAGAAAACTGAGGGAGTAATAGCATGTGTTGTGCTTGGTGCAGGAAAATTCTTATACATGAGAACGAGTATGCGACATCAAGAGGTATACGAGAAAATGTTGACATGGAAGCACAAGGAACCAGGGAAAGTCATTTTTTGTCGACAGCGATAAGTCGGTTGGAATAGAATGTTTAACGGGATGACCACCACATGTAAAGTAATAAATTTATATATGTCGGATCACAAGCTCAGGTGTGACCGCAAAATTATCGGCTAAAGAGCGTTGTACTACCGGCTGGGGTGACTAAGTATACAACTGCAAAAAGGGTTGCGCGTTTGACCCTGTGCTGGAGTGTTTAGATGTTTTAAGCCCCAACAAACCGTATTTACAACGAGCTTCTCTGTACTCTCCGTCAGTCACTACGTTGCAGTGTCAGCTAACAAACAGCTGTTGTATGGCAACATTCTACTGTATGTCTGTTGAGGTAAAAGTCATACATTCAAGTTGGCTGCTGGGTTTGGTGCTTTCCTGGAAAAGAGAGCCATCTGCTTCTAAACTTATATGGATCTGCGTTAAAGGACGATAGGAAGTAGATCGAGTGTAGAGCTGAGAGGGAGAGGGGTAGATGTTGCTGCGTGATAAAATGTTTCACGCATTTAACCAATTTTCCGTTGTTTTCACAGGGTGTGTCAGCTGTATGGCATAACCTGCGATCGATTCATATACAATTGCGTGTTCTGTGGGCGACTTAGAGCACTATCTACATGAAATCGTTAAAAGCAAACCTTTCCAAAGCACAGTCATCAGAGGACTTCCAACTCATGTGTAACGAAACATGCCCATTGATGGAAAACCTGTTTCGGTAAACTACTCTAGATGAACGAAGTTGTATGCAAGGTTGGGCATTTCTCTGCCACATCTCGGATGTAAATCGAGTCTTCAGTTTCATATAGGTACGAAACGACTGTTACTATACTTTTTATGTTCGTCCTATTCTAAATGCATGGAAGTGGATTATAGGGGAGAGGGCAAATCTGTGGAGTTATTAGTAACTTGGTGTATAGGAGGCGCAGTTGTTCTCGTAGAAAATTAAACAGCAGATGGGCATGTCAGAAACATGACCATATACATATGAGAAACTGTGGAAAAATTTGAAAGATGAAATGAAATCTGTGGAATTCGAGAAAATCTGGTATAATCACGAAAAATTGATGTGAGATACGAAATAATTGAGGGAAATACCATGATATATGTAAAATCAAGAAAACCTAGTAAAATCATGGAAATTGACTGAGAATACATAAAATTACAGACAAGTACCTTGAATAGAGAACCGAGAAAAATCAATAAAGTGATGGAGGAAGAGAGTAGAGTAACGCTACATATACACAACTTAATAGGGGTGAAAGGAAGCATTCTACAGACGTGACATCAAGCCGAAACGGCAATCGGCAATACTGTCCCGCACATCAGCAATACAGCCTAGCAACGGACCATGACTTCAGTGTGCAATTGGAAGTTTACCTGGGATGGTGGTAAACTGCAATAAGGCAGTTCCAGTATCTCTGGCTACTGATCGTAGTTTTCATTTCCTCCTAAGATGTCACTGTTTCTTCGCATGCATTTTCCGTTGTCAACGATGATTTTATAGGTCTGTTGTGAACATATCACAATTTCCGATCCATAATCAGGCAGAAATTTCGTAAACAGCAGGTGTCATACACCACTGGAAATTTATGTAGTGTTTGCGTTACGAAGAGTCGTTGTTTCATTTGGTGTGCAAGGTAGTAGTTTTTTTATCACTTTACAGTTTGTCACCATTATTTATCGTAGAGAAACTTACATGGAGAACGTATGTCATGCGCTGAAGATTTATTTCTAACACTGGAATGTTAAAAGCGGTGCATTTCTCGCGACTAATAGGTCAGAAGCCAAACCGCATCTTTACTGATGATACAGAAATTGGGAAGCTTGCTGCCGTGTTATCTGTTGGCGTTGAAATCGCAGAAAAAACTGTGACAGTGGTAAATATCAGCACTTCTTCATGAGCAAAAAATTAGTTCTTTATTCGAGTCCTGTGACGAAGGACGTTACAGATAAAAAAAATTTTATTTTTCTACCTGATGAAAGGACACTTAGAGGGAATATAGCCTTTTCCATAGTCCTGTACAGAAAAGTAACGATACCTTAGCAATGTGAAGACACACGTATTGTTCTTCTGTCTTCGAAAATAACTCCCATAAACGGGATGAATCTACATTTCGCGTGATAAATTCGAGGTGTACGGTCAACAACATCGCTGCCTCGGACTGGGTAAAGTGGATTTTTTTAACTAGCTGGTGTAATTGTTTAGAACTATGGTTTTCATCCAAGCTGCAGCTGCTTGTTTCGCAGTGCACTGAGGCAGGCTGCTGGGGTGGTCACTAGATGTCGGCAACCGCAGTAACGGATTAGCTCGCCTGGACCAGAAACAATGAATATGCAGACCTGTCTGATTTTGCCCGTGGCAGCGAGAGCTGCCAATGTGATCAGTGTGCTGAATGAGCGCAACAGAACCGGACGTGCGTGTATGAGAGAAGATTCGAAATAATGGATATTTGTGCTGGACGTATTGATGTCATCTGCATTCCCACCACCCAAGTCATCTCGAGATGCCCTCCATGGGCGTAGGTGGTGCATTCTTGCATACACGCCCGTCCACGACTGCGGCTGCCGCCACGGCTGTAGTTTTCACTGACCTCTGAACTTCGGCGCTGGCGGTGTGCGAGGGGATCGGAGCCCTTTGTGTGAACGTCTGGAAGGTGAGTGTGCAGGATGTGCGAGTGTTTCTGCGATCTCGGACATCTATCCACAGCAACTGCTGCTACATAGCACGTCGTGGTTTAAGTGTGCCTTGCTTAGAGCTTCTCAGTACATAGCAGTGGATTGTCTCTGTTCTACCACGCAGTTTCCTACTTCTGAATGTAGCGGAGAGAACCAATTTAGTCTCCGTTGATCCATTGTGGACCATGGGACAATGGCTGGCACGTATTTCTTGACGCAATAATTTACCAACAGCCGTATCTAACGCCGAAACTGGTAGCACATAAGAAGTTGATTAAATAAATTTCTACTATACATACGGCTGTTGGTAGATTATTGCATCAAGAAATGCATCAAGAAGAACCAATTTAGGAGCTCTATAGTGCTTTAAAACCCAAATCGCGACGTCAAAATCTCGACTGATAGCGATCTCTTACATCTAGCAATGACAATTTATTACTACGGCTTGGATCGCGATTTAAGTATGTGTCACGTTTAGTGCTTCACAATACATTGTAATCAACTCTGTGTTGCATAGGTATTTGTTGTTGTTGTTGCTACTATCCCCTCATGTGGCGGACCGGTTCCTCAACCTATCTTCGACCTGGTGTATCGGAGAGAACCAGTCAGCATAGGAATTCTACAGCGCTTTAAAAACCAAATACGCTTAGAAGACCTGTAGTGGTCGAGAGCACTATAACCGTGACGGTATAAATTCACGTTGAAATTTGAAATTCCAACGAACATTTCATATGTCACAACTTCCAACTGTGACGTCAAATAATAATAGATTCGGGTTATTTAATTAAATTTCTCGTCAAAAACATAACACTGTTGTTCATGCACGCCAAGTACTGTGCAGTGTCACTCTTTTTTTATTTCGAGTAGTTTTAAACTGTGCAAAGGAAATTTTTTAAACGCTATAATAACAATTTAATTAATATTTCTCAAGCCATGGCTTCTGAAGTAACATTTTGCGCATCTTCAAGATGTGATACTCCACCCCAGATTTAAGAAAGAGCGCCAGGAAGGCTAGGGCAGCTTAGAGCCCATGGCGGAATGAACTTTCCCACGCCAGTCCTTATCTTTCGATCTTTCTTTCAAGCATATTTGAAATCCGTCTGCTACTAGCTTTGTAACATAGTCAATTTGTGTCTCTGAAATAGGTACCACATCTATCTTACATCCTCTACATCACGATCATGTAACGAGGAATTAATTATTTACTAACTTCAGCATTATTTCTAGATCGATTCCCATTCAGGCATTTGCTTTGGAAAGAACGTGTATCTCACGTGCACCAGTATCCGATAGGTTGGTTCATGCACACAGACAACTTCAGATAGTGGTGGACCCCAACATGAAGTGTGTTTTTGCTCAGGGATTATTTAGCCTGCTGCTACTTGTAATGGCCAGCATGGACACCAGTAGTTTCAAGGCACCATGCCACACAAGGCCTCATACATCTTAACTTTTTCAAATAAACAATATTACACACATTGTCTAAATTGTTTAAACAATGTTCTATACATTGCAATAGATTTCCAACCACTTCTTTAAATAAATAAATAAACTATATTGTCTACATTGTTTAAACAATATTCCATACGCTGCAATCAATGTCTCTCCAAAACGCCAATCAATTGAGTCTTTTTCCCGTTAATTTTCTGTTGGAGCGTGGGAGGGTGGAGGGCTGGGGGCTTCCAAGAAGGGGGATTTAATTAACTGATCCACTTAATTAATTGATCAATTTGATATCAAAAGTTTGCTCGTATCAGCGAGGGGAGTTCCCAGAGTCACAGGGGAGGAGTAAGGTGGGGAGAATTTTCAATTGGAGGGGAGGGGGTGGGTTTGCGAACAATAGGATAAGAACCTGTCTGTCAAAAGGATTGAGTATCCTCAAGAGTCATAATAATCTTAGCACAAAAATAGGTTAAGGACCTGTCAATCAAAAGAGAACAATAAGTTTGCCATGAA
Source organism: Schistocerca americana (assembly GCF_021461395.2). Classification (NCBI taxonomy): domain Eukaryota; kingdom Metazoa; phylum Arthropoda; class Insecta; order Orthoptera; family Acrididae; genus Schistocerca; species Schistocerca americana. The sequence continues at coordinate 184,929,383 of NC_060122.1, forward strand.
TGCTTACTTGCCTCTGAATATAGGCAACACACATTCACAAACTGTGTGGAAAACAGTCTTGCCCCACTACTATCGGGCATGAGGTAACGCGTGTTGGTTGGTTGGTTGGGGAAGGAGACCAGACAGCGTGGTCATCGGTCTCATCGGATTAGGGAAGGATGGGGAAGGAAGTCGGCCGTGCCCTTTCAGAGGAACCATCCCGGCATTTGCCTGGAGTGATTTAGGGAAATCACGGAAAACATAATCAGGATGGCCGGACCCGGGATTGAACCGTCGTCCTCCCGAATGCGAGTCCAGTGTCTAACCACTGCGCCACCTCGCTCGGTGTAACGCGTGTTCTCCTAAAATACAAGACAATAGCATCGAATCCTGATCAAACCACGGATTTTTCATCTTACCTTTTATCCTATCTTTCAACTTTCAGTGGTCGGCCAAAGTGGCCGAGCGGTTCTAGGTGCTACAGTCTGGAACCGCACGACCGCTACGGTCGCAGGTTCGAATCCTGCCTCAGGCATGGATGTATGTGATCTAGATTTAAGTAGTTCTAAGTTCTAGGGGTCTGATGACCTCAGAAGTTAAGTCCCATAGTGCTCAGAGCCATTTAAACCATTCCACTTTCAATGATGTAGCAATCTGCCAGAAATGGCTTGTGCTTGAGATTGCACGATGAACTATAGGTTGCCTTTCTCTAGCAGGATAACTAGGATAGGTAAGGGACATGTCAGTAGTTCAGGTGGTCTGTTTCAGAAAAGCTAGCACCAGCCCAGTGAGTGGCACGAAATTATTATGAACATAATCTAAAGCAGGGCCGCACAAACACGGAAAACCGCACGCGTGCAAAGCGAGGTGCAGCGAGTGCCTGCACAGTCATCGGTTCAACTCGGCATACTTCGCTTCAACTCGGCTTGCTAGGTGAGGCCGATGCTGTGCGCTGCCGAATGCGCTGCCAAACGACTTAGTCAACATTGGAATACGTAAGCGCAAGACAATTACCGGAATAATGGAACCATCTGCTCCAAAATAAGGGAAAATTGCCGAAAGTCAATTTAAACCGGAATGGGAACTCTCCTACTTTTTTGTGCGTTGTGGTGATAAAGCCAAATGTCTAATCTGCAGTACACTAATTACGTGTGTCAGAAAATCGTCTATTGAAAGGCACTACAGCAAACTGCATTCAGAAAAGTATAGTGATATAACAGGGGATGCCAGAGAGAAAGAATTGCGGAAGTTGGAAACTCTTGCAGAAGAGAATTCTGTACCTACAAATGAGGTTTGTTGCAAGTACTTTAGCATGTATATTTTGGTTAAAGGTCATGCGAAACGAAGTAACGTTTGTTTAGATTCCTTAGTTTCGTTTTCTCATAAATTATTTCTAACATATCTTTTCTTCTCTACTTTAGGGTGAAGAATATGAGGGGTGCTGCGCAAGGACTCTCAGAGCTAGTTACAAAGTTGCTCTACGTTTAGCAAGAGCTGGGAGGCCATTTATGGACGGGCCATTAATAAAAAACATTATGTTGGACGTAGTAGAGACAATGAATCCCACAATAGCTCCCGCGTACAGCAGAATACCACTTTCCAGAATGACAATACATCGGAGAAACAACGACATTGCTAAGAATTTGCATGAACAACTGGCAGCCAAAATTGAAAACTTCCTAGCGTACTCCATCGCACTTGATGAGTCCACGGATATTAACGACACGGCTCAGTAAGCAGTATTTTTGCGTGGCGTGAACGACGACCTACATGTAACGGAAAAGCTCCTGGATATGATTTCGTTGAAGGACACTGTTACAGGGGCGGATATTTTAGCAGCTGTTGAAATGCCAGCTGAAGGAATAGGACTCCCTTGGGAAAAGCTATTTTCCGTAACCACAGACGGAGCACCAGCAATGTGCGGTAAAGTAAAAGGGTTTATTGGCCTACTGCGTAAAAAACTTAGCAAGCCGAATTTACCTTCCGTTCTTTGTTTTGCACACCAAGAGGCTCTTTGTGTGAAAGTTATCGGTCTTCAAGATGTGATGAAGGTAGTGGTGCGTATCGTGAAGTACATTCGTTCTCATGGACTCACTTAAGGTCAATTCAAAAAATTTTTGATTTCCTTTGAAGAGGAGTATCCAGATATTCCCTACCACGCTGAGGTGCGCTGGCTGAGCAAAGGGAAAGTGATTTCCCGAATTTTTCGACTACGCCACACTGTGGCTCAGTTTTTGGAGAGCAAAGGACGCCCGGAGACACTTTTTTATGACCCTGAATGGGCAGCTGATTTAGGATTTTTAGCAGACATTATGGCTCTCCTAAATGACTTAAGTCTGAAACTCCAAAAAGAAAACAATCTCATCAACGATATGATCAGCAAAATAAACGCTTTCCTGTATAAACTGAAGCTCCTCAAAAACAACATTTCAGAGAAAAATACGCAACACTTTCCTGAACTAGGTAAGGGAGATATAAACTGTACCTTTATTATAACAGCCTGATTTTTATAACCGCTCTAATCAAAACGGTACTATGTTTTTGTTTGACAGCATCTGTGCAGGAAGGAGCACGCTTTGAAAACCACGTCGAGGTGCTACAATCCCTTGAAAATGCGTTTAACGACAGATTCCAGGTAATGTGCCGGTATATGACACACAGCTAAATAAGGGTGATTCCGTTACATATGCAAGTGTAGCATTACATTAAAACCAATAGTACACATTACATGTTAATTAAAATCTATCGCATTGTAGTACTTCGAAACAACGGCTTACATTACTTTCATTTATTAACATTGGCTTTGTTATTGTTTCAGGAAATTACCTACCTGCAGCAAATTCTCGATGTTTTTGTGAAACCTTTTTCCATGGATATTGAAAGTGCGCCTTCAGATTTACATTTCGAACTAATTGATTTGCAAAGCGATGTTCACCAAAAGGATGTGTTTTACAATACAAAAGATTTGCTCCAATTCTACCACAATTTACCGAAGGAAGAATTTCCAAAATTACACAGAGAAGCAGCGAAGATTATATGTTTGGTTCCACTTGTGTATGTGAAAGGCTTTTTTCTGTTTTGCCTTGTACAAAAACTAGTTAGCGTACGAGTATTTCTAATTGGAATTTAAAAAATTCTCTCACAATTGCTGTCAGCCAATCTCTTGTTCCAGAGCTTAGTAGCATAATTGCAAATAAAATAAAGAGCACATAGGAAGATACATTTGTGTTGAAACCAAATTTAAAATTCTTACCATTACAGTTATTATATAAATCACTCTTGTACCGGTACATCAAACTAAGCTCTCCACCTAGTGTACATTAGTATTTGGCAATGACGAAGACAACAGGGTAAAAGCTTTGAAACGGGTTGAGACAGGCGGCGCGAGCGACACAAGCTAAGGAAGTGAGAGGCAGTGCTCTTGCGCAAAGCCGAGGAGTGGGGGTTCTGCACCGTCGTCAACATAGCGCAGCCGTCTTCTGCACTGTGCACTGTGCGATGCACCGGTGCAAGCACCTTGTGCGGCCCTGATCTAAAGGTATCTTCTTCTATGTTGTAAGATATAGCTTCCCACGCATTTTTCCGGCAGTATGTGAAAGTAAATTTTGTGATATACTATAAGGATTTCAATACGGTTTCGTGTAAAATATAGGCTCAATCATGAGATTGGTTAGTGTAAATTCACTCATAATCAGAAGAAACAGAACACATTGAACAACTAGAGAGAGACGTTCGAATTCACAGAACATGTATGTTCTGCAGAAATGATTAGCATTTCAGTCACTTCTGTTCAGCAAGTGTGTTGAGCAATAGGCACAGGGTCCGCCATGTGTCTTGATAACGTGTTCCATGTGTGGTAGCATCGACGTGAATGAAGTCCTGTGATACAGCCATTTACGAGGCATTCACCTGGTTCCAAAGCTCATCTGTAGTAGGTGGCATTGGTTCACAGTGTTGTACAGGGCTATTACAAATGATTGAAACAACTTCATAAATTTACTGTTGCTCCATTCATTGACATACGGTCACGACACACTACAGATACGTAGAAAAACTCATAAAGTTTTGTTCGGCTGAAGCCGCACTTCAGGTTTCTGCCGCCAGAGCGCTCGAGAGTGCAGTGAGACAAAATGGCGACAGGAGCCGAGAAAGCTTATGTCGTGCTTGAAATGCACTCACATCAGTCAGTCATTACAGTGCAACGACACTTCAGGACGAAGTTCAACAAAGATCCATAAACTGCTACCTCCATTCGGCGATGGTATGCGCAGTTTAAAGCTTCTGGATGCCTCTGTAAGGGGAAATCAACGGGTCGGCCTGCAGTGAGCGTATAAACGGTTGAACGCGTGCGGGCAAGTTTCACGCGTGGCCCGCGGAAGTCGACGAATAAAGCAAGCAGGGAGATAAACGTACCACAGCCGACGGTTTGGAAAATCTTACGGAAAAGGCTAAAGCAGAAGCCTTGCAGTTTACAATTGCTACAAGCCCTGACACCCGATGACAAAGTCAAACGCTTTGAATTTTCGGCGCGGTTGCAACAGCTCATGGAAGAGGATATGTTCAGTGCGAAACTTGTTTTCAGTGATGAAGCAACATTTTTTCTTAATGGTGAAGTGAACAGACACAATGTGCGAATCTGGGAGGTAGAGAATCCTCACGCATTCGTGCAGCAAAATCGCAATTCACCAAAAGTTAACGTGTTTTGCGCAATCTCACGGTTTAAAGTTTACGGCCCCTTTTTCTTCTGCGAAAAACAGGACACGTGAATCTGGACATGCTGGAAAATTGGCTCATGGCACAACTGGAGACCGACAGCGCCGACTTCATCTTTCCACAGGATGGTGCTCCACCGCACTTCCATCATGATGTTCGGCATTTCTTAAACAGGAGATTGGAAAACCGATGGATCGGTCGTGGTGGAGATCATGACCAGCAATTCATGTCATGGCCTCCACGCTCTCCCGACTTAACCCCATGCGATTTCTTTCTGTGGGGTTATGTGAAAGATTCAGTGTTTAAACCTCCTCTACCAAGAAACGTGCCAGAACTGCGAGCTCCCATCAACGATGCTTTCGAACTCATTGATGGGGACATGCTGCGCCGAGTGTGGGAGGAACTTGATAATCGGCTTGATGTCTGCCGAATCACTAAAGGGGCACATATCGAACATTTGTGAATGCCTAAAAAAAATTTTTGAATTTTTGTATGTGTGTGCAAAGCATTGTGAAGGTATCTCAAATAATAAAGTTATTGTAGAGCTGTGAAATCGCTTCAATCATTTGTAATAACCCTGTACATGTCGTTTCGCCACATCCCATAACTATTCGATTGGTGACAAGTGTGGTGATCTGGCGGGCCAGATCAAAAGGCTGAACATCCTGTGACAACACGTGTTTGTGCAGCAACTTTATTTCTGATCCAAGTAGTGTCGCGGCTTTGGAGCCATATCTTCAGGTATACAGACCATCCAGCACTGCGGACCTCATGTTACCACGATGATGTTAATAAGCCTTATTTTCCCTGTATCAGAATGATGTCCCCTACATTCTGATTTGTTTGAAATTGGGCTACCGATCTCTTGACAGTTAAAATACGTTTATCACAATGAGACAAATAATGTTGAGTCATCTACTTCTTATCGTCTGGAATAAATTTAAACCTTTTGTGTATGGACTGAATCAGCGAATGAAAATTCTGTTAGTGTGTAAGGGAGAATTTAAAGTAGACTGGGGCGGTAGTGAGAATTAGGATTGAGGAGGGAGATGTGCCAGGGTAATCCATGCAGTTCTGTGAACCACTGTGACAAGGGGCTTAGTGGCTAACGCACCTGCACTGTGACAAGGGGCTTAGAGGCTAGCGCACCTGCCCAGTAAGCAGGGGAAATGGGTTCGATTCCCTGTCTTGGTAAGAATTTTCACTCACCGCTTTAGTCTATATACATGAAACCATACCTGCATGAGACAGTCCAGTCTCTGAAATTGTGTCATTTCAATTATAAATCTGTATTCCCTAAAATGTTCCTCTAACGCCGCAAAACTAGTTGCATCAGAAATAAATGTTCATTGTATAGCTTCAGCGGCCATATTCATCTTGATACTATTTCTTTCATACGCTTGACATTATTTCACTGTTGGGGAGGGGGGGGGGAGGGGGGCGATCTGGACTGATATGATAATAGAGGGGACAAACTTCGAAAGGCCACGATCTCTTCAGCACGGCATTTACTCCGATTACCACTTTCGGCAAACTGTGTTCCCATCTTCTAGTCTTATGCAATATACTTGAAAGGATATCATGTTACACGGCCGCGCGGGATTAGCCGAGCGGTCTCAGGCGCTGCAGTCATAGACTGTGCGGCTGATCCCGGCGGAGGTTCGGGTCCACCCTCGGGCATGGGTGTGTGTGTTTGTCCTTAGGATAATTTAAGTTAGGTAGTATGTAAGCTTAGAGACTGATGACCTTAGCAGTTAAGTCCCATCCCGGGTTCGATTCCCGGCGGGGTCAGGGATTTTCTCTGCCTCGTGATGATTGGGTGTTGTGTGATGTCCTTAGGTTAGTTAGGTTTAAGTAGTTCTAAGTTCTAGGGGACTGATGACCATAGATGTTATGTCCCATAGTGCTCAGAGCCATTCGAACCATTTGAGTTAAGTCCCATAAGATTTCACACTCATTTGAATATGTTACACTAATAAATAGACATTCTAAGAGCATGCATGGCAAAGTATATCGACACGTCAGAACTAAAACAATCATTATATAAAATAATGCACCGAATATGCGTGCTCATGCTTCCTTAAAAGCCACTTGCAAACTCATCTGCCATGCATGTTCTAGGAATGTATGTATATTACTTCTAGTCACACTGTTTATTTTCTTATATTGAAATGTTTTTCTACGATTAAGATTATGTGCTAAATAACAGAAAAATTATAAACGTTCTCCTCTTTGGGATCTTCTATTTCATAATATTTGAAAATACAAATAAAGACATAAAATGCAATAAAACTAAACTACTCCTGTTGGAAACATAAAACTGGACTAATATTTGTGTTAATATTAGTGAACTCACTTAATAATCACTTTATTTTTCCCTCTTCGAGTTCTTATATTTCATTGGACTTATAAGTTCCTTATAAGTAAACACACTTACTGAATAGATAAAATAGTACATGACTAACTCTGCACGAAGTCTCGATAACTCTGTTGGACATTGTGGATGATATAACCCAGAGCTCTTTGACATGACATCCGCCGGACATACGTAAAACTTCAGGTAACACTTCATTTTTAGGTTCCAATAAATCTTTCCAAAAATTGTTTCAAGTGGTAATCCTTTACCTGAATATTATAAGCATAGTGTTCGTTATATATATATATATATACATATATATATATATATATATATATATATAAATGGAAATGGAAAAAAGAACACATTGACACCGGTGTGTCAGACCCACCATACTTGCTCCGGACACTGCGAGAGGGCTGTACAAGCAATGATCACACGCACGGCACAGCGGACACACCAGGAACCGCGGTGTTGGCCGTCGAATGGCGCTAGCTGCGCAGCATTTGTGCACCGCCGCCGTCAGTGTCAGCCAGTTTGCCGTGGCATACGGAGCTCCATCGCAGTCTTTAACACTGGTAGCATGCCGCGACAGCGTGGACGTGAACCGTATGTGCAGTTGACGGACTTTGAGCGAGGGCGTATAGTGGGCATGCGGGAGGCCGGGTGGACGTACCGCCGAATTGCTCAACACGTGGGGCGTGAGGTCTCCACAGTACATCGATGTTGTCGCCAGTGGTCGGCGGAAGGTGCACGTGCCCGTCTACCTGGGACCGGACCGCAGCGACGCACGGATGCACGCCAAGACCGTAGGATCCTACGCAGTGGCGTAGGGGTCCGCACCGCCACTTCCCAGCAAATTAGAGACACTGTTGCTCCTGGGGTATCGGCGAGGACCATTCGAAGCCGTCTCCATGAAGCTGGGCTACGGTCCCGCACACCGTTAGGCCGTCTTCCGCTCACGCCCCAACATCGTGCAGGCCGCCTCCAATGGTGTCGTGACAGGCGTGAATGGAGGGACGAATGGAGACGTGTCGTCTTCAGCGATGAGAGTCGCTTCTGCCTTGGTGCCAATGATGGTCGTATGCGTGTTTGGCGCCGTGCAGGTGAGCGCCACAATCAGGACTGCATACGACCGAGGCACACAGGGCCAACACCCGGCATCATGGTGTGGGGAGCGATCTCCTACACTGGCCGTACACCACTGGTGATCGTCGAGGGGACACTGAATAGTGCACGGTACATCCAAACCGTCATCGAACCCATCGTTCTACCATTCCTAGACCGGCAAGGGAACTTGCTGTTCCAACAGGACAATGCACGTCCGCATGTATCCAGTGCCACCCAACGTGCTCTAGAAGGTGTAAGTCAACTACCCTGGCCAGCAAGATCTCCGGATCTGTCCCCCATTGAGCATGTTTGGGACTGGATGAAGCGTCGTCTCACGCGGTCTGCACTTCCAGCACGAACGCTGGTCCAACTGAGGCGCCAGGTGGAAATGGCATGGCAAGCCGTTCCACAGGACTACATCCAGCATCTCTACGATCGTCTCCATGGGAGAATAGCAGCCTGCATTGCTGCGAAAGGTGGATATACACTGTACTAGTGCCGACATTGTGCATGCTCTGTTGCCTGTGTCTATGTGCCTGTGGTTCTGTCAGTGTGATCATGTGATGTATCTGACCCCAGGAATGTGTCAATGAAGTTTCCCCTTCCTGGGACAATGAATTCACGGTGTTCTTATTTCAATTTCCTGGAGTATATATATATATATATATATATATATATATATATATATATATATATATATATATATGTGTGTGTGTGTGTGTGTGTGTGTGTGTGTGTGTGTGTGGGGGGGGGGGGGGGGTTTGTGTGTGTGTGTAGATCGTGGGTTTTCTACATAAAGTAGGGCCTCCATTCCACAATCTCCTCTTTAATCAGTCCGAAGTTTGTGAGAATGTATGCGTCCAAATGAAAAGGAGTCTATAATTGCATGTAAAGAAATTTTAATAACAGTATTATCATTATTATGTTTCTTGTGGAACAGCACAGTTATAAATAATAATTGTCATAGGCAATGATATACTGACCCTAGCACGTGGTTGGCTTCAGTGGCCGGCCGCGGTGGTCTCGCGGTTCTAGGCGCGCAGTCCAGAATCGCGCGACTGCTACGGTCGCAGGATCGAATCCTGCCTCGGGCATGGATGTGTGTGATGTCCTTAGGTTAGTTAGGTTTAAGTAGTTCTAAGTTCTAGGGGACTGATGACCACAGATGTTAAGTCCCATAGTGCTCAGAGCCATTTGGCTTCAGTGCAGAAACTCCTGGGTTGCTGACGGCTCTTCTTTCCCAATGTCTCCTCTACTTTCTTGTCACAGATGAGCCTCTGACCTTTCAGTGCTTGTTTTAAGGTGCTGAAGATGTGCGAGTTATATGTGCTGGGAGGAGAATTTTCGTTGGGCCACAGTCGGAAAGTATGATTGAGCTGGAGGATTTCTTGGCATAGAGCATCACTTTTATGGCTATCGGACAGGTTGAGCTTTTTTTGTTGAGGGGCCGTGATTCCGTCACATCATCCTCATCTGTTTCGAGCAGGGGTGAAGTGTTGACGTCATGTTTCATCACATGCCACAATCTGAAACATGAAATCTGTCACCTCCTCCACGTATCTCAACAGATGGGCCATGCAAACAAGCATTTTCTTTGTCTTCTGATCCTCTGTAAGATGATTGGTCATCCAATGTGCAACTCTGCCGTAACGAAACTTCTCTCAGATTGTGTGATGCACAATTCGTTTCCTTTCCGGAGCCGGCCGAGGTGGCCGAGCGGTTCTAGGCGCTACAGTCTGGAACCGCGCGACCGCTACGGCCGCAGGTTCGAATCCTGCCTCGGGCATGGATGTGTGTGATGTCCTTTGGTTAGTTACGTTTAAGTAGTTCTAGGGGACTGATGACCTTAGAAGTTAAGTCCCATAGTGCTCAGAGCCATTTGAACCATTTTCCTTAGCGACAGTTAAACGGCAGTGTCATATGTTGTGACCCTATGATCTCCACCACGGCCGAAATCGTCATCGTGGTCGTGAGAACTTGCGCCTGCCCAGGTTCTGTCGTGTCCTCGATGTTTACACGTCCTGCATCAAAACGCCGACACCATATGAATATAAAGCAACAATCAAATACTGCCCTCCGTAGACACATATAATAATTTTTTGGATCGCGCTACCCTTCTGTACAAAGCAACTGGATAGCTGCTCTTTGTATTAATCGGGAGGAATCCATCGAGCAGCGAACTCCGGAAACCACTACCCTGAAACCACGATATTGTTGCGAAACCGTTAATCCAGGTTGTACAACTGCGAATACCGTCACGCCCTCTCGCTGGACAAATACATTTACCCACTGGGATTACACACGAGGGCACTACAGGGAGGATATCCTTTTCAGTTGGTCGTACGTTATACGTTTGAGCAGATTCTCCTCATAATCGGCGAAGAAACTATAACACGGAGAAATCTGACAGGAAGAAGAGCGAGGAACAGAAGAATTGAGCGAACCATAGGACATATGTTAAGAAATCTAGGATCGAGGAATTACTTACGTGGTATTTCAGGGAGCTATAGAGGGTAAAAACGATAGGGGACGGCAGAGATTATAATGTATCCAAAAATTAACGGAGGACAATGGGTGCAATGGAACTTCGGAATGGACAGTTTGACGCCGCAGAGGAAGTCGTGGCGAGCTGCATCACCCAAGTCAAAAGACTAATGGCAAAAGACTGTTATAAATAAAAAACATCAGCAATTTCACCATTATTACTAACCAGTCCAACGAAGCTAACAAATCTTTTCTACACTTGATACTATGTATCCTCTCTCTCAAAAATCTATTTTATATTGATTCTCATACAGCCAAACTTTGGCAAAAATACAATATGTAATAAAATCGCCCCAGACTTTTCGGCAGGCAACTGAAATAGAAGCAAACTGGAATATTCTTATTAAAACCTTAACACCAGTATTAGCAGTAGTATTTCGTCACTGACTTCAGTATCTTCAAGCAGCAAAATTCTCTCTAATGTCATCTCCACATTTATACTTGATTGTTCAAAGACCATAGCACGTCCAGCCATTTCGCGTTCAATAATCGCGTAACGGTTTCCTGCAGTAATTAAATTTGCTTTAAAGGAGTTCTCTCCGAGAATCTGTGCTCTGTGTTTGAATTTCGAATCGGCGACATCCACTTTATCTCATCTCAGCATTCACATACATTAATACCATTAAGTAAAGTTTTCGATCTTTCCTGTCGTTATCGTATAATGATGAAACTTTAATCTGCTAATATTTAAGTGGCCCAATAATATAACTTGTGCTTGTGACCTTGTGGCGTGGGTAATCACAATTCCATTGTATATATACAGGGTGATTATAATGAACGTTAAACTTTCAAACCGCTGTAAAAATGACCCCACTGGTCAGAATGACGTCAAATTGCAACGGAATATTACCGTAGAAGAGGGAAGAAAAATAAATAGTTACAAAATGTAGCAATAGATGGCGCCGTTAGCATCATAATTTAATAGTGGTCGACTACGACTGACAAATGAATCATACAACAATGGATAAGGTGTATGTTTGACGTTAAGGAAACTGTACTGTGCATGGGTATACAGGTGTGATACTGTTAGTGACGTAAGCTCATCCACCACGGCAAGGTCAAATCACATCGGATGGAAAAATCGGTTTTTAACTGTCCTGAGACCATAAACCGCACAAAAAGCATCACTTACATCGGTCTTTAATTGTCCTGAGGCCAAAAACCGCATAAAAAGCAGGAGTCAAAATCAAATCGGATTATTAATTTCCGTTTTACTGACGCAAAACATGCTCAATACGCTGCATTGCTTTTCTGCAAGCAGTTGAAATCGAGAAACACCATGTTTCACAATTGATCGGAGAGTTTCCGGGGTCAAGTTCAGAATTTGTTGCGCAATGCGTGCCTTCAATGCAACTAAATTCGCAGTCGGAATACTGAACACAACATCTTTCAGATAGCTTCACAGCCAAAAGTCACACGGATGAAGATAGGCTGATCGAGACGGCCAGGCTGTAGGGAAATGGTGGCTGATAATTCTGGCATTTCCGAAATGGCGCCTCGGCAACTGCTCAACTGGATTTGAAATTTGCAGAGGTGCGTCATCTTGCATAAAAATAGTCCCATCCACACATCCAAGCTGTTGGAGAGCTGGAATGAGGTGGTCGCACAAATAGCGCTTACCAGTGACGGTACAGGTAACAGGTTCGGATGCACCTTTCTCTGCGAAAAAATATGGCCCTATGATAAATAATGCCGTAAACCCGCACCACACACTGACCTTCTCAGAATGAAGTGGTACTGGTTGATTTGCATGGGGATCTTCCGTTGCCCATATAAGAAAACCCTGAATTTTGACATATCCTGTCAGATGGATGAGGGCTTCATCTGTCCACAAAATCGTTCAGAACCAATCTTTGTCCACTTCTATGTGAACAGGAAATTCTAAAGCAAAGGTCTCTCTTGCTGTCAGGTCAACGGGAAGCAACTCGTACACATGGGTAATTTTGAATGGATAGCAAAGAAGGATGTTTTGTAGGGTTCTATGCACTGAGGTATGTCCAATTTTCGGGCAATTCTCCGTGCACTACACGTTTACACACCACCACTCGTCTCCTCCTGCATTGCTGTGGCTACTGTTTCCACTGACGTCGAATCAATTAGTTTCCTCTCTCTACTAGGTTGCAAACCAACAGAACCTGTCTTTTCGAATTCCCGAATCATTTTCTCCAGACTCACGGCAGCCATCGGACCAACACTTCTTTTCTAATCCTTCAGTGTCCGGAACTTGTGCAGAGCGAAGTGTGCACAGTCGTCATTCTTGTAATATAGTTTTACAATTAGTGCACAATCCTGCATTGAGAAAGTCATGGCGAACGTCTCAGGCGCGAAAGGAGAAAGAGCTGTGTACCCGGTGTATTTACACCAACTTCAATGGGTCGTGCGCATGACAGGTATTTTCATTTGCATATTATGACACATACAGCCCCATTTATTGATCAATTTTCACACTATTTTTTTTTTCTTCTGCCGTACGTTTTCCCCCATTCGACGATAAAATTCCGTTGCAATTTGACGTCATTCAGACCAGTGGTGTTATTTCTAGACCGTTTTCAAAGTGTAACTTTAATTATAATCGCCCCGTAAACCGCGTCCTTTTCACATTTTGTAATTCTCCCAAAAGGTCAAAAACGCGTAATAGTTTATTAAAGTCGCGAAAAGTGCATGAGGCCCGCTCTTCGGTAACATTTCTCTCCAAATTTTTCCTTAAAATTGCCGCTATATCTTCATCACTAATAGGGCATTCATGTTCATAAAGTACATATTCTCGCTGTATACATTTAGCAAATCCGCCCACATCCAAGTCATGCAATCTCACTGATAGCTAAAGAACATACATCAGGGCGCGCAAGAGTAAAATAAACCTAGCCTCGAGTGAGACAGAGATTTATAACTGAACCTCGCCCAATGTGTTCAGTCTCACAAACTTTTTGAGTACATGGGCAGAAATACGGTCGGCTGGATAGAAGGGAGCACGGAGCATTTAAGTGTTGAAAGAAGCAGACAAGAGCATAAAATGTTGTTGGGTATATGTACCGACTCAGGTCATAAGTTCACTCACACAAAAAAATAAAAAAAAGGAACTGTGCATTTTTATTGCGTAGAGTCATGGTGTGAAATGTTTCAGAACGAAAGTAACAGGAAGAGCCTGATAAAAACTTCATAGATCTTAACGTCCCATGAACTTCTCATAAGACTAAGATTTGATCTTATTTTTCGGTTTTATTCCATTAAACACGTCATAAGGGGAATGCCTTTATGTTCTATCAGACCAGGAACAACGGAAAAAAATTTCAAGACATTTGCTTTTGACTTTCAATTCCTTTCTTTTCATTTCAGAAAACTGAAGGACATTTTATGAAAACATTTTATATTTTATGCGTAAGCAAAATCTTACTTTCCGCTTAAAACAGGATAAATGATTTCTCATTTAGTTTCTGTTGGCATCATGAAGCTCTCAGCTGTTAGGGAAGAAGGCTAATTTCCACTGAAAATCAACATTAATCAGAACTAAAAGAAAACTGATTTGCACTCTTTTTTACATCCTCTAAGAATCAAATAAAAATCCTTCGAAGATTTAGAATGTTTTGGACAGAGGAGAACCCAAGCCAACTTGGTCACTTTCGACGAGTGCCAGGTCGAGCTAGCTGCGTTGGTATGGAAGACCGAAATAAAACAGGGAGAAAGTAACGGCTTCGTTTCTTAAAGCGAAGTCTCTGGATCGAATCACGCTGTCAGTATTTTTTCATTCCAGTGTAATTCTAGTTACTGATTCATTGTGACTGCACAAATGAACGGCATTAAGTAATTCTTTCACTATTTTCATAAACTATATTCAGCAAAGGCGAGATTTTTATGTTTGTATTGGTATTGAAACCAAAAGACCGATATCGAGAACTGAAAATCAGATCGGCGTGATCATTTCATTTACATTGTTCTATATACATTTCTGGCAATTGTAACGTGTAACTTGTGGGAAACTACACATATCAGGATGGTGCTGATCGTAGAAACATGGAAAACAATTACTGCGACATAAGGCACATGTGGAGAACGCTCAAGTTTTACAAGAGCATAGTCTTTTTCAATGTGTTCATTGCAAAGAACCTTGGTTTACCTTCGTAAATGGTCCTCGGTTATCACATAATTTTGTAGCGTACCATGAATATACACAGATCGAAAAAAGTTTTGCATCACTTTGGTTCCGAGAGTTCCGGTATTGAAATAGATATCAACGTGAACATCATTTCCGCCCTTTTTATTGTTAATGAAAACCACACATTGCATGTTGTACCACCATAAAGTGAGACCTTCAGTGGTGGTGGTCCAGATTGCTGTATACACCGGTACCTCAAATACCCAGTAGCACGTCTTTTCGCATTGATACATTCCTGTATTCGTCGTGACATATTATCCACCAGTTTATTAAGGCACTGTTGGTCCAGATTGTCCCACTCCTCTACGGTGATTCGGCGCAGATCACTGAGAGTGGTTGATAGGTCACATCGTCCTTAAACCGCCCTTTTCCATATATCCCAGGCATGTTTGGCCACTCTAGTCGAGTGATGTCGGTATCCTGAACGAAATCATTCACGTGCACGATGGTGACGCGAATTGTCGTCCATGAAATCGAATGCCACGCCAATATGGTGCCGATATGGTTGCAATATCGGTCGGAGGATGGCATTCATGTATCGTACAGCCGCTACGGCGCCTTCCATGACCACTAGCGGCGTACGTCGGCCCCACATATTGCCACCCCAAAACAGCAGGGAACCTCCACCTTGCTGCACTCGCTGGACGGTGTGCCTATGGCGTTCAGCCTGACCGGGTTGCCTCCAAACACGTCTGGTTGAAAGCATATGCAACACTTATCGGTGAACAGAACGTTATGGCAATTCTTAGTGGTCCATTCGGAATGTTGTTGGGCCCATCGGTACCGCGCTGCGTGGTGTCGTGGTTGCAAAGATTGACCTCACCATGGGCGTCGGGAGTGAAGTTGCTTATCATGCTGCCTATTGCGCACAGTTTGAGTCGTAACACAACGTCCTGAGGCTGCACAAAAATCATTATTCAACATGGAGGCGTTGCTGTCAGGATTCCTCCGAGCCATGGTCTTTAGGTAGCCGTCATTCACTTCAGTAGCAGCCCTTGGGCGGCCATAGTGAGGCATGTCATCGACAGCTCCTGTTTCTCTGTATCTCCTCCATGTCCTAACACCATCTATTTGGTTTACTCCGAGACGTCTGGAAACTTCCCTTGTTGAGAGCCCTTCCTGGCACAATGCGGACGCGATCGAACCGCGGTATTGACTTTCTAAGCATGATTGGACCACAGACAACACTAGCCGTGTACCTCCTTCCAGGTGGAATGATCGGCTGTCGGACCCCGTCCGTCTAATAAGCGCTGCTAGTGCATGGTTCTTCACATCTTTGGGTGGGTTTAGTGACATCTCTGAACAGTCAAAGGGACTGTGTCTGCAATACGATATGCACAGTCCACGTCTATCCTCAGGAATTCTGGGAACCATGGTGACCAAAACTTTCTTTGATGTGTATAGGAGCGTATCACCGAATATTAGCGCAAGCAACTAAGGGTGTACAATTGATTGAATTTTTATGTCATTCTACTCCATGAGGTGAGCGCAGTTTTGTATTCATTTTGTAATGTTCATCACCACCCTGTAAAAATAAACGTCGTAAAGCTGCAAAAGCAAAGTAGATTTTGGAGAAGTTACTTTAATACTGCACGTTGTAAGACCATCCCCATCCTGAAAATATCGTCGAACAAACACAGGTTTGAGAGGGCTAATGCTTGCGCGTCCAAGGCATTCGATATGGCACGTGCACACCCCGGGCATTCGTTTACTGGATACGGGATTGGCGAAACCGAGTTTCGTGAGGTAACGATGGTAAGCACCTCAGTCCTCTATAACCGTACGTTCTGGGCATGACTCAGCCACCACCTTACAGTGCGCGGTGGTACGCTGTGTATCACAGGGGACGGATATTTTGGCTCAGCCACCCGGATGGCGAGGATGGTCAAAATTTTTGGAAAGAAATCACCGAATCTCAAGATGGGCTCCACGCGCTTGAGACACATGGTTGTTGGCGGGAAACCTCTGGGTAACCTGCCACACATCAGTTAAATAAGTGGACGCCGCTCTTGGACCCGATTTTTAACTCTCGGAATAAAATTCTTCAGCGCCCAATGGAATGAGTATATCACTTGTGGGTATCAACATCCAGTCTAACAAGAAGGATCGTGTTGCCAGGCCTTCTGATTGACTTTCCAGAGGTACTGTGATGATAGTTACAGAATACATTGCTGTGGGTCGGAATGTTTTTTTGATATGTAAAAGGAAAGGGGGCAGCTTTCTGCAATTGAAAATGTGTAGAGGGCATTACTCGCACTTCAAAATCTGTCAAGTGACTGCGAAAGGGGACATTGTTAGCAGAAGCTTCCAGGTCCCAACAACTAAAGAACCTCCAGATAGCTAAGTGCCTCAGGCAATTCGCAATTGGAACTGAGCTACACAACGCTTCGAACTAGCAAGGGTGTTAGCTCATGCAGAAATCTGGCAGTTATTCCCAAAGAGCAATTGAAAGGTGAGTGGGTCCAAGAAGGCATTGTTGACGTGCAACTTGTAACGAAAAGGATTGGATAGCGATCTGTTTTGTTTAAACTAACTTTCAACAGCACGAATCTTCCCTGGCATGCGAGTGCAGTAGTCTCAGTTGTAAAGGAGAAGCCACTTGTGGCTAATGTGATAAGACCCCTCACAATGGAGTCAGTTGTTAATTTCCTCTGAATTGTGTCAATTACTCTAAGGATCAACCTTTCTGGTGTAGAGATCACAGTATCTTCGTTGAAGAAAGATAAAGGAATAAGGCCATGCATCCTCCCATATTCACTACACCTTTTGGTTCGGCTCTTAAAAAGGCTCTTCCGACAGCCGACGGCTCTACACAAACGAAGACAGCTAGTGTCAGCACTAATACCTCAACCCAAAGAGAACGTCGGGAAAAGCCAAGGTTGTTGACACACCGTAGCTCCCAGCACCTCTAGAGATAATCTGCCAAACCGTCCGGTACTGCAACTAACACTGCTCGGTAGTTCTTAAAAAGTCTTCTTGGGTCAGAAAAACAGGGCTTCCACCTGAGGAGAAAACAGGTGGTAAACAACAGAAGGCATTTGACCTGACGGTTCTACTGTGTCTGCTTCAAAACCAGTGGAATATGACATGTGCCTGTGGCTACCATCTCGCCCCAAGACTAAACGTCCACCTATTGCATGCTTCCAACACCGGCGGAGAAACATGGTGGAAGCGGAGTGGAGGGCCAAAGATACAAGCTGAAAGTGCAACCCAAGACGTAAATGGCTCCCAGTGCTAGACTGGAAGACCAAAAACTTATTGCTCTGATTAAAAAAGGTTTAAGAGAGGGATATAATCCTTCTCCGCTACTGTTCGATCTATGTGTAGTAGAAGGAATGACGTAAATGAAACAAGGTTCAAGAGTAGGATTAAAATTCAGGATGAATGGACATCAATGATAAGATTCACTGAAGACACTGCCATTTTCAGAGAAAATGCAGGAGTACTACAGGGGCTGCTGAATGTAAGGAACGCAGCATTGTATGGTAGTGAAACATGAACTGTGGGAAAAACGGAAAAGAAGAGTATCGAAGCTTTTGAGATCTGGTACTGTAGAAGAGTGTTAAAAATTAGGTGGACCGATAAGGGAAGGAATGATCAGCCTGTCCTCAGAATAGGTGGCGAAAGGAATGTATGGGAATCATTGACAAGAAGAAGGGACCGAATGACAGGACATCTGTTAAGATATCAGGGAATACCATCCATAGTATTAGAAGGAGCTGTAGAGGGCGAAAACTGCAGTAGAGGTCAGAGACTGGAATACACCCAGTAAATAACTGAGGATGCAAGGTGCAGTTGCCCTTTCGAGGAGACACGGCCTATAAGTAGCACTGCCCGTGCGGCCGAGTGGGTTTGCGTATTTCATTGAGGCTAATGGTTGCAGCGACGGTAACGCGGCAACTGGCAGTCTCACATGCCGGACAGGCTTCTTGCAGAGGATCCAGACGAAGTGTGTGTCACACCACCCGATCTTTTCCTATGTGCAATCCTGAGTTTCCTTTCTTGGTACAGTTACTTAGGACACTATGCACGGTGGAAGTGTTTAAGAGATCATTTATCATCCTTAAACGTCTGGCTGACATGGCAATAGCGCTCAAGGGTTTGATCTTATCGTCTCTTTAGGAAGCTGAATATCTCCTTCAGCGAGGTTCAACTTCAACGTGTTCTCGGCCTTCCGAAGATTATTTATGTCGGTGGAAGACATGTGCTCTTGATAAGGAAAGTTGACCAATGGCCTGTTTCAAATTGTACAAGGTCACATTTGCGGATTTCCCAGATTTAACACAAAACTTGTGGCACCAGTTTGCTCTAAATTCTGCTGTTCCACATCTAACATAAAGCAAATTCACTGAGGGTGCTCTCAAAAATAACATTATGGGTGTACGGAGCTGAAAGGAATCAATACACCGGTCTACACAAGTTGAACAATACAATATGCCGTGGCGCCGGCCGTTGTGGCCGAGCGGTTATAGGCTCTTCGGTCCGGAACCGCGCTGCTGCTACGGTCGCATTTTCGAATCCTGCCTCGAGCATGGATGTATGTGATGTTCTTAGGTTAGTTAGGTTTAAGTAGTAAGGTTTAAGTAGTAAGGCTAGGTGACTGATGACCTGAGACGTTAAGTCCCATGGTGCTAAGAGCCATTTGAGCCATTTGAACATGGCGTTTCCAGATCACTCGCAGTGTTGTCCGTCTCATTATTTTCCTCGCACACTTCGTATAACGTATATACGTTATCTGACTTATTGTTTTGCATGATCGTGTCCTCAAGGTTCACTTGCCTGCAGACCTCGCTGTCTTCGACGCAAAATTATGCACGATCTTGAGAGCACTAGATCAAATGTGATCTGTTGTGCCCGCTAAATTTCTCGTCTGTTCCGACTCTCCGAGTGCCCTACAGTCTCTGCAACGCTTGTATCCAGTTAGTAAAATAGTCCAGCAAATTCAGTTACAAGGTTCGAAGAAGGCGTTTATGCTGCGTACGAGTGTACATGGGTATTGCAGGGAACGAAAGGACGGATATAGCAGCCAAGGAAACGTCTCGTTATCTTAAGATACTTCAGTGTGCTTCCCCCTACGTGCTAGCGCCTCGCTGTTGAGGCATAGAACCATGCGTCGACGAGAAGATGTTTTGCTGGAAGTGACGACAATAAGCTGCATGTACTAAAGTTCACAACTGGGCCGTGGAGTACCTCCTTGGAACCACGGAGCCGGGTTGTCCTTCTTACCTCATCTTCGCACAGACACAGCATGCCTACTTAGTCCCGTGAGAGGAACCTCCAATATGTGGTGCTTGTGGCGTGCAGATCACGGTGCACCACATTTTCGGATATTTTGTATTCTGAGAAAAGAGCAGCTCATTTCTCCACTGAGTCGTCCTGCGTTTCAAATGATAATAACATGAATGTGGTATGTCTGTTTAAGTTTTTTGCATTGTGAGGCTAGTTCGCTGAAATTTTAGGGCAACAATGTTAATGTGTTTCCAGCGTGTCTGGCTCATCACGGTGTACCCCTATGAATCAAATTTAGTTTTCCTCCAGTCTTATTTGGGTCATAATTAATATATTAGGCTTGACATTGCGTCAGTCTTTCTGGGCGATCTGAGAGTTATATTATTCTTGAAGAATCAAGTCTGAAATGATCGCTAGTAAGTCCTTTTATTATTATTACCGGTTTCAACAGATCTATGCTGTCGTCATCGTATCTTGTAACATGTACATCTCATAATGTAA
Organism: Schistocerca americana; assembly: GCF_021461395.2. Classification (NCBI taxonomy): domain Eukaryota; kingdom Metazoa; phylum Arthropoda; class Insecta; order Orthoptera; family Acrididae; genus Schistocerca; species Schistocerca americana. The sequence goes on from NC_060122.1 coordinate 184,949,968, forward strand.
CAAGGTCCGATGATGACAACATAGGCGTGTCGAAACATGTCATAAAAAGAATTACTTGAGATCACGGAAATCTTTGTTATTGAAGAATATTACAATTGGTAGTTTTCGAACAGCTCCCTATTTTTCCCGTTCCTTTCCATGTTGTGAACTATTGTTATTCTACGGCTGATCACGGCTGCGAGTGCGAGAGGGTGAATGTGATTCTACCTCAGACTGCCTTTTATATCTATTACCGAATTTTTCTGTGTTTTAACCACATTGGTTTCCATTAATCTTCGTAAGGGTGCTGATAAACTCGTCACTGATCGCATCCTAAAACACAATTCCGTTACCTAGCTGGCAAAATAATCCAAGATATCTAACATGGGCTTTAATTGGAGGAAGAATTTCCTGAGAATACGCGTTTGGATTACAGCATTGTATTGAAGTGAGACATGGACTGCGGGGAAAGCGGAACAGAAGAGAATCGAAGCATTTGAGATGTGGTGCTACAGAAGAATGATGAAAATTCGATGGACTGCTAAGGTAATGAATGAAGGGATTCTTCGCAGATTTGGCGAGGAAAGCACTATACGGGAGACACAGAGAAGAAGAAGGGACAATATGATAGGACATCTCTTAAGACATCAGGGAACAACTTCCATGGTACTATATGGAGCTGTAGAGTGTAAAAACTGTAGAGATCCCCTTGTCAACATAAGTTTTTAGTAGAATAATGTCCGCCTACGCCGGCACCAGCAGATGAGTATTGCAGACAAATATCAGTCGTATCGGTCTCATAGTGAACAGGTGAAAACGCTATATTTATATTGTTTACCAGTATCGACTGGGTAACGGTGTTAATTTGAATCAAATTCTTCAATTCTTTGCGTTGCTTGTAACATTGTCCATTATTATTTGGAAATAGCAGATTCCACTGCAGCTC